>NC_137701.1:30795451-31127951 GCF_964034855.1 Anser brachyrhynchus
TCTTTCCCAGAGAACAAACGCTAGGCTGTGGGGTTACCAGGAGGAGAAGTGATGAGCTGGGGTTAATTGAACAGTTAAATATTGTCCGTGCGCAGGATGTTGGAGAACAGGGCAGGTTCAGAGGCAAGTGCTTCAAGGTGGAAAAAACGAAGGGTTTGTTTAGAGGAGCTTAGAAGTGATAATACTTTGAGGAGACAATGCTTTGAATGATGTATTTTAGACCAACATTTATTTATGATCTGCTTGAGTCTGAGCCAAAGATGATGATGGCAGAACCTGAGTATGGCAGGAAGCAGATGAAGAGACGGGTCATGGTGGAAAGCAGGCGATTTTGCCTCAACATTTACTAGGTGTGTCAGATGAGTGTAACATCTCTGTGAAGGCATTTGCATTAAGGATGCCTGCCCTCATGCTGCTACAGATGCTTGTCTTTCAGCGTAGAGCTGAGGTACATCCATGTGCGCAGAACTGCAGTGAGTTCTGCAGGCCTGCCCAAAGCTACAGGTGGAGAGCAGAAACACCTTGCTGGGTAAGGATGAATACCAAGGCACAGGGCTGTGGTAAGCATCTCTACCTTTTTCTGTAGGCCTCTTTCCTGCACCTCCCTGAATACTTCTAGATAGGAGAAAAAGAATTTGATAAGTAGCCTTCTCTTGTTGGGTGGGTTTGTACCCTTCTATTTTACCACCGATTTTACCAAATCTCTCGTCCTACTGATCACTGAGTTCTCTCTTTATCCATTTTCCCTGGAAGTTTATTCCATTGTTGAATCACCTGCAGACCAGGAGGGCCAGTCTGTTCTAAGTTTGACGCTGATAACTGCTTTGGTCTTTCCCAGATGCTGTGGGGTTGGGACTACTCTGGATCATCCAATTTAGCTGAACTGAAAATTTTACTGGAAGAATCCATCATGATACGACGTCTTAAATCAGATGTGCTTTCCCAGCTTCCAGCAAAGCAACGCAAAATGGTTGTGGTGT
This sequence comes from Anser brachyrhynchus, assembly GCF_964034855.1. Classification (NCBI taxonomy): domain Eukaryota; kingdom Metazoa; phylum Chordata; class Aves; order Anseriformes; family Anatidae; genus Anser; species Anser brachyrhynchus. The sequence goes on from NC_137701.1 coordinate 30,796,432, forward strand.
CTCCTGAAGGCATTAATGCAAAGACCAAAGCTGCCTTGGCAGTTGAAGCAAAGAAGATGGCCAAAGGATATGGAAATGTAAGTCAAACTATTTTCATGATGCAGCGTTGGTATTTCAGGTGCCTTTATTTTTCAGATTAGGAGATGTTTTTTGTTAAATCAAATTAAAAACATCAGTGGAAAAACAGTGTCCTGTGTTCCAAGGAAAGTCAGAGCCACACCCCATGCGATGGCACAGTGGAAGACTGTTCAAGGCAGTTTTAAACAACTCAAAACAGATCTGCTTTTTTTTTTCCTTTTAAGTGGTCTGCTTTATCCCTTTGTGTCAAATACCATTTATTCTCTCTTTCTTCTTGTTAGTCCCCTGTAATTGCCTTATGTACCTCTTTTGACTCTATTTACTCTTCTGTCGTGCTTTATAATTCCATTCCGTGTACAAACACAGCCTTGTTGAAGCTGAGTTGCAGAGTACAGCAGTAGCCAAAAATGTGAAGACTGGATTTTTGCAATTTTTTCTTCTATGGATGGCAGAAGCATTTTCTAGATGCCTAGATTTTTAATACAGTTCTGTAATAACCTGGGAGTTTTTCCTTGCCATTTTAGTTGGGAAATGCTTTATCAACTAAAACTGCATTTGTGTTATGCTTGTCATTCAACTTGTAGGAGTTGAGTGGGAGATAGGAATGGAGGTGTCAGAAGTAGGAGTGTGAGTATCTGCCATGCCCAGTGGCGTGTAGACTTCCCCCTCCAATCCCCTTTTGTTTCATGTTTTTAGGCTGATTTTTTTTTTTGCTAGCAAAGTGTATATGGGCAGCAACAGACATTCCAAATCTGTAAGCAAGACGGTAGAAAAGCCATTTCTTGGACTCAAATTTATTTTTCTTTCCCTCTGCAGAAACAACAGGAGAAAGAAGCTCTCCTCCTCTTCTACAACAGAACAGCAGAAGCTAAAATCCACTCAGTCGTGTAAGCTGCATGTCACTGCTTCATTCTTGCCTAGTAAAATGTGTTTTTCCGCTGAGAACAGGAAAATGGTGCCTTAGAGATAACAGTGCAGGGACATGAAGCATAGCCTCAAGCCAGCTTAAAAAAAAATTGATTTTAATTACAATGCACTAAACATTTTCTTCTCTCAGAATTCCTGGGCTGAACAAGTCTTCTGATTTCATTCCAGATATGGTTCTAAACTGTGTCATTTGAACTGTCTGAAATTACTTGGTGTTTGGGACTTGGATCAAGCTCCCTGCTCCAGACCCTATTTCAATTTAAGGAGGGGTGGAGTAATGAAACTAAAAGTATCAACAGAATTTGAGAAAACAAATACTGCAGTAGTACTGCAGCAAGAGCCCTGAGCCAAAAAGCTTATGAGATGGTCTGAGCTTTAGTTATATTGTTCTCTAAGGGTGTCACAGCCACTACTGGAGTTGGCTCTTCCACAGAGCTCACATGGGACCTCAGTAGCAAAAGTTCTCTCATAGATATGCTTTTAACTGTCTTCCATAGGAATGATTTCCTTCTGTGACTTTCCATGCTGTTTCATCCTTACCCTTTCTGCCGGGACTGCAAAGGAGTTGCTTTAGGCCATTTAACATGACTTTTTAATAAGCATGCTAATAACATGAAAACAGTTTACTTTTCCACAGCCCTCTGAATGCAAGGACCAGCTAATGTGCGCTGATTTCACAATCTCAGACCTTGCTGCAAAATCCGTTTGTTTGGCACAGAACTGCACTTCAGAGTCCCAGCTCTCGTTTCTGTAGAGGACTTTCTTCCTTTTGTGTTAGTGAACAGTTAGTAGAGTTTCTTCCTTTTATATTCAGTTGCAAGTGTGAACTGAATATAAAACCATAAAGTGTTGTTTACTTGACTCTGCAGGCACTGAGGAGTAGGAGCTAGTCCACTTTTTTCTAGGGTTTAGTAGCATTTAAAGTATCAGATATTACAAGGTGCTAATGTACAGTTCCCTCTAGCTAATGGTGCTGTCGTTTGAACATTAGCACCTCCCCTTCCTTACCCTTGATGACAGTTTCCATTGCCGCTCTGCGGAGTCACTGAAATGACTAACCACTTTGTAACTGGATATATGGGGGTGAGCTATAAAATAATTGGAATTTGTTGGCATCTGCTTGCTACACTGAATGTTCACTTTGATATTTGTTTTACTTTAAAACCCAGCAATCCCACTCCGAGATTTCTTTCTTAAATTATGTTCTGTAATTGGGGTCTGAACATCACAGAATCCAGGGAGCTGGCTGCAAAGCATTGATCCATCTTAGTATGGTGCTGGAAATCCTGCTTGGTGTTGTCTGCCAGTTGCTGCTGGCCTAAGCTGTGTTGTATTTAGCAAAGAACTTGGTATTCCTGGTCGTGCAACAACCTTGCCATTCCAAAGAAAAGAAGGCATTTTTATAATCTACTCTGAAGGCTGTTGCTGCATTTACTTACAAATTTTAGGATTTTAGATGTTTTTCAAGCTCTAGTTTATAGTTGACCTAGTTGTATCACAAGTTACTAGATAGACATGTGTTTGGTACTCAGCTGGTATGCATGTGATTAGTCCATGGCAAATGCCAGACGTTTTGATTTTAATTAACACTGTTTAACTGGATTTGAAATGAATCTAGTTGCCTTTCGTTTGTCCTTAGCCTATATGCATACGGATGGTTCCTGGAAATAGCTGATGTGTATAGGTTGTTAAGCTGTAGTAAATATTAATATGAACCCTTACAAGAAAAACGTTTTTACAATACCCTGATGCACGCATTTAGACACCTATTGTTCTAAAATGAAAACAATCCTAAGTAAACACTGTGTACAGATTAGTTTAATGTATCGTGATCATGCAAAAGTCAGAAATCCAGAAGGGGTGGATGGACTAGTCAAAAAGCACAGGCAATTCCTGTTCCTTGGTTTGGGGTGTCATGATTCAGGTAGGAGACAATAAATTGATTCTCAGTGATATACAAGTACAAATGTAGGCAGCTGTCCAGCTGGGATGAAGAAAAATGAGTGGATTTTCGTGTTATGTCTTTTTCAATCTGTAGGAGACTTGACTTGCTACTTGCATTTTACTGCAATGTTTTATGCTAACCTATTTCCTAGTTTTTGTAGGATGAAAAGTTTCTTTAAAATCTGTTTTGGGCAAAGTCTGTATTCTCTCAGCACATAATTCATTTTTTTTTCCTCTTTCATATAGAGAATACATCTTGGAGTTACTAGAAAGTGGAAAAGATAAATTCCTCGTGTTTGCTCATCACAAGATAGTGCTGGATGCAATAGTTGAAGAGCTGGAGAAGAAAGTAAGTAACGACTGAGTTTTCTCAACTTTATCACTATTCCAGCTTCACAGCTGCTTAAGAGCTCCCCAGAGTTATGGCTGGTCAGCTAGTTTATTAAAGTTAGGGGCAAAGATGATTTTTACTTGCTGTGCTTCTGAATGTGCCCTTCATCAAGGGAGCTGAGCTGTCAGGGGGAGTGCAGCACGGGATGCACTTCGTATTAGCTGAATGGCTTTTGTTGTATTCAGTGTTCTTTACTGATCTCCATCATCCGCCCTGGAGCTTGTGAATTCCTGGAGGAGTGTTACAGTGTGTGGCTCTCTCTACTTTTTCCTCCTGGCTTTCCTCAGAGATGGAGAAGGTAACAACCCAAGCCCAGCTTTGGCTTCTTTCCTTTGAGTCTATGGTCTCTTGTGGTTTTGAACTGGCATACTGTAAGGGGACCTGCTATACCTGAGCAGTTGTAACTGACTTCAAAAGTGTTTCGCTCATTATTCACGACAGGTTTCTGTGGATGTTACTAAAGACTTCTGGGTCACGTTGGGGCAGTGTGAAGGATGGGTTAAGTTAATATTTCAAACTATAAACACAGTGGCAACGGTGACTTTGCCTCTGTGGCAGCATTGTCCAGCAAAGCAAGGAGGTTTGACCGTGAAGAATTACAGCCCTGCATCATCCAATTTTATCATGCCTCTCCTGAGGAACAACTGCGATATGTAAGATCCCATCTCCCTCTATTGTAAACAGAGGAAGACTTGAGGCTGGAAAGGTTGTAACATCAGCGTGCAGATAATATTCTGCTTTTTGTTAAGCTGCTTCCCTTTCCACTGTACCTGAGTTGCCAGCTGGTTGCTGTCCTTCCTGTTGCTCAGGATCAGTGTGGGAGCAATGGACAGAGGAGCAAGGCAGATGTTGACAGAGGGGAAGTACGTGACACGCTGAGCTACAGTGCCTTAAGATGGTGAAAGGTTTTAAAAAGACAAGAGTTAATAATGTAACTTTCTTGGTTCTGGCATGGGGAAGGGAAATGGAATCCACTAAAATATAGAAGGAGAAGACAGGAAAGGGGACACAAGGCTGCTAAGTACTATCTTCTTTCTCTGCCTTTTCTCAGCGTGTTGAATATATCCGCATTGATGGCTCCACGTCTTCAGCTGAGCGGCAGTCTCTGTGCCAGAAGTTCCAGTTGTCAGAGAAGCAGGCGGTGGCCGTTCTGTCCCTCACTGCCGCAAACATGGGCCTGACATTGTCTGCTGCGGACCTGGTGGTGTTTGCAGAGCTCTTCTGGAATCCAGGGGTACGTATCCTGGAAGTGTCAGGGGCTGGATGCTGCCTGGAGAGCAGAAATGTTGGTTCTTAGGAGGAGATGTGATGGGCAGGGGATTTCTGCTGGGGTTCTTCTCTTTCTCTCTCTGGTGGCTTGTTGTCAGTGCACCACCAGCTGCCTGGGCTTGTAACCAGTCAGCGTGGCTGGTTATACTGCTTGCTGGCTGGAGAAGACTGTGAAAGGGAAACATGCTGTTTCTTAACCTGACAAAGCTCTCAACAGCTCCCCTCACCCAGCCAAGATCTGAACAGGTCCATCATCAACGCTGACCCCCCAGTTTCGTTTCCAAGCAAAGAGCGTAGATTTTTTCCTAGCTTGATTATCTATTTCCCTTAATCACAGCCACATATGTTCTCTAGCATTTTTGTTATTTCTTAGACATTGCAGCTCTCAATTAATTGTCTTTGTCATGTTTTTTTACATAAAGGTTTTGATGCAAGCAGAAGATCGGGCACATCGAATTGGACAGACCAGCTCTGTTAACGTCCACTACCTGGTGGCTAGAGGCACAGCAGATGACTTCTTATGGTAGGAAGTGGAGGGAGACGCTTTGATTCTCCTACTGCCTGTTTTCGGTCTGTCACACGTGATGTAAGTTGCTTAATGTTAGTGCTGATCTCCACTGCCTGCAAGGGGACGAGCAGCAATTGCCAACCAGTTGTGAGTGGGTGACATGGCCTGGCCACAGTGGATATAATTAAGTGGGTGATAAGCGAGGAGGAAGGAAAGTAGTCACTGAGCAATCTGTCCATTTGAGTGCTTGGACAGGGAGCTGTAGAGGAGGACTGCACTGTTGCTTTCCTCTTGGCTCTTCAGTGAGCCCTTTGATGGATTAAAGAAGTGCTACTGACCCAACTCTGGGGAAATGGGGTCTGAGCCTTGTGGGCTGCAGTAAGAGCTATCAGTGTGCAGCAGTCCTTGTGGCTGGAGAATCTGACATCCTGGGGGAATGGAGGATCTGGGGAATCCTTAATGCTGCGAGGGAACTGACCTGCAAATGATGAAAAGAAATAATCTACCAGCTGGTTCATTTAAAGTCCAAAATTACTTCTTTATTACCTCATTTAAAGGAGCGAATGGAGTAAGTGAACTTGTGCAGTTCCCAGAATATCATGATGGCAAATAATTATAACCCTACAATGAAGGGATCTGGAAACTAAAGTGTCGCCCACGTTTCACGGAAATTTAATGACAGTAATTCTGCCTTTATTTGTGAAATGCTGTCCAGGCAGTCGTTAATGCTTAACTGGAGGGAAGTATGGCTCTTCAAATAAGGACAGTAGCATCCGTTTTAAAAGCAAGAAAAAGAACAAAAAGACAAGGCTATTTGGTAAACGTGTTGTTGTGCTGTGGCCTTTGCCTCTTTCAAAGTGTCCAGTGTGGAGGTGCAGTTGGGACCTCACTAGACCTCATGGGCCAGTGATGGATTATTCCTCCTGCAGTACGTTGGGAGGTACCCCAGAAATGCTGATGCGTCTGTTGATGAGGATTACCACTGCTTGCCTTGGACAACAGGCTATTATGGCTCCCTTTACCTGCATCTTCTTGTTCTGACTTCATACCGTTAGTGTTGCCACAGTCAACTACTTTCTCTCTTGGATACGCGACCCTTCCAAATATTTATAGCCTGAAATCACATCCTCTTCTTGTTTCTCGTTTAAATTGGATCGATGCTTCCTTAGATTGATTGATATCCCAAAACAGTATACAATCGTCATAAACAATACTAGGGCAGGTTAAGGAGCTAATGAGCTTTGGTAGAAAAGCCATCTTTATACCCTGTTATATTTTTTTTTTCATCTACACATAGTAAATGACAGTGTCTTTCCCAATGGATCATGGAATTTGGCATGTTATTTTCTTCCTTTCAATAATATCTGTTTCTCTCCTAGGCCAATGATTCAAGAGAAAATAAAAGTGCTGGGGGAAGCTGGTCTTTCGGAAACGAACTTTTCCAGTACAGCTGAATCCACCAATTACTATCCTAAGGTAACTGACCTGAGGGAATGGCAGAGGTCCCTGGGAGAGGCTGAATGCATTTTGGATTGTGTATTTCTAGATTTGCAGGTGACTGGCAGTCTGACCTCGCACCTGTTCTGCCTTTAATGTCAGAGGTCAGATGCTCCAGCTCCTCCCTGGATCGATAACTTGACTTGGACTTTCCAGAGAGTTCCCAACCCTGCTTTCCTTCTCATTAAAGACATCACAGCCTCTTGCATATCTGCCTTTTGTTGATGAGAAGTAATGGCATGTGACTTTGTATAGAGTTCAGATTCAGCCAGGTCTGAAGTCCTACTGCATTCCAGCACCCAAGTATAGCCGTATCCCCTTTGGGCTTGAATTCTTTATGGGCTGGTAAAGCTGTGAGGTATCTAGGGCCATGGGACTGCCCTTTGATTGTTGCTTACTTTCATTGTATGTGACAATGCATATACAGACTCTGCCTGTTCTAATTTCTCAGCCAGATCCAAAGCAGAAGACCATCTATGAACTTTTCCAGAGGACCTTCTCTGATTGCAGAGATGACGATGATGAACTTTTGCTTTTGGAAGCAGCTGATGCTTGCTGTGAGTTTGACTCCGGCAGTGCCTTTCAAGACACAAAAGAAGAGGGGTGTTCAGTGAGTTCCCCCAAAAAGCGGCGTATTGAGGAGTTTTTTGAAAGTGTAACATAAAAAAAAAAAAGAGAAGGTGGCTAGCAGTTTTTTTAATATAAAAAAAAACCAAAAGGAATCAAGTATTATATTTGAATTTTCAGAAATAAAAGGCTGTTTTTTGTATCTCTAGCGTGTTTCATCTCAAAGGATGAGAAGGCAGTCGGACAGCATGACGGATGAGTAGTGCGCACGTGGCAGCCTGCAGGTCTTGCAGTCCTGCCTCTGCTGATGACTGAGTGGCCATGGGCAAGTAGCATGCTGCTTTGTTTTAGTAAGTCATCTTCCATAGCCGTTTCATTTATAAAGCAGGTAACAGTTGGCTGTCCACATTGCAGAGCTGTTCTGAAAACTAGTGCCCGAGCAACTGCGGAGCCTTCCGTCTCCAAGAAGCTTAGACTGTATTTTTAGGAGTTACTTCACAGGCCCTCACGAACTGTCTCTGGTATTCACTTGAGTAGTGAGGAGAAAAGAAACTGGGATCTAGACAGATCTTAACGTTTTTTGGAGGTGGGGGAGAGGGAGAGACCCAGATTTTGTGTCTCTGCAGAGCAGTTGATAGCTTGAAACCAAGTAGTGTAACTGCCTGCTAGCGTGTGTTGCCTGTTAGGCACAAGTCTGCATGAACACTCTGATCTCTGGCCTCGTCCTCTGCATCTTAGGACCTACTCCACGGCACATCCTCATTTCAGTGGAGAGTGAAGCCTGCACTCGCTGTCAGGGATTAAGACTGGTTGCTCAGGGGAACGTGTGTGTGTGTGTTTTCTTTAAGACTCGAGACTCATTTCCACAGATGAGTGAGGAGAGGAGGACGTGCAGACTTTTGTTCTGTTTTTGTAGGAAGCTGATTCTGGGTTGAATTGCTTAAATAAAAAGTTGTTTTAACTCACGTTTCCCAAGTTTCCGGTGCCTTTTCTGTTTTACAATTTCGTCTCCCATTTGGTTCTTGAGTTTGAAAAGTACATGATGTAGTGGGGATATTAGTGTGGTGGATTTTTTTTTAAATTTACAGTGGCCAAAAGGTTTGGTTTGTCTGGCGATGCTCTGTTTTGTGCCTTCCAAAACACATTAGCTTTCAAAAGGGAAGCTCCCAGGATACTTTGCTTAGAGGTGACTCAACAGCTAATGCCCGAGATATTCAGGGTGGTTAGGACCTGTTATTCACTCCTCTTACAGCTCTGTGCAGGTTACATTGAGACTGCCAAAAGCAGCACTGTTGCTTGACGTGATGATACTTTTGGTTTGTGATGGCTCAACAAAAATTCTAGAGGCCATTTTTAATGCGGGCTTGGTATAAAGGCAAATTTCCGTTTATCACGACTTGTCTTTTCAGGCATTGCTGCATGGTTGTCTTTTTGTGTGTGAATATTGTTGCCAGTGCAGCGTAACGTAATCAAGAGATTCATGTCTTTCCCAGTTCTGATCGTAATACTGGAAGATACTTGGAAACGAGCTAGTGTTGTACTAATGTGACCAGGGAGTTCAGGAGAAGGTAAAATGTCAGAGGTACCAGTTAGATATATTTTACAGCCATAATCTGTGGGATAAGGGTGGGGAAATAGCAAACTAAAGGCTTACATTTAGCTTCTGGAGGCCAGGAGCTAATGTGCTGTGCAGGCAGCATGCTTGACTGCGTACAGATGGATAGCAGACAGTGGCCAAAAGCCCTCTCTTCCGTGGTTGAGGACATAAAGGGTTGTGCTACAAGATCAAGCTGATAGTAAGTGTGATATTTTTTTTCCTGCTTCAAAGGGTTCGATTATCCCGTTTTCAGCAAGTGTCGTCATGGAAATGCCCTACAGGCTGTGTTTGCAATTGTGCTGGGTAGAGATTCGCTTTTCATTCATGACTGCAAAAGGTGCTTTGATGTGCGTACAAGTGAAGAGGCATAGGACCAGAGATCGTGTGACTGGCCAGCTGTGGGAAGTGTTTTGTCTCTGGATTTGAGAGTGGGAGCTAAACATCATTTCTCTTGTGCCAACAGTTGGCCAGGAGATAAATACACACTTCTAAACACTTTTAAATGGCTTCCTTCTTGAATGTGGAGTATTTAATCTGTTTCTAGGACACATGATCTTTCTACTTGCAGAGAAGGTTGTTCTGAGTAAGGGGTGAGAAATGTTGCCATCTGCCTGCTGAAAAACAAATGGAAGACATTATTTGTGTACCCATAATGTCATCTCCTATAGGAGTAATTCTCTTCCTCCTCGTAAAGCTATAGCTACTTCAAAACAGTATTTTTCTGAAATCTGAGAGTACCCTTGGAGAATTCTGCTTCTCATAAACTCAATTTATCTTACCCATATATTGATAAGTCCCAGCCCTGTTAGAAGAATGCTAGGTGCACTCTTTCTTTGTTAGGACCCATAAAATCTCAGCTGGATTGCTGTAGAGTTACAAAGGCTCTTCAAGTACACTTGAGATTCACTTTAACTGTACTAGATGAAAAAAGGGAGAAGAATCTTGAAGCGAAGTGCTTTTAGTCGTTACATCAAGGGATTGGAAAAATTGTGCGTGCCTTAGCCCAATTATACCATTAGTCTGTCATTAATATGATGAGGAGGTGGTTGGGATGCTGCCAGGAGGCTTCGACAGGACCTCCAAGGCTTGCTGATGAGAATCTGTACAAGGTAGTGTGCAGGTTGCCAGTGAGACCTACAGGCAGGCTCAGGAGTGTGCAGTACTTTAGGGACTCTTACATTTGCCCATCAAAGAAACTATAGCCTTGATTTTTAAATCCCAGTAATGTAGATGGAATGAAACATGGCAAGGTCTGTGAAACCTGGGGCTTCCTCTGGGCCTACAGCCTTCACCTTTTCAGTAGGATGTCTTCTATGGTTCTTACCGTTTGTTTTGTTTTCTGTATTTCCTTGGGAAGACTGTTTCCTGCCTGACCTAATGTAGCCAAACGTCTTCGTGCTGTCAGTACAAATGGAAGTGACAAACATGCTGACCACTCTTCCAGACAAGGAAGAGACACTACTAGAGCAACCACAATTATCTGATAACTTTGTGTGTATTTGGATAGACTGAAAGCCCTTCCAGATTCAGCCTCACAACTGCAGCCTTTCTGCTACTGCAGTGGAGCTGAGCTTGGAACTTGGAGCATGTTACTGGGGTGACATTTTCAGGAAGGATGCCCGACGAGAGACAACGGGTACTTGAGCAATCAAAAGGAGCAGTTTGAACTACTACATCAGTATGTGAAGCTGTACAGCCTGGGACGTGCCGAAGAGGCAAGGTGGTAGGCTGACAAGGCAAAGCTCTGGGAGCTCTGCCGGCCTGTCTGCACCCATCCATTTCCCAGTCACTTGGAAATATGCGTTTATTTTGGCAGTGCTGGAAGAGGCTGTAGTGTGAGAGGGTTGCATTTTGTTGTTGGCAGAGCTGTCTGTAATAACTGTAGGTGAAGGATATGACTGTGGACTGTATTGTCACAGCCACCCTTAACTCTGTAAATACAGACTAGAGAGCAGTACTCGGTCTTCAGTCCTGGGTGTGCTGTCTTTTGTTTTTATTTTCTAACCAAACAGTCACAAAGCAGCAAAAGGAACTTTTTATTATATATATATTTTTTAATACATTGGTACTGAAGATGTATCCCGTGAGTCATCATTATGATGAGGTTCTGAAAAGGGTAAATATATTCCTAGGATGTGTTGAATGAGACTTTGACTCAGCAGAGGGAGATATAAACGCTGTTGCCTAAAGCCCCGCTGAGCCCTCATCTGGAGCACCGCTGTGTCCCACCGCTGCCCAGGAAGGCTCGTGCAAACTGGAGGAGAGTATGCGGGGACAAACGGGGATCTCAGCACGGGAGAAAGGGAATTAAAAATGTGAGTGTTCAAACTGCCAGAACAAAGCACTCACCCCTCAGCAGAGGCACCACCCGCACCTCTGTGCCTCCAGCCCTACGGCGGGGGGCAGGCGGAGAAATGCACCTGCAAAAAGTGCCTGGGCATGGTTTCGGCAGGTGGGCTCAGCCGCCTGGGCTCCCTCCTCGGGGCTGTGAGGAATTGCAGCTGGCTTGGAGCATTAAAAAGCTCTCAGGCTAACCAGATTATATTTCCTAATGGAGGTTAATGGGTGGTTAATCCTGTTAGGAGCAGCGCAGATCAGCAGCGGGCTGCGTTTGCGTTGCGTACGGCTGCTGAGAAATCCCTCCCTGCGCTGGGCTGTGCGCTTTGTGCTTCGGTGCGGGCAGCGTGGGTGTCTCGTGGAGCTGGGGGGACACTGCTGGGGTTTGGGGAACCCCCTCCACCTGCAGCGAGGTTTGGGGCCATTTATACCGATTTGGGGTGGCGCGTGAAGGAATCACAGGTATACAGGCATGCGAGCTGGGCGTTTTGAAACCTCTGCTTTTTAGGGCTGCTGTGTCTTAAGGTCAGAATTTGTTCTCCTTTGATTTATTTTTTTTTCCTTTTACACCTGCAGCTTAGCTTGCTGATCCTCTTTATTCCGACAGCTACCTGGTGCTTGTTTTTGTGAAATAACGACACTAACTGAGGTGGGTGGCGGCAAGCGCCGCGCCTTTGTGCCCTCTGTGGGGTGAAGGTGACCCCCAGCCCTCCCACCCCGTCCGGCCGGGGCTGCTGCACCCCATTTTTAACCCAAATTTGGGCTCCTCGCAGGGGCGCTACGGGGTACCCCTCACCGGGGCCCGGCCGCCCCTGAGCCCCCTCAGGAGGGGACACCATAGAGTTCACACCCCCACGCGGTGCAGACAAGCCCGCCGCCGGGCCCGGCCTCCCTGCCCTCGCTCCCCACTTCCGGTGGCGCCGCTTCACCCCGCGCATGCGCCCTGCGTCTCTCTCTCTCTCTCCGCGGCGGCGCCGGGCAGGAAGATGGTGAGCGGGGACGGGGCCGCCGCAGCCATCCGCCGCCATCCGCCGCGCTGGGGCCACGGGGCGCGGCCAGAGGATGGCGCGGGGAACGATGAGGGCGGGGGGCGGGCTCCGGGCGGGGAGGCGCTGGGGGAGCAGCGAGCGGAGGCCTCGGGGGGGGAGGAGGCCGGGCCCGGGGCTGGCGGTGCACGGCTCCCAGATAGGCCGGGGGGGGGGGCGGCCCTGGCCCTGGCCCTGGCCCTGGCCCTGGCCCTGGCCCTGGGGGAGTCGGGGGGGTTGTGGCAGCGTAAGCCCCTGAGATTTAACCAAACAACGCCGTATCCGCGGTGGTACGAGGTGATTCGGTCGCTGGGACTCGCGGTGGTTGGGGCTGCTGAGCGCTTTGGGTGTCGTTTGTGAGAGGAGCCGCTGAGGCAGGCGGTGAGCTGGGTAAGCCTGGACCTGATCCTGTGGTTTCTGCCTCCCCGACAGGCTAAGCGCACCAAGAAGGTGGGGATTGTGGGTAAATATGGTACCCGGTACGGTGCGTCCCTCAGGAAGATGGTGAAGAAGATTGAAATTAGCCAGCACGCCAAGTATACCTGCTCCTTCTGCGGCAAGGTGAGGCACCTTGGTTCCTGCGGCTGTACTTAAAAATTGTCCTGTTATTGATGTTAGAATTGAAATGTATTGCTTCCGGATTTTTTCTGCTTGACTAGCTTAAGGAAAATAAATAGTTTTTTGTGAACATCAGGTTACCTTATAAAATAAAAGGACTTAGTAGGCATTTCAGGTGAATGCGGGGTTGGTAGTTAAATGGAAACAAATCTTTATTTCATTACAGAGGATGGTAATATTGCCAGACTGTGTATCTGATAAAAAGACCTGGCAGAATTTACAAAATGCATCTGTTATCCTGATAATTAAGGGATGACTTGGGCTTTTTTTTTTTTTTATTTTCTCCTTCATGAACTTTACAGCATACCTGGGGAGGAAGGGACCTCACTCTTCCTGCTTACAACTTCGAATGAACTTGGTTACTTACATCTGTGTATATTTTATAGCTCTGGATGGGGAATGATTACTGATAAGGAGTCTTAATCGTTCATGTGTGTGAGCACAATTCACTTGAATTTGGCTTTTACAGCTTGAGAGGCCCAGCAGCTTGTTCTTTGCCCAGACTATTGATACCTGTAAAGTAGGTATCTTTGAGTGGCTAGAAAACTGTAAAATTTCCTATCTGCTTTTTATACTTTATGGCTTTCATATGTGAAGTGGGAACATTGGTATCTCCATCTGAATAGCGAAGTCCAGTGTAGGTCTAGGCAAACCCGTTGTCATCTTTGCGAGATGATGGCAACTTCCCCAGGTGAAGAGAGTTAAGCGCCCGCTCCTTAGGTGCCGTTCAAAGGGCAGCTGGTTCAGAGCAATCCTGGGATGTTCATAAAGGGCACATAATAGCAGTGCTATGTTGGTCGTAATACCAGGTGAGAATATCGGTTTTCATTACCAGTATAACTCCTTAATATTTTTTTTCTCCTTTAAAAAGCTGAATTTTTGATGGTGCATTTAGAAATAACCCCTTTCTATTCCATACCCGAATAAAAAAATATTTCGGATGGACTCTGTCTTGAGGAATCGGGATGAAAACCTCTGATCCTTGTGTGTTCTAGCACAGCCTTATAGGCAGCGCTGTGGTGTGATGCTGCACTACTCACCTGAAGTTGGCTGTTAGGATGGCAGCACGAGGTCTTGTGGGTTTTACAGCTGTTGGAGAGTGCGTATTTTTTCTCTTTTGTTACAGACCAAAATGAAGAGGAAGGCTGTTGGTATCTGGCACTGTGGATCCTGCATGAAGACAGTTGCTGGTGGTGCCTGGACTTACAAGTAAGGCAATAAAGAAGTTTCTATTGGTGTTCATTTTCATATAACTGAGGGATTTTTAAAAAAAATTTATTTAACTATAATCTGCTAACCGTTAAGTAGATCTGTACTGAATTAGTGATGTGTTTTTTTCTCAATTTTGTTGATAAAATTTGATCAGACTGCGAAGCACTTGCTGTTCTTTTCAGTATCTGTTGTGCAGCTGTTGCCAATACTGCATTTCAGCCATGAAGTTACTGCTGTTTTTGGTATATCCTCCCAAAATTTCATAATTTCTCTGGACTTTATCGAAGCAGTGTTTTTTTTTTTTTTAAAGCAATCTCTGAATCTTTTCCCAAACTTGAAATAAAGAAATCCAAACATCTGCAAATGGGGAAGCAAACGTTTGTTTCTAAGCAGTCTCTCTTGTGGCTCTGCTGTAGTAACATCGCTTACTGGAGATGCAAACGATCGTTCTTGCGTGTACGAAGTATTCTGAGTGGGCCGGTTGTCTGGTGATGTTGGAAGGAAAGGAGCAGAGGTGAAGGCTGATCCATTCAGCTGTTCTCTGGGTGGAATAGGCTGCATGGCTGAGACCTGACAGCTCTCCTTCCAATCTATTCTAAAAAAAAAAATATAAAATAATCTTTGACAGCTTGTAATACATTATTGTCTTTGATCTGGGGAGTATTTTTCCTCCCTTGGTTCTTTTGGCTGTAGAAATAGCGTAGCTCTGGAAAGACACTCTTACCTCTTATTTTGAAGTTTAAGCAGCACTTTTTGTGGTTACTGCAGTAGCCTTTCCAGTTCAGAGAAACAGGTGCAATAGTTGAAATCAGGTTTACTCCAAATAAAATTTCCTTTTTTTTTTTCCTAAAATAATTGAATCATTACAGTTTTTATTGTGATGATGCCCTTGCGTGCCCCCCATCTTTACTCTCCTTGCCCCCTCCTGTTCTGGTAGGGGACGCGGTTACCCCACACGACAGTCGCTAGGACTCAGCCCACGCTCTTGCGTGCGTAGTTGACAGATGACTGGATAATTTGGATTGAGATGGAGCTGTGAAGCTGCGTGTGCTTCTGTAGGCACGGGCCTACGCTTTGTTGTCAGGAAAATCAGCGTGGAGGTAGCCTCCTGTTGACAATGCAGTCGGGCGAGAACTATTTGAAGTGATTAGTGCTTTGTCCAAAAAATAACTGGTGCGGGTTGTTGTGCTGCAGCGTGCAAATGACTCTGCTTCTTCTTTCAGCACCACCTCTGCAGTGACAGTCAAATCTGCGATCAGAAGGCTGAAAGAACTGAAGGACCAGTAGATGCTACATCCTGCTCTCCTTCTGAAACATGCTTTTCTCCACTGTCAAGATCTGTCCCTTTAATAATAAAAGGTGATGTGGAGTGGAATCATGTTCATCTTTCTATGGAAGGTGCTGTCTTGCTGCATTGTATTTATTGGTATAACTATGGAAGCGTTCGTATTTCTATCCAGTAGTGGAAAAGCTCTTATTACTGGTTAAGCCATTAAAAAAACAATTTTCTATTCCATTTAATTGCATACTCCGGTTCTGTTGCTTGAATGCGCTGAGGTGAAAGCGAGGAGAACTTAGGCCTGGCACATCTTGATGTGCCCTTGGTGTCGGTGCCTAGAGGAATAGCACAGAGCAAATACACGAGTGGAGGAGCGGGCAGATGGAAAGGGAGAGGAGAGGAAGCGGAACATCAGCCTGCCTTCTCCTGTTGGTCTTTGAGGAGGACTTGGGAGAGCTGTGCATGTGCTGCAGGGAGAGAAAAGAGCATCGTGGCTTGGGGGCAGAGACTGAAATGAATGAAGAGCAGCTGCCATCCTCTGCTGCTGGCTGGTGCTGCTGATTTCCAGAGCCAGCTGCAGATGATGGCTTACCTCAGCCCGTGGTGTTTGCTGCTGTGTGCGGATCTCGAGAGCAGCGCACACAAATGCTGTGATTGGTTTGCTCTCCCTAGTTCTGGCAGGGCTCTCATCTCTGTGTGTTCAGGTTCCTGAGTCCATTCTAGATTGCAACAATGCTTTTTCATGTTGAGCCAACTCCTGGGACCATCAATTTTGGAGGAAAAGCCACTGTTTAGGCTAATAATTGCTTCCAAATCATCTCTTCAGATGATCAAGCTTAGGATACTGGAACTTTTTTTTTTTTTACAGTTGATTTGTCAGGTGAGTTTTGATTTAGTTCAGGATTATGAGCTTGGTTTTGTCTGGGCTTTTTGGTCACTGCAGCACTTCTCTTGTCCTTCACAGTACACATCAGAAAATACAGGTCTTGGTAATAACCTTGATAACGGCTGAAAGAAAAACAGTAAGGAATATTTGAGTCCTCTTGCTCCAACTTAAGCTTTAAATGTATTTGGGCAGTAAGACAATGTCATTAACGAGCCCGAAGTCTTTGAAAGTTGTATTCAGAAGAGGACTTACATAGGAGCACTTTAGCAAGCTGCAAAAAGTCTTCATGCGGCTCAGAAGTTTGAATTTGGCATCCCTGAACCTGTTTCCTCTGTGTTTTTTTTAAAGTTCAGTGCTGTAGCTTCCCCTACTAAAGGAAAATCATGTGTTTTGATACCCAGTGCTGAAATGGAGGTGACAATGGGTGACTCCCCCTCAGAGCAAATGGCTTATTTTTGTACATGTGAGATGAAAGCCATTGCCATTCTTCTTGTGTATCTTGTAGCAGGATTACAAAGGAACCCTGGGGGTTTAAGAAAGCTCAGGTGCACTCATTTCTGCTGCTGCTTTTCTGCACAACGTGTCTGCAGCAGCTTTCTCTGGGTCAGTTGAATCAGGCTCATTGCCCTGAGTGCTGCTGCTGCTGGTCCTGGTCTGTGCCAACCAGCTCTTAGGGATGCCACCTCCAAGCTTGAATTTTCTTTTCGTGTGAGCCGTCTCCGTTCCCATGGGGGAGGCTTGCACGCTGCCGTGCCTCGCAGCATTTGGGGGGAGCAAGCAAGGACAACGTGGTTTAACTTGCATCAAAATAAAGACACTTCCCATTACGCTTAAGGTGTCTTCGTTTAAAATGTGAGTCTTTTTCTCAGAAAACTGTGATGAAACCATGGGTGTGCGCTGATGAATTGGTTTGCATCTTCATCACATGAAAGCCTTCGTTGATAACAGGCGGGGTGTGTGTGGGGAGAGGTTACCTGCTGTGGGTGCACAGCGCTGCCCCGCCGAGGGGCTCTGAGGGGCTGGGGGTTGCTCTGCGGCTGTTTCCACAGGGAGGCACTGTGGGCAGCGGGTTTGAGAAGAGGGGGAAATGCTGCTTTTCTGTTCCTTCCCTGTGAGGGTGTGGAAGAGGCACAAAACTCCACCGCGGCCTGCATGAGACGCTTCTGCTGCAGCAAAACTCCACGGAAGCCTGCACTGATGGGGGCTATGGATGTGGCTCAGCTCAGGGAAGTCACTGCTGTGCCTCTGCTGCAGAAAGGTACTGCACAGCCCATGGAACAGCCTCTGCCCGGCTTAGACACGTCCTGTGCTCTTGGGCAGTTCCTCTGCCCCTACTGTCAGCACGAAGGGGCAGGCTGGTGGGGATGCTCCTGCCACAACCAGCGCCACAACCAACTGCCTTCTGCCTGTGCTCTCTTCATCAATGCCCAGACCGTGATTAAAGCACGTGGTTTTGATTAAAGCCTTCCCACCTGACATGAAATAGCCACTCAATAGCAGGTGCAGGGGATGCATCTTCACTACCTGGATCTCCCTATGTGATGACACAGGTAGCTTACCAAAGGGGATGTCTATTCCTGCTGACAAAACTCTCAATTCCCTTGGGGATTCGTATGTGCGGAGGGCGGAAGAAAATAGGAAGCCAAGGTCAGGATGGGGTTTGGCGTTTGAGCAGGTCCTGCCTCCCGGGAGCTCCGTGGCTCTCTCCTAGTCCCCGGAGCAGGAACTTTCCGTGCCGCTGAGCCTCCGGGCTGCCGCCTCAGCGCCTTTCCTCGACGTGAGGGCAGGGAAGAAGGTGGCGAGGGCAAGAAGTCGAGAGCCAGAAGCCGGGAGCACGGAGCCGAGGGCTGCGGCGGTCGGGGCGATGCTGCGAGCGGCCAGCGGGCGCCACTGCCGCGCTGCGGCTGGGGGCTGCTCCTGCCTCCGTCCCGTCCCCCCCTTCCCTGCCCGCCTCGGGGGGGGGCCCTGCTCACCTGTCCGCCCCCCCCCGAGCTGCTCGGCCCCGTGCTTTTCACGCCCTCCTCGCACAGAGCCGGGTGAGGATTTTGGACCGAAGCTGGGCTCTGCGCCAAGAGGAGGGATAACGGGAGTGGGGAGGCTGCGAAGGGGGGCGTGTGGTCAACGGGCAGGAGCTTCTGAAGCCACTCTGCCGAAACCATCTGCATGTCCTAGGAGGATGTTTTGGCGTTGTATCACACATTAAAGACTGGTAATCATGGGGATGAGAAGCCTCAGCCACAGGTGTTGGTGACCCCTCCTGCGAGCTGTGACTCGGAGCTGGGATGAACTCAGCCCGCAGGCAGGCATTCCCTTTTGGCTTTGTGTGAGAGCATGGCAGCTAAAAGTGATGGGCACCATTTTTACGGAGCGCGTCCTGCTGTGATTTCTCATTTCCATGAACGGCAAAGGTCGTGGCCTCACTGCGTGCTTGGCTGCCTTCATCCCTGTGTGAGATCAAGAGGTGCCCGTTGTCTTCCTGAGCTCCTCCAAGTCTCTCTCTCCGTGCTGCACCCCAGGGAGACTCACAGCAGCTGCTCCAGAATCAGGAGCAACGAGTGCAGGTGAGTGACCTTCCTGGGGCAGACATGCCCTGTCCTGGAAGACATATCTAGGTCTCTCCCTAGCAAGAAAGGAGCTTAGCGATGAAGTTTGTTGCTGGTTTTACAGCTCAGCACATTGGCCAACGGGAGAATCAACCAGGGCTGGGGTATGATGTGAGGGCCGCTGTAGCGGGCTGCAAGCCACCACCTGCTTTTACGTGTTGTCCCAGCTTCCAGCTGCTGCTCGTCTCACCTGGAGGTTCACCAGCTCCCTTTGGGGACACAAAGCGTCATAGCGCTGGCGGCACAGCTCTCACCAAATTGGGCAGGCAGCACCTCTCTGTTCCCTGGCTGTGCAGCGTGGCTCACAGCTTCAGGAGAAATGATTCCTCAAAGGATGCTATGAAATAACACGCAGTGGCTCAGGGTGGCAGAGGATCGCAAGCTTAGGACCAGCCCCAGTGCTCTGCAAGTGGGCAGTTGCCATCGGTAACGTGCCCTTGCTCTGTGTATTCGATCCTTAGCGGATGTCTTTTGAGGCATGGAGTGTGGCGGGGTTGTGGATATGCCTCAGGTGCCCTTATTAGATGCCTGGATGCGTTTTGAAAATGGCTGCTTAGAAAATGTCTAATTGCTATTCCACATATTCAAAGTGTTTTTTTCTCTTGACAAGGCTTTGGCATGCCTTGGATTGCTAAATATACTTTCCTCTTGCAAATTCTTGGCAGGGATCTGTGTAAGGAATCACGCCAGGCAGTCTCTTCAAATGTTAACAAGCTCATCGGTGTGGCTTTCCCAGCACGGGGTTTGTGCTCCCCCCTCCCATCCCCCCAAAAACCAGCCCTTCTCCTTTCTGTACAGTGTTGCTCCAAGCATATGAACAGTGGCAGCTCTGCAAGAAAGGGTTTCTCTAACCAGAGCTGAGAAAAACTCTTTTTGGGTGTTCAGCAGCTTGGTGTCACTGCCCTGCTCAGCCTCCTGGGGCTCCTATGAGTTGTGTGGGTTTTGGGGTGCATCTGAAAAACCCAATCCATTTCCTCTTCTCCCTTGCCCCGTCTTGCTTTTCCCTCTGATTTTAGCAAGCCGGACCATATCCTTGCATGGCAATCATAAATTTGATGTCTTTATTTCAGTAGCCTATTAGCAAGTGAAAGAGCTTGCCTGCTCCCTCTTTGTTCCCCCCAGTGTGCATTACTGGTGCAGAAGCGGTGCTGGAGCTGGTGCCTGCAGCCGGGCTGATGCCCAGAGCCGCAGCACAGAGCTTCAGGCCTTGCCTGAGCATCTCCCTCTGCCCAAGCAAAGGGCAGTGCTGCTACGACACCTCAAACTACAAAAGCAAAGAAAAGGGGGAGAAGCCAGCACAGCATCGCCCAAACCCTAATGTCTGCCTAAAAGAAACCTCCTCGGGCTCTGGCGCCCATCAGTGTCAGGCCACAAAATTCCTTTGAGCTCTACCTGGGCCAGTCTTGCAGCAGCATTTGGAAAACCAAAGGGTTGGCTTCCTCTTGAGCTTTACCCACCTCTTTTTCTTCTCTTGTCCTGTATCGATCACCTTCTGCTATGCATCCCTGTTCCTCTCCTGACCTAGAGCATGAGCAGCATCACTGGGAAAGCTCCTGAGCTTCCCTGTGCACAGCTAAGGAGAAGCATGTTCAGACCCGGCTGCACCTCTAGGGCTCTGCTGGCAGCACGCAGCAACCCAAGGGATGCACCTGATTTCTCAGCAGGAAAGGCAAACCAGAGCCGGCCTCCTCCCCAGCTCTGCTGTGGCGCGCACTGTCACGGCTGCCCCTTGCCCCTGTGGTGGCGCAGGGAGAGCTGGCCTGGGTTTCTTATTTTTGTGCAATTAGAGGCACGTCCTTGCTAGGTTGCACCAGCAGAGGCTTTGGGCTGCGCTTTTGAAATGTGAATGATGTAAAAGATTCCCTGGAATTTGCTCTGCTTCGGATGTCCTCTCCTGGCCTTCAGACATCTAACGGATATACTTCGGGACCGTGTGTTTCTGCTCAGGCTGAAGATGTTAGACACCCCTATGTTCAGAGTCCTACCTACTCTTCATGGTGAGACCATGGCAAGAAGGGGATGTGGGGAAGCTGCTGCAGAGGAGGCTGAGTAGTGGGGCCACAGAGCCTGTGTCCATCCTGTCACAGCCAGGTGGGCAGAGGGTGGACAGCCAAGAACAGACCTTGGCACAGAAGACACCATATATGAGACGACTGGAAGGGTGGTCCAGGCCAGGTGATGGCTTCCCCCTTTTGCACTCGGTTGCTTCTTTTCCGTGCTCTCTCTGCTTGGAGCTTTCTGATTTGGGCCCATTCCTGCAACATGGGTAAACATTCCTGTTTACCTGGCATGAAGAGGACTGCCTCTCATGGATCCTCTGGCTCTCTTGTTAACGATGACTTCTCTTTTGTATTTTGTTCACCAAAATGGAATATTTTCAGCCTTGACTCACTGGGCTTTTCCGAAGGGACCTCTGTCCACACCAGGGAATACTTATTTATAACTCGTGAATTTGGAGTCAGGAATTTGCTCTGTGACCTCTCTCCATTTCTTTGATTAAGCCTAATATTGTAAGAGGAACATTGTATTCTGCAGGCCTGGCCACCCTGAGACAAATGTCCTTCAAGTCACTGCTTTGTTCTCCCCTTCAGGCATTTTTGGAACAGCTCCAGTTCTTTGAAAGTGTGAAGAGAAGACCCAACTCTTCCAAATAAATATTATTTCACAGGAGATGCTAAGCGGTGAACTAAGAGGGCCATTGGCTTTTTTGCTCAATAAAGTTCTTCTGAGCCACCACCTACTACTGGGCCTCACCTTTGAAGGGAGAAGATTTGATACAGAGCATGATTCTCTGATATCCCATTATTTACCAGACACAATGTGCACAAATGGGAACACAAGAAGTGCTGTCTAAGCACCAGGAAGCACTTTGCTGGGCAGGTGATGAAGCACTGGCACAGGTAGCTCATAGAGGCTGTGGAGTCTCCTCCTTGGAGATCGTCAAAAGCCACATGGACGCAGTCCTGGGAAATCTGCTCTAGATGCCCCTGCTTGAGCAGGGTTTGGATGAGATGGCCTCCTGAGGTCCCTTCCAACCTCAGCCGTTCTCTGATTCTGTGATCCCAGCTGTGGGGCCACATTGATTGCCTAAAGATAGGAACCCGGTCTCTAACAACTATATCTGTTTCCATTCAAGCTGTTGGATTTGAAAATGTTTTCACTGTAATGGATTGAACTTGAGATTAAAAGGAACATTTAAAACCTTAATTGCAGAGCAGACCCAAGTCATGAAAGGGAAGAAGAGGAACAAATAAATAATCCAGGCATTAAACAACTGATTTTAACCTTAGCGTGCTGAAACTGTTATTCTTTGTGCATGAAGAAAAAGAAGAAAATAAATACAAGTTCCTATAGCAAGCAGAGATGTTTATTCCAAAGTGGACCCATCTCTGACAAAAATGTTACATATGCCATGGTAGTCCTTATGAACCTCCAGTGAAGACTATGCTGGTGCCTATCAAAATGAAGAAAACAGTCAAAGAAAAGGTGGGTGTTAAACCGTCAGGCAGATATGGAAGCCTAAAGAAAGTGCTTTGTGATCTGATTATCCTGGAAGCAACGCTTGGCAGCTTAAGATGATGGTGCCTTTTACAATGTGGGCCTTAGGCAGAGATGGGTTATTTAACATTGCTCGCTTGCAGACTCCAAGGCAGTAGACATGGTGGTAGAGCTGCCAGTTGCCTTACTTTTTCTTTTATTTCAGAAGGGTAGACATTGGTGGTCAGGGTGGTTGTAAGTGGGGATCAGACTACTTCGTTTGGCCAACGTGCTGTCCTCCCTTTTTTTGCTACTCCCCCTTTCTTCTGTGTTCCCACCTTACGTACATTCTCCTGGGGGGATGCGAGGTCCTCGAGGCATAGAACATCTCACTTTGCTCATCTTTGGAGGGCTGAGCACAGAGGAACCTGCCTGCTGTCTGTCTTTTACCTCTGTTGCTCACCTGGATGATGGAGATCACCCAAGCTTTTGAGAATACGTGTCATGAGTGTTCCCCGCCGTCACCGCAGGAAGACGACACGTTTCTCAAAGGGAGAGCTTGCTATCGCTTGCAGAAAAAGGGATTATGTGGAAATGAAAGAGACTCTGGCTTGTGGTCTTGCTCTAAATCAGCTGCATTTTTAACATTCAGAAGCCAACAAAGATGAAAGACTCCTGGTCAACCTCTCCACTCCCTTGGAAAAAAAATACAAAGACTTGATAAATATTTTGCATTAATAAATTCCATTTGTCTTATAAAACAAAGTTTGCCAACTACCAAAGCAGGGAAAATATTTTACATAACTCAGAGTACGACGTCTAAAAGGTTGCTATGAGCCTGGTTTGAACAACTCTTTCCACAACCCAGAATGTGAAGGAATGCTAAGCTTCACTCAGGCTAGGACCAAGCTTGCTGCGTGTGCGTGTGCTTTTCTGCTGTCTGGTTGATTTTATTGCAGTGGAAGTGGCAGGCTGGCTGCCTTCTGGTCAGCAGAGGCCAGCAGGTGAGAGGTAGGCCGTGGAAAAAGAGGAGGAGGCCCAAATGCAGCCCAGAAGTTGTTTGTGAACCCCAAATGATGTCCCTCACTGTGCTGTGGGAACGTTGCTATAAAAGGCATGAAAAGCACAGCTGTCTACTATTATTGTTTTGTTATTAATTTTTAAGAGTGATGGTGATTAACCAGTGGAGCGGATTCCCTGGGGATGTTTCTCAGTCTGGACTACTGAGGCTTTCTGATTCTCGGGGCAGGGACTGAGCACTGGCTGTTCCTGCTGACCCAGACAGGGTCTATGTGATGGGTTGTATCATCCTGCTGCTCTGTTTTTTCAGCAAGCAGTGGAGTGGTGGTGATCGGCCGCTGTGTCTAGGGGACCCATGGCAGCTTATTCTTGCCACTTGCAAGCCCATGCCCTTGGTCTTGGCTAGCACTTCCAGGCATACAGAAATATGAATTGTTATGGGGGGTAGAAGGATGAGGGACCCAAGCGTGAGGTTGAAGCTCTGGGTTCGCAGGAAGCTGCATGAGGAGTTTTACATGCAGAAAGGAGAGTGAACCACCCCCTTGTTCCCCCAGCCACATGTCCTTTGAGCAAGGAAGGGCTCTGAGGGTGCAGAGCACATGATTTGCAGAGTTGACAGTCCCGGGATAATGTAG
Organism: Anser brachyrhynchus; assembly: GCF_964034855.1. Classification (NCBI taxonomy): domain Eukaryota; kingdom Metazoa; phylum Chordata; class Aves; order Anseriformes; family Anatidae; genus Anser; species Anser brachyrhynchus. Next base: position 30,820,302 of record NC_137701.1, read on the forward strand.
GGCCAAAGAAAGATGGTCTACCTCCTCCTTTCTGACCTAACTGCCACTGGAGAAGCCAAGTACGTAGGGGCGAGTGAAGGTAGCAGAGAGAGATCTGTCAAAGGTTGGTTTCCTGGTGTAGTATCCTTACCATGGTGATAACCAGGCTTTCTAGATGTGCTCTTGGCTCAGTAGGTACTGTGTTTTAGGTACTAGTTTTAAAACTAGTACCTAAAACTCGGTATTAGTTTGAACAGTCAACGTGACCATGGGACAGATGAGGTCCGCCTCCAAATGACAGCCCTGAAACCACTCAGGATTTGGCACGCAGGAGCACTCTAAACCAAGTATGGCCTTCTGATTTTGTAGGGTACACATCATCATTATGGCTAACCAACCTCCCTCCACCCTTCTTGTTAGGCCTCTGTCATTCTTCTCCTGGGTTATCAGCTTGGCTTGGAAAATCTGGGGTCATTTTTCTTTGCAATTAAGTCCATCTCCTGGCCACCTGTGCCTACCCCCTTGAAGATGAGCTGGCTGCAAGTTTTCTCATTCTTACACTTGTCCTTGAGCCTCCCTTTGCCCTGGGCCATCTGTTACCAGTGAACCTAAAGGGAAGGATGCAACCAAAGGCTCCCAAGCCTCTGTCAGTGTCAGGGCTGGCCAATGCCATGGGTTAAACCTTGCAGAAAATGAGGTCTGCAGCAACTCTGGGTGCACCAGCATTGTCTTGGAACTCATCTCTCCGAAGCATCAAAGACCCTAGACTTACCTCTTGGGATGTGCATGCCAGGAAGATATGTCGTGGCTCAAGCCTCATGGGAAGCAGCCGCTCCCTGTTGGGAAAACATCTGATATAGATGGCTAAGGATTTATCCTGAATTGGGGTGAAAATTTATTTACAAATCCCAAACAATGTCTCTAGCAGAGCTATGGGAATGTTGCTATAAAAGGCACGAAAGGCCCAGCTGTCTACGATTATTGTTTTGTTGTTAATTTTTAACAATGAGGGTAATTACCCATTGGAACAGATTCCCCCTGGGATGTTTGCTGGTCTTGGGTATTTAAACTATGAGATCCTCAGAGCAGAGACGTGTCTAGGGCAAAGTGTACGTTCAACACCGAAAACCACAGCGCCTTCAGCCATGGCTTGTGCAAATCTACTTTCAATTGCGCGGCAGCAGTCTGGGAGGGCGCGTGTGGCCAGACACGCTGTCTCAGTGGAGGGGTGTCAACTCCCGCTGGGGTGGCAGTAAGTCTTGGGAAAACCTGGAGAGCTGGGTAGCCCTGAGCGCCTGAAGTCTTTCTCAATTTCGTCAGGCTGGTATTTTACAGCAGCACGTCTTCAGACTGTTTCTAGCGAAGAACAATTAGTGTTTGTTTTAACAGAGATTGAGACTCTTAGGAAAGAGTTTCAACAGCTGAAGGAACAGCCCCTGGTCACCGAGGGCATTTTTCTTCCCCTCTCCCCTCCCCAATAGGCTGTGCAAGTACCTTCTCTTTCAGGAATTGGTTCTGAAGCAAACGGAGACATGCCACTAAATTATATCTCTGGGCAGAAAAGCAACACCAATCTGGTTAATTGATTTTGTAATGCAGGGGACGGACCCCCCCTTGCCCTGCGTGCAGTCACGCACAGACTCCCTGGCATCTAATTAATAACTTGCAGTTAAGCAGTGGCTACTTCCTTGCATCATTTCAACGCGGTTGCCAAGTGGAAAATTGAAAACCGAGAGAGAGCCAAAGAAACGACGACGACAACAACAACAACAACAAAGGTTTAAAGTTCTAGGAAATTTCACTATGTGAGGTCAAAATTCCTTGCGCGTTCAAGGGCTGTGCTGTTCGCTGGCAGGAGACTCTGGTTAAAACGGCAAGACCCTTTCTATGCAAAGCCCTGCTCTCCTAAAGCTGCTTCTCTTTGGAGTTTCTCAGCCCTAAAATGCAAGTGTATTTGGGGAAGGGGAGGACGTGGAGAGAATGTGGGACTGGGTTCAAAGAGAAGTCCAAGGAGGGTTTTTCTCTTGTTTGAGGCTGTACGTGCTCTGCAGGATGGGGCAAGCAGGGAGGGATGGCAAAGCAGAGCTCCTAGAGCAGAGCCAGGAGGAGTGTGGGGTGACACAGCTAAGGGATTTGCAGAGCAGAGGGTATTCACACATGGGCCTACAGCCAAGGGTGGCCTGGTCCTAATTTTTCTGGATATCGAGGAAAGCATTGGTCCATGAGCCTCTCTTCCCCATTTGCCTGTCAGCAGCTGGAGGCAAGGGGTGTGCTTGGCCTGTTCATGGCACAGAAGGGCTTTCCTCTGGGCTGAGGGTTTTTAGCACGGCCCTGTTAGAAAACAATAACAAGAATGTCTCGTGAGTTAGGTTTTCCACTCTTTTATGCTGCTAGCCCTGGGGAAGAAATGGGGCGTGCAGCGTTGTTGGCACAGCCAGAAGTACCGCAGCTATCAACAGCTGAACTGAGGGCTTGGATTTTTATGTGTCTTTGTGCTTGAGGTTATGGGAGACGTGAGGGGAAGGGGCCCAAGGGAAGGCTGGTGTTCAGAGCATATGATGAGCTATTTCTGCTTTGCTTGCCTTTCCTCTGCCTTCTTTTCTCCATGGAGGAAGCCTGTGGAGGCTCGTGCTTCTAACTTTTCCCAGTAGTCTTTATGAGGTTGGCAGTTCCAGGATCTGTGTGGCTGGAGACTTGCAATTGTTTGAGGGATATAAGGCATATAAGGCATATAAGATCAGCAGTCTCAAAAACATGACCTATGAGCAAAGTCTGAAGGATCTGGAGAAGGAAGGGCGGTTTTTTTAAATATGCAAGAGGTTGCTGTAAGGAGAAGGGGTCTCATCAATTCCCTGTATCCAAGGCAGACTCGACACGATGTGATGGTTGAAACTGCAGCAAGGGAGATACAAGTTAGGTGTTGGTTGGCCATACTTTGAGTCGGGGTTGGAGCAGCCACCTGCAGAGGTCCTTTCCGGCTTCGGTTATTCTACAGTTCTGTGTTAGGAAACAACTTCCCAGCAGTGAGGATGGCCATGTAGTGGAGAAGTGAGGTGCTCAAATTGTCAGCTCTGGAAGTTTTTAAGCTGGAGGTGAGGCGAGCACTTGTCAGAAGTGGCTCTGGTAGAGCTGATGCTGTTTGGAGGTATGAAAGCGGACTGTCCTCCTGAGGTCTCTTCTGGTTTTGAAGAACAGCAGGTCCTACTTCTCTGCACTGAGCCCTGAGGGCATCAGGCTATGCATACTCCATTCCTGCTTGGAGGAACTTGAGATATACAGACACCTGACATCAGATAAGATAGGGAAACCTGTGAGGCTGAATGTTTTCATCAAGAAAAATGCCATTCCCCATGTTCACCCTCCTGGCTTGTGGATTTTCCAGAGAGGGAAGGAAGAAATTCTGTGGGTGACTCATGGCCTCCATCTAAAAGCCCCAATAACGCTGTGTTGAATCACTGAGCAAACACAGACAGAGCTGCAAACAATACCCAGAAATACCGGCCTCCTTCCTCTGCTCCCATTTCAGGGGCTTATTACTAAATCTAAACCAGGGGCTCTCAGCTCTTTTTAGGGAGGTATGTTTAACAGCATGCACATATCACCAGCCAGATCTCTTCCTCTTTGCCCCAAGTCTTTTCTATGTGAAGCGGTGATGGGGGGCCTGTAGCTTCTTGCAGCTTCTTGCTTCTGTGGGATTCCCATGGGCTGAGCGTGACTGAATGGCTGCAGTCCTGGGGATGAGAAATGCCTCACACCCCGCTGGCATCAAAAAGGGATTACTGCTCCCCTGCCTAATGCGTTTGTTTAGTGCCCATTCCATGAGGCTGCTTCTTGCGCTGTTTTCCTTGCAGGATATGACTCTGTGTGTGTAATTAGCCAAGAGACATTAGCTTAATGACTTGTGCGTGTCTGAATTAGGCCCAGCCCCATCTTAGACTGCTGCCTTCTCCCTCACCTTTCTCCTGTCTGGAGATTTCTAATTCTCTCAGAGCCGCACAAACTGCTCTCTCATCCTCATCCCAAGGGGCTGGATGCAGACAGTGCCTCTTGCTGGTCCCCAGCCAAAGAAACCCTGCTATCACACATAATTATCTCCTTGACTCATCACGACTTTTATTGCCGCCACCTCCCTCCCCCCCTTTATTTTTACAAGTTTGATTTGCTCTTTCAAAGCTATTGTTTCCAGCCCTGTATTCCCAGTGGCTCCGGAGGACTGCAGTGTATCCATGCAGGCATTACTGGGGCGGGCTCTGTGGTCTGTTTTGTGCAAGAGTTCAGACTGAACGATCGTTTTGGTCTTTTCTGGCTGGTTTCTGAGCTGTGGGGTTAGGATGAGGGAGAGAAGTATCTGGCCAGTGGGCTGCACTGGTTGGGAAGCAGTGCTGGAGCAGTCCTTCACTGAAATGTAGGCCTCATTTTGAGGCCAAGGTCTTGATCACCTCAAGTTGTCCACAGCTGCTAGCTGAGGGGTGGCTCAGGTAAGGTGACATAGACACTGATCATTTGGTCTCCTGAGCAGTCCCGGTGCTAAGAGTTTTCAGGAGAGCAAGAGCAGGTCTCACAGGGGAATGCCCATCCACTGTTCTTGACCACCGCTGAAGGAGAAACCAGCACATCTGTTGGTGAGTTGTGCTGACAGGTGATTCCTTCTGCTAAGCTGATTTCTAGGCTGAATTTGGCCATTTTCAGCTGCTATACCAGGGACTGCATTATGTCTCTCTCAGGAAGGCTCAAGATCTCCCTGTTTTTACCAGCTCTCTTCTCCATGAGCACACGTTGCCTCAGCCAAGTGACCCTGGGGTTGTGTCACTGACAGGCTGAGAGTCTCCCACACACCCTCAGACTTGAAGTTACATCTCTGAACCTGTCCTCCCTCCGTCTTTTGTTCTCAGTCATTTTCTTTCCTGTACACTCCAGCACCAGTTCCAAAACTCAGCCCCACAAACGTGTCTGCAAAGGGCGCTGATAAAAGCCAGGCTCCCCTTTCCCCATTCCTGGCTGGACTGGAGCTTGTGCTGACTCAGCTACTCAGCTTCGCCCCTGAGCACAAATGGATCAAGCTTCTAGAGCCATCAGCGTGGAAATGTTTGCAGTGGCCGGACCAGCACGACAACAGCTATGGAAAGAAAGGCAAGAAAATCCAGGTGTTTTGTGGGCTTGCCTGTGTAAAAGCATGGTCAGACAGCTCATCTGAGCTAGCCATTGTCTGCCTAATGCCACCTCTGGCCCTTCCCTTAAATGCGGGGGTAAGAAGGGTGATGAGTATTTTGGACGCCAATAAATCACTTTACCTTCATCACCTTTATCTGAGGTTTTGCAAAGTTCTGGCCTCGTGAGAGGTGTCACTGGGCCTACAGAAGTGGCAACACCCTCCACAGTTCCTCTTTCCATGCCCCTCTTCCCAAAGTTAAGGACACTGAAGTCACCATCTGCAGTTCAGTGAGGAGAGACCTGTACTTGCTCCCTTGAAGGGAGCAGAGGAAAGAAGGGCCATGGGGGAAGACTTGCTTCAAGGCTTTCTCTTTGGGCAGTTTGGGTATGCCAAGGAGCCAGCTGTGTTTCAGAAGGTGGTCCGAGATCCAGTCCGAAGCAACAGAAAGATAAATGACAAGTTCATATCTTTTATTTCCTCACCGATTTTCACTTCTAAGGTAGATTTGGTAAAGCAGCAGCTTCAGGCTTGACACCAGGAGGAACAATCTGAATTAATTTACCTATTCCTCTTTTAAAATCTCTAAGATCTACCAGTTTATTGTCATCCTGGGAAGCACTGTGACATTTCTCTTATTGCTGACTATATTGTTCCTATTAAAGAGTGTCAATCATTCAATGCAGCTAGATATAAATCAAATGCATTCCTTTCATTGATATAATTAGTGAACAGAAGGTGTGGGGGAATTGTAAAGCTGTTGAATTCTGCAAATTAAGGCCTTCAACAGCAGCAACAAACCCCTGACTATAACGAAAAGAGCAAAGACGTGTCAATCTTGTTTAGTCACCTGGTTAGAGGATGCAGGTTCCCTTACTGACAGTTTCAGAGTGTGACAGGGTAAGAATTTGAGATCCAGTAGCTCCTGTGGAACTGAACCCATATGAACTATCTCAACTGACATCCTTCTAAATTTCTCACAGGAATTGTTTATCTAAGATGAAAAAAACAGTTCTTTTTGTGAAATTGAGCATTTCAGCAAGGCACGTCTCTTTCTGATTATTTTTTTTCCTACATTTTTTCATGGGAAAATGACAAAAAAAAAAAAGAAACTCAACAACACAAAAACAACCACGGTTATTTATTTATTTATTTATTTTAACATAAATTTATAGGTCTTTGCTGAAAACTGTGGATGATTTGTTCCTTTATCCTAAACCTGAGAAATATATTCAAAGTAGGTCAATGAAAATAACATTTGTTTTATCAGGAAGAGCAACAACATTTTAATAATAATTCTTCCCGGCCAGCTTGGCTAATTGCTCATTAACCCCCTGTTAAAAGCCCTAGAGAGGAACATCATCTCTGCGCTTAGGTGGCACCAAAGCCAGCTGCTTGGAAGGTCCCACTTGTATAGCTGGGTGATGGTGCCACAGCCGAGCTGGCCGGACTCCTTTAGCTGCACGCTCCGGTGATCGAGTCTTGGGGTTTTGGCTCCCGGGGGATTCCATTGCACCGTGTGCGACCCCAGTTTGTGCAAAGGCCCCGGTCCTTCTACAGCTCTAAGGGAAAGGAGGTGGGGAGGGCTGTCCTGGGAGACAGGCAGGGAAGCTGCCAGGAGCACATGGAGCAAGGACTGGATTCTGGTCCTCAACTGCTCCGTGCATCTTCCTCGCCCAGAGGGCATCAAGGGTCACCTCTGGGCACACCTCGCAGGGCCTGGTTTTCCCCAGGCACGTGGGCTTGGGTTCACTGCTGTTGGCTTTACTTGTGGGCTCTCCCTGACCCGTGGAGTGAACTATTCCCAATAAAAAAAAAAAGTAAACAAATCCCATGACAAGCACCTTTATGTCTTTTCCCCTTCCTGACCTTGAGGACAAAACTCCATTTGAGCCTATAGCCATCTTCAAATGGTTAAGACTGTGTCAAAAGCAGGGTTTATCCTTTTTGTTTGTTTGTTTTAATGGACAAAGCAGCCCAATCTCTCTGCCCTGAGAGCCTCACACTAAAGCTTCACAGGTGTCAGACAGGGCTGGCCGAGCCCTCGTTGTGCCTGGCCTCACTGCTGCGATGGTGTTTTGGGCTGCCAGCGAAGGAGTGAGAAGGTCAGATGAACACAAATGTATCTGTTCACATGTAATTCCTCATCCCACAGACACCGGGGCCAGGTCACCCTGCTGCTGGTGGGTGTTCTCCACGGGGTTCAGTGGGATGGAAAGGGTAAAAGGGGTGCCCGGGCTGCACTGAGCCAGGGATAGAGGCCAGGCTGTCACATACACAGGTCTCCAGGGCTTTAACCTCCAGACCACAGCTCTCAGCTCCTTCTGAAAAAGGACAAAGCTGCTCAGCAAAACTGTGGAACTGGGAGGCTTGTGGGCTGAAATGAGTCCAAAAGACATATTAACAAGCATGAGAGGCCTGTGATGAAATAGCTAAGGTATTAATGCAGCCAGAGGCTGGTAATGAATACAAGAAATGCCCACGTTTACCCAAGAGGTCCCAAAGGTCTCTTTGCCCAGAACATTGTGATCCTTAAAGGAATATTTTAAAGTTACACTGCAGGATTAGGGCTCTAGGAACAAAATCTGAGCTGATGTGGTCTCTTGGCTGCTCTGACCTCTTGGCTGATGAGACCCCATTATGAGCCTTGTGCTGTTTATTATCCTCTGAGGTTTATCACCCAGGGGCCACTCTGAGCCTTGTCAGATGTAGGTGCCCCCTGGCCCCTGTGGACTGCATAAGTCTCTCACTGTGCCCTACGGATGTGATGGAGGTACCAAAGCACGATTCTCTTTTTGATCTGTTTTTCTCTCTGTCATCTGGTGGGAGAGAGGATCAGGTATAACTTGGTGACGTACAAAATGCCTTCCAATACTCCCGTCTCTCCCCATCTCTCAGCTGCTGGATGAAATCCATGCATGCAAAGCATGGGCCAGCACAGGCTGAACTGCCACCATCGTGTTTCACCTGCACTGCTTTTCCTTGGTGCTTTTCCATTATTTCTCTAGTGCTCAGCAGCCATGGAAATGACCAGTTGGTGCTGAGCAGAGCTGGGCTGCAAGGAGAAGATGTGAGCTGGAGGATGGTGAGTGCAGACACTTGTTGAATGGCTGAGCACCTCTGGTTTCGGCTATGATACAAACACCATGGTGGTGAGAAAACCAAAACAGGTTTGATGGATCTTCCTCAAAAGTTAATTCCAAACTAGTGCCCATCTGGCCTGTTTTTTGGAGAGCTGAACCCAGCTTTTAGGAGTAACTCAATGAAGTCTTGCACTTTTTTTTTACCCATACAAGGGAAACAGTCCCATTCTTGGTGTGGGAAGGTCCTGTCTGCCCCTGAGGCTGCACCCACACTGCTCAACCCAGGGCTGGGTCTCCTTTAGCCTTTCTGTTCCTGAGTAATTGCTCTTTATTTATTTATTTATTTATTTATTATTATTTTTAATATATCTCCTTTTTCCCATTCGGGTTGCCCCAATGAAGAAGAGTTGGTGAGAGGAGGCCTCACCTGGTACTGGACTGCTTGGCATGAAAACAACAATACACTGTTGTTATTTAGTGCACCTGATGTGATAGTCCTTAGAGCCGTTCTTTGCTTCAATCGTTTACAAGCCCTGATTTTAGTCCAAAACAAGCTTCCTTGAAATAAAATAATCATTTTCCAGTCTTCCTGTAGAAGCCAAAAGTATTTTAAGTTGGCCTGGTCTGGCCTAAATACAAGGTGGGGAGGGGGTCGGTATGTTGGGGACATTTTAGTAATGAGAGGAAGAATGTGAAAGGAAGGATTAAACCCGGTGTTTTATGTGTATTCATTGAGTCAATTTATAAGGTGCCTTTTGCAAAATATCTTGAGCCCTGCATGAAAAACCACAAAGCAAAATATTTTAAAAATCTGGACGCAAAGCCAACATGTCCCAGAGTACAGCCAGGCAGCGGAGGAGAACCTGGCACCAGGCAAAGTTCTCTAACCACTGGGCACCAGCAGAAAGACATCCGTGGCTGTGGGGCAAGGTGAGCCACAAAGGGAAGGATCTGCTCCTGAAAGCCGGCCAGGAGGGTCTCTGTGGGCAGCCAGGTGGCAAGAGCAGGGCCCTATGTGAAGGACGGTGTGGCTCAGGCTGTCGTTTCTCCTCCAAGCAGTGCTGGGGTGAAGGACTCTCTGGAGATGGGATGACCCCGGCTGGGCTGGGAGGCCTGGAGGTGACCCGCTGCAAGCCCAGATGGTTCACAAGTGGTCTCCCGGGCAGGAGCTGCCCTGATGGAGGATGTGCCAGGGAGGACAACCGATGCCCCCTCTGCGCTGCATCTTCCCCAGCACCGCTGCCTCTGGCCCGGTTTCAGCGAGAGGCCAATTAGCAGCCTGTTACAGTAATTTCACCTGGCCACGGCGCAGGCACAGCTGTTCGTGGCAAGGCGTGCGTTACGGGATTTTCTTGCTCGTAGTTGAAGGTCAGGGTTAGTGTTGACTCTGGCAGGCCGCGGCCCTGACGGCCTCTTCCAGCTGGATGCGCGGAGCCTCCCCCCGCGGCCGGCGGCTCGGGGCTCTGCTCAGCCCTGCCACAGGGCTGCCACGCAGCCTGGCCACGCTCCCCGACCCTTCGGGAAGCACGCGGGACCCCGGCACGGCGAGGAGCACGGGCAGGACTGCGGTTAGGGAAAGCACTTCACAGTCACAGGTGGCTGGGTGAACTCCGAAATGGCCTTCGGGTCAGGCACGTGACAAATATTCTGCTGAGGATTTGGCTGAGGTAAAGGCCTCAGGGCAAAGTTGCAGGGCCTTAATTACGTCCCTTTCGCGATGTTTTTTAAGGGTGACAAGGAACCGAAGAGGAGTAGGGAAGAAAAATGGCCATGCTGAGAGCTTTAAACAACACGAGCCACATTTTTTAGCATCTGTAGCATAGTTAATTTCCTGATGCAGCATTTCTTCTGAAAACAGTTTGCTGTAATAAAAGTGAAGGAACACCTTGCCCGGGGGGACAGTGATAAATCTGCTGTACGCAAGGACATTAATCTGCTGTACCAGGGACCTGCTGTGGCTCAGCCTGGGGGACATGAGTGAGATCAAGCAGACATCGTGAACGGGGTGGGCTTCATCACTCCCTTCCCTACAGTCAACCGCTTGCCTCTCTTCCAACAAGGAGGAGAGCGAAATGCTTAGAAAACAAGAAAAACAGCTTGTAAAACTACAGCTGTTTGCAGCGAGGCCCCAGATAGGACCAGAGCCTGTTTTTAGCTCTTGTTTTTGTCAACCGACTGGAGCTCAAGCTGACAAAGTATCCACTTGGTTCTTTAGGACAATTGCTAAAAACAGCAAGGCTTCAGGCAACCTCTGCTGGGGAAAGGGGTTTGGGATAGGTGTCCCTTGGGAATGGCCCAGGCTCTTTTAGGTTGCCTTCCCAGTGGGAAGAAGATCTCTTTGAAGCCAGAGATACTCTACATGTGATCCATTTTACTGATGCATGATCTGCTTGTCCATCCATCTGTCCCAGTCTTGGAAGAGAGGTGGTGATAAGAATTATGAATCCCTGTCTTCGCTGGGATCCTGACTGAGAAGCACGGGGCAGTGGCACCCACATGGTGTGAGAAAGGCAGCACCACCTGGCTTTCTGTCGCCTGGCTTTCAGGTAATATTTAGAGACTGTCCTTGCCTTGAGGACTTTATTAGCCAAGAGCAGAGCTGATTTACAGCCTGATTTCTTTAGAAGCATTTGTGTGCCCAGAGCAGGGCGATACTTGTGTGGAAGATGTTAGACTAGGGGCTGATACTTGGCACTGCTGCAAAGCATTGCCGCAGGAGCTGGTTTGCATGCAGGAGGATTTGACCTTGAACTTTCTCCTGCAGTTCAAGCCAACATCCTCTACCCCCTAGGCCTGAAAAATGTTCCTCCCCCTTGTTTTAAAAATACATTTGTTATGTCTAATATCTCTGGCCAGAGCAGTGCTACAGACTTTTACCCGCAGAGCTATGTGGGTCAGGGGTGGGGGGTGATGTGATTTCTGAGTGGCTCTAGCTGGGCTCACTGAAGTCCCCAGTGCAGTTACACCAGCAGAGCTGTACTTCTCTGGGGACAGCTTACTGCGGTCACAGGGACGGTGGCTTTACTGTCCCAGTGTGCAGCACAGCCCTGAGAGGCTTCCTGGGCTCACACTAGGCTGCGGCAGCCTCAGGCTAGCTGTGACATCCACACTGCTTGTTTAAGAGTGGGTTTGAAAACTGGCTGAGATACCCAGAGCTTGGACCTGCTCTGGTTCAAAGGACCTGCCAAGGAGCTCAGGCTCTGGCTGTCTGTCCAGCACCGGAGCAGTGTCTCGGATCCACCCAGAGCATGTGAACCAAGCCTTGTATTTGAGCTGCGGGGCTCCAGACTTCATGCAGGGCACGTGTTCGTGCCTGGCTGACATGGCTAGCAGATGATCCCATTTTGGGTACAAGCTTGGATCATGACCTCTGTGATCCTACGAGCTGGGGGTACAACAGGGCACTGAAGCCATGAGAGGGGATTTTGTGCACTTGTGCTCTCTGAGCTGGGTGCTGGGGCTGGAGTGTCTGGGCACCAGCTGGAGCATCTCAGCACCCAGCTCCTGCAGCTCCCTGCCCATGGGATCAAGCGCCCAACCTCCTCCACCCTGCTGTCAGGTTTCACAGGGAGTGCCAGGTCCCTGCCAGGTGCCTGACTGAGCCATGGCACGCATCCCCATGCCAGTCTCAAGTGCCCCATCTCACCCGCTCCCTCTGTGGAGGATGATCTCTTGCAGCTCTTCCCAGTTCAGACCAATGCGGTAAACTGGTTTACCAAGTACTTCATGACATTCACCGTGCTTTTGCCCTTTTTTGAGTAATTACTGTGTCTGTTGGCAAAATGAGTGTTATGGCACCCTTTGTCCTCATGTGAGAGGTTACTGTCACACTGGAAGGGGAGCATCTACTTGCTTTTCAGGGAGAAAAGTAGGTGTAGGGGGCAACTGTGGCAATTTTGCAAGCAGCAATGTTGGGTATAGGAAGCCACATGGTCATGTCCTTTCTCAGCTACTCCAGGGTGGGTTTTCCAAAGAATTCCCAGCAGTGGGGGAATCTGCGAGGTGTCCTGAGAAAGAGAAAAGCTCCACCTGCCTGGGAGGGGGCAGGTGAAAGAGCAGGTGTCACAGTGCCACGTGAATCTTGGGTTCACAGTGCCACATGAAAACTGCTGGTTTTGCTGTGTCTGGAGAAGCTGATGTTTTCCCACAGGCCACCATTTAAACCTCGTGGGAGCTCTCGTGCGGGCTGCTGCTGTTGTGCGTGCACAGGAATCCTTGCTGGCTCCTGCTCAGCTCCATGGCCTGTCCTGTCCTGTGAAATTAAGAGATGCAGAAGCTATTCCTAGGAGATCTTTTGTGTCCGTGTTCTTCTGGGTAGGGCTGGCCCACGAAAGCCATTGGGATGGGGGGTTGTTTCTGCAGTGGCTACGTGGCTGGAAGAGTTTGAAAGCTGCATTATCTTCCCATCGCACCAGCAGTGCCCTTGTCGCTCCTCTGTTCGCCTTCCCCAGCAGAGGCATGTCCCCAGGGCACGGTACAGCATGGGACAGGCACCTGGGCAAGGCCAAACGCCCTGACGAAGGCGAGAGCTAGCTGAGAGCTGCTGCCCGTCTCTCCCTATGGCACTGTACTGAGCCACTGCAACGTGCCCTTAGTAGTGCTGCTCCAGTCGAACCCACCGTGGCTGGGAGCTCCACTGGCCCCATACTGATGCTGGGCTTCCCATCCTCTCTGGCACCTCCTGGTTATTCTGATGTGAACACTGCCCTGCCTGCTGGAAGGCTGGCTTCTTGCTGGGCACCGTAGGAGGAAGCGGGGAGTACATGGCTGGGCTTTGCTGAGACGGCACTTTCATGCCCCTTCCACTGAGCCTCTCTCTGCTGGCATTGCCTGGCTTACATGGCATTAGAAAGCAGCCCTAAACTCCTTTAGGAAGATAGATCCCCAAATCTTGAGAACCTTGACTAGAAAAATCTTGTCTCATTTTGATGCTGTGCAATTCAGAGGGTTACAAGTGGCAAGACAAAGACGTTTCTTTTTTTTTTTTTTAACTTACCCTCCACAGCTTTCTACATCCATCGCAGTTTCTAGCTTCGCCATACCTTATGTGTTCAATTTTTCCCTACACCCTCGCCTTGCAGCTACCAGTGCATTGCAGCCCTGCAGAAAAGTGGTGCTGCGCGGTCCAGGAGCCGGCTTTAACCCGGGTGCTCTGGATGTTGGACCTGGCTCGCCGAGCCCCTGGCATCCGGCAGAGGGCAAGCGAGCTAAGAGAGCGATCCCGTCCCTGCAGCCCCTCCGGCGCTGCTCGCATCAGGCCCGCACCAGCAAACCCAGCAAACTGCCGGGAAACGTCCTTTGGGACCGTTTTGGGCTTCCAGCAGATGAGATCTGCTTATCCAAACTCTTTTTTTTCCCCCTCTCTACCCAGCTGCATCTTGTCATTTCTCCGGCCCAGTAACACCAGCGTTTATTCTTTGCTGTATTGCTGTACTGGCACAGTTTTATATTCAAACTTTTCGCTATTATCCACCCTTACAAGTGCGGTTAGATGCAGGAAGTATGTTTTTGTGTTATTTTTGTTTCTGATGAAGCATCTCTTTCTTGCCTCGTCCACTTTGGAGCACGAGGGCTTGGATCTTGAAGGCAGATTCCCTGGAAAAGCTGCAATTTCCCCAGGCTGCCAGCTATAAGAAGGAGCAGATCCACCCAAGGTGTGCACAAACATTGCTCAAACTGTTCCTGCTGCTCTTTTATAGCTGTAGTGCATCCCTACATGCAACTGTTACCTGTTACTGCTCCAGCTGGCAGGTATACGGTCCCATGTGCTGCAGGACAGGGGCCTAGCCCTGTTCCCTGCTTTCTGAGGATGTGCATTGCTCACTCTCATACCTGGCTGTGGGGATTCATCAGATTAACTAAATTAAACCAAACAAACAAACAAAAACCTGCAAGTTTGAAATAAAGCAGATATTTCTGGCTTTTGGGGAGGGGAGTGGTCTCTTTTCGTTCTCAGGACGAATTACTGGTGTGCATCTTCAAAGTGATTTAAAGCGTGGTTCAACTCTCAAAAGATGCTGTGGAAGAAGAGCACCGGTTGTTATGCATTTGCTTTCTCTAAAGGGTCAGAATTGGGCTGTACGTGCTGCAGGCTGGGAGAGTCGACAATGCCAGAGGAAACCGTGTACTCATCTGCTATTACATGCCTGTCGTGTCCAGACTCCTGGCTCTCTTAGGGGTTTTTGCAAAATCCCAATGCCTGCAATGAAGGTAAGTAGGTTTTACTCCATCTCACAGCTGTTCTAGTAGGTACAAAGAGAGTAACCCATCTATTGCCTAAGCTAAAGGTCACATTTGCTCTTGGCTGTTCCCATAGTCCTGTGCAGCCCCAGCACAGTGCTGCAAGGACAGACTGACCCACGGGACAGACGGACACCGGAGGAGGATGGAGCCAGCACAGAGCAAGAAAGCTGATTAGCTGGTTCTGGCTAGGTGGGTATCCCAAAAGCCAGGGTATTGCACAGGGTCTGGGGAGGTGGACTTGGAGCCTTTGTTTCAGAGCTGTGGGTGAAGGAGGAGAACCTGCATTTGCAGATGGCTCTTTACAAAAGGTCTCTTTTTAGTGGAACGGGTTTCATTTGGAGCCTGCGAGAGACAATAAACAGGAAGTCCCGCAATGACATTTTTATAGAGCTGCTTTGCAGAGCGGGGCTGCACTTAAAATCCAAATTTAGTTTATTTGAGTGGGAGCAGCCTCATTTTTAATGTCTGATCGCTTCCAAAGCAACGTGATGGACCTTGGCTCAGGCAGCTCTGATGTCCATGCAAACCCATGTTCGGGATCCTTCCCGGTATCTCCTCAAGAGCCCTTTAACCTTGCAATGGGCTACACCAGTGCTCGTCCTTTAGGACCTAAGCTGAGATGTTTTTGTGAAGGGTTAATTAGTGGGCTGTATTCTGCAGCAGAGATGACTTCATTTTAAGGTTTAAGTAGCTTTTGTACATCAGGCTAGTAAAATTTCCTTGGAAATAAACATAGAGCTATAAACCTAAAATTGTGCTCTACTGTGGAGTGAGACACCAGAATCTGAAATGAAAGGATACAAATTTTTCAGTTAATTACTAACATGTGACAGCAAGTGATGAGGAGAGGCTGAGGGCTGGATTTGTTCAACCTGAAGAAGACAGAGCCAGAGCTGATTGCTGTACTCGGGTCTCTCAAGGGAGGGTTCTGAGGGGATGGAGCAGGTTTCTCCTCAGAGAGGCACCACGGAAGGATGAGAAGCAACAGACACGGGCTGCTGCAAGGGAAGTTCTGACTAGGTATAAAGGGCATAATTCACAGGGAGAGTGGTTAATCCCACAGAGGCTGTGGGATCTCCATCCCCGGAGATACTCAAAACTGGACTGGACAAGGCTGTGGGCAACGTTTTCCAGCTCTGAAGGAAACCTCTCTGGTGGTCTCCAGCGCAGCCCTCTACTTTGTACAGCACCTGCTTGGTTGTGGTGGGAGGCCTCAGGAGGTGCTGGTCGCAGGGCCACCTGGGGACCTCTCCTTGGTGTGGAAGGAGTCCACAGCCTTGGGCAGAGGGGACCCACCCTTGTTATTTCTGTCGTACATTTTCTTTGGCAGGCTGGCAAGGAAGAGGCGAGCTCATTAGCCCAGCTCCATGTGTGTAAGAGGAACCAGCAAGGTCCAGAGCTACGAGCCAGGAACAAGCAGAGGTGCTTGGGCAGAAGATCGCAGCAGGGGTCCTGCCTGTGGGCTGCATACTGCTGCTCGTGTATAAATGTATAAACGTGCCAAAGAAACGCAGAGACTGGCTGCCACAGGAGTGTCCTGCTGGGGGAACCCACCAGCCGGGCTCCAGGTCTCAGCAGGGCCGCACCAGCACGGGAGGTCTCACAGCTTTACCTCAGTGTGAGACCATCCAGCTCACCTCCTCCCACAGGTGGTGTGCTTTGAAGCCCACCATCGAATCCCCTCAGCTGAGGTCCTGCGTCTCTGTGCCAGTTTCTTAGCTGAGCACCGTTATCAGTCGAGTGGCCGTGATGCTCACCAGGGGACGTTCATCCTTCCTGAGGAGCTCCCAGGCAGCTAACAGAAGCGCTTTCGCACAGGCCTGGTCCCTGCCTTTCTGCTGTGCTGTTGCTGAGGAGGGCCAGGGCTGTGTCTGGAGGCAGAAGGGCAGAGCTGGCGCTGCTCCAAGGTGCCCCATGAGTGGGAGCTGCCCCCGTCCCTGAGCAGAGGTGGGACAGGGCCTGCCTGAGGCCAGGGGAGCTGGGGGCCTGCAAGCGCTGCGTCCCCTGCTCCTGGCTGCATCTCCCCGTGTGCCAGCCCCGTCTCCAGAAGAGATTCAGACCTGAGAGAGGTGTGAACGCACTACCAGGGCACTGGGGAAGTTCTTGCTTTAGAAACAGATACGGGGCCGAAGGCAGCACGGCCCCGTGTGTTTCCTGGTCCAGGAACAGCTGCTGCTTCCCAACAGCCAGCAGACTGCAAGGGCGTGGGGTTTCCTTTGTGTTAGGGGTGAATTTTGGTGCACCTTCAAATATTTCCCTTGCCCTCGGAGAGCTCTGTGCTCTGGGTTGAGATCTGAATGGTCTGTCTTGTCCCCTGCCAATATGAGACTGTTCCCTGTATTTTTTCCAGTGCTTGTTTTATTCGTCCCATGAGGCAAATAAAATTACTTCCCCTAGGAGGCTTTGACACAGGCAGCTAGAGACCAGCAGCTGGAGTCTTTTCTTGCTACGTACTCGCACCACTCTTTCCTTTGCCTTCATCCTGTTCCATTGTAGCACTTTCCGTGGGCTTGTGTCAGCAATCCCGGCTCCTCACGGGGCTGCAGCCCCTTTCTGCTCCGCTCCCGCGTGCAGTGTTGTTACACAAAGCAGCATCGCAGCATGGTGCCGAGGAAAGAGCTGTTTTCTCTCCTGAGTAGATTCTCCAGAGTTGTTATTACTTTTCCAACAGCAAATACAAAGCAAGTGGAAATGTTGGCTGATGCTGCTAATAACATTCTTGAGCATCTACGTGTGCTTTGAAATGCTTTCACCCCACTGCCCTGCTCGAGGGGTACCAGACACAGGGGAAAGCCTGTCGACATAAACGTCAAAGGGATCTTTGGATTCTCAGATTCGTCAGATTTGACCTAAATCCTCATGGAGGAGAAGGAGCAGGCCGGGAGGCTCTGTGGCTGGCAGGTGTAAGCAATGTGGTGGCTCTCACACCACCGCAGGGTCCTTTAGCCACCCACTTCAGATAGAGATTTGATTAAAGTAGGAATATTTCTGCAGAGATGTGCTGCTACCTCTCATTGAGCTGAAAGATATTCCTTCCCCTCCCTCAGCTTCATCTCCTTCATCCTCACCAGGTCCTCTTTCAACAGCAATTAACCCAGTACCGGCTGAAGTCGGGGACACTGCCCACACAAATCCTTTCTGCTCTTGTTTTGTTGTCCCTGTAACCCGAGTCACGGTGCCTGACTGCCCTAGGTCAGTATTTAATCCTTTCTGCATCACCTCCTCCTGGCCAGCTGCTTGGTTTCAAGCTGCTTTTTACCCTTGAGACTAATGCTGGCATCTTGGAGGGATGCTTAGGGATGAGCGAGAGGTTCGGCTACTGGGGAACACCACGGCTTGGAGCCACCACCATGGCTCCATGCCCTCCCACGAACTTTAAGCCTGCTGATCTCTAATCAGTGCTACAGAAACCTAAACAAACGAGCCCAGGCCAAAGCATTCATAATTACTGGCTCAGGCTCACAGATAATGAGTTTAGGGCTGCTCTAAAGACATCTTAGATAGGCTCCATGTAAAGGGACTGGCCTATAATTGACCCTTCTGCTGACATCTGAACTCTGCCCAGGATGAGGCACCTGGGGAGAGCAGTTTGGGGAAGGGGGGGCCGTGGGGCCGACAGGACGCAGATGGGCTGCGCTTTGCTGTGGGCGTGTGGCGAACCCCAGCCCACGGTGCTCTGCAAACCTCTTCCCCTTCGCTCATGGCCAGTTTGCCAAATCTCTGGGGAGAAAGCGAGAGGCTGACCACTGAGCACCAGAGCACATCCCCGCAGCCTTCCTCCTCACCGCCTTCCCTTCCTCATCACCTGCCCCTCTCCTGGGCAGCTCTGGGAGGCAGGAGGCTTTTTGCAGCACTCGACAGAAAGTGCTTTGTGTCAGCCTCTTGAACGGGAGGCCTCCAAAAATACCAAGACTCTTTTTTTCTATTTTCCTCTTCTTATTTTTTTTTTCCTTACCCCTAGAGCTAAAAATGAGGGAGAGAAAAATGCAGGAGGACACATTGTTTTCTTTTTTCCCCCACCCAGCGCTGTAAAATACTTCTTAATGGTTGGGAGCAAGAGGATCTCCGGGCTGGGCCTCCACTTTGTGTTTGCGAGTTTATTTTTCTTAATTCATCCTTGACAAAGGACAGAGCCATAAAAGACCCGACCAGCACGTCTGTGGGAAAAAACTGCCCTGAAAAGGGTCGGAGGAATACTGTAGCATTTACAAACAATCCCGAGGGCTAAAGCCTCTGTGAGATGCGGCTTCAGTTATAACTTGCCTTTCTAGGAACAAGCCTACATCTGTTTGGCAATGCCATATTTTGTAGGGTAAAATAAACCCTTGAGAACAAACAGGCCAGCTTATGCACAGGGGTAAATGCCTGGGAACAGAGCTCACTTGTTAATCCTAAAACTGTCAGCAAAGACCCACTGGAGAAATTATAGCCGGCCATGGGCACTCAAGCTGTTTTCTCCTCGCCTCCCCCCACAAGCACAACAGCTGTAAAATCTTCTTTATTGTTCTCCTCCGGCCGAGGAGCTCGGAGGAGCTGTGAGGAGAGGTCTGTGGTGGGAGAACACGGGCAGCCTCTGCCCCGCCGCGCTTGCACCGGCGCCGCTGCACAAAGAAAGCGGCGGCGATAAAAAACCACGGGGCGGCCTCGGCACCTACGATGGAGGCTACGAAGAGGGAAGGCCGGCTGGTTCCCTCGTCGGAGCTGCGCGTTTCTTTCCCCGCAGGATCCTTACGTGCAAGGTCCTGCTGCAATTCGGGAAGCCCCTTCCCTCCCCCTCGGCTCTCTCCCTGCCCTTCCCTCGCCGGCTCCAAGCTCTCCCTGGGGAAAACCCATCTGTGCACCAGCAGCCGACAGCAGGGTGCTTATCGGGCATCTGCCCCTGCCAGGAGTTATTAATGGCACGCCAGCAAGCGCCCCAGCGAAACGGGCCTCGCAAGCATCAAGCGCCTGCTGAAGAAGCGGGTTTCAATCCTCCCTTGGGGAATGACCTGCCGGCCACCTAAAAAATGCAGGATCGGTTCACTTTATAATTAAGTTCAGGCCATCTCTTGTGCTCACACACGCAGAAACCCAGATGTCAGCCTGGTACGAGGCAAAGTGCCGGGCTGCTTTTACAGCCCCAGCAGCACAGAGAGCACGAGGGCACAGCGCTTGCCACTGGAAGAAACCTACTTTGAATACTTGGAATATTTAACTGGCTGCAACAGATAATTAGCCAAACCCTCTTACGCCTCCAAATATAGATTCATTAGTCATATGAAAATATCTCATTGGAACCAAATGTGAGTCATTAGTGAAGTCAACGGCAGATCATAAAAAAGGTACGGAGAGCCCCCCCCCCCCCCCCCCCCGAGAAGTCGTGAGTGTGCAGCGAGAATAACTCGCTCCCTTGTCTATGGAACATCTGCTCTCAAATCCGTGCTAAAGGGAGGCTTTGAGGGGCTGCTGTGTGCTGTGCGTCCCATTTTCCCACCCTGAGATTTGTAGGAGTAACAAATGCAAAGTCTGCGCTGGTCTTTTCTTTTTTCTTTTCCTTTCTTTTCTTTCTTCTTTTCTTTTCTTTTCTTTTCTTTTTTCTTTTCCTTTCTTTTCTTTTCTTTTCTTTTCTTTTCTTTTCTTTTCTTTTCTTTTCTTTTCTTTTCTTTTCTTTTCTTTTCTTTTCTTTTCTTTTCTTTTCTTTTCTTTTCTTTTCTTTTCTTTTCTTTTCTTTTCTTTTCTTTTCTTTTCTTTTCTTTTCTTTTCTTTTCTTTTCTTTTCTTTTCTTTTCTTTTCTTTTCTTTTCTTTTCTTTTCTTTTCTTTTCTTTTCTTTTCTTCTGTTCTCTCTTCTCTTCTCTTCTCTTCTCTTCTCTTCTCTTCTCTTCTCTTCTCTTCTCTTCTCTTCTCTTCTCTTCTCTTCTCTTCTCTTCTCTTCTCTTCTCTTCTCTTCTCTTCTCTTCTCTTCTCTTCTCTTCTCTTCTCTCTCTTCTCTTCTCTTCTCTTCTCTTCTCTTCTCTTCTCTTCTCTTCTCTTCTCTTCTCTTCTCTTCTCTTCTCTTCTCTTCTCTTCCTGTCTTTCTTTTTTCTTGGCTTTTAAAGTGACTTTCTTGAGTCACTCAGGCGAAAATTCTGGTTCTGTCATGCAAAAGGGGATTTTGTAACACGAAGTGATGAAGCAAAACAAAAATATCTTGATTATTTGCTTCTAATTTCAGGGCAATGTTTTTGTTGGCTTGGAGTTTTGGAGTCCCTTGCATTCCGAGCAGCGAGTGCTGCAACCAGATGCTGCTGCCACGGGGACCCAAAAGTGACCAGGTTCCTCCAGAAGTGACACCAGGATGGCTAAAATCACCACGAGGTGCAAAGATGCGGCTGTAGGATTTAACAAATAAAGCGAGCTGGCAGCTCTTTCATAACAACATAGCAGAGCGTGATGGGTGGTCAGAGAAAGGGACCCTGCCTGATTAAACCCTTGTAAAACCTGAGTTATTTTCTGGGGGAGTGGATGGGAACGTGTGCTAGGTGCCGGACGCACACCGTGGGTTTTGCAGCGTGCAGATGCCGCAGACCGCCGTTTCCTCTCTGGGCTCATGGCTCCCGCAAACAAATGTGTTATAAAACTCCAAGGCCATGAGTAATCCCGTGCCGAGCGTTGTGTTGCATGAGAGGCATCAGCAGCTGCACTTTGCGTTCTCCTTGATTTGAAAAGAAAAACCCAAACACCAGCAAACCTGCAGCAGAAAATGCTAACGCTAAGTGCCACAAAGCCGGCATTCCCGCGGGTGAGGAGCTCCATCGCTCAGCGCCCGACTTTAACCATATAATCCCACGATGACGTTAACAGAGGTTTCCAGCTTCATTAGCCCGGTTGCGCTCCCTTGGCTTTGCTATTAACATTTTTAACTAATGAAGAAGTCAGTCACGTCTGCATGATACCCCGTGTACTGAAAAAGCTCTGGGTGTACCGAGCAATGGGGGCAGCAAGGAGGGGAGCGTGCTGGGGTTCAACATGGGGATTTCACACCAAAACCCCAAAACATAGGCAGCATCCTTTGCGCATCCCCAGGGAAGCACTGGGAGGACAGCACGTAGTGCAGGTTTTATCCCCATGGTGGGGCTTGGCCCGAAACACGTAGCCTGGGTGCACGATGTGGCTGGGGGGCAGCGGGATGAGGGTGACCCCCCTTCCCATCTCTCTGGGGACAATTTCCAGCGGGATAACGCCCTTGATGCCTTCAGTGGGGGGGTGATCATCCCTGTTTGGGGGTGATCATCCCTGTTTGGGGGGGAGCATCCAGTTTGGGGGTCTGCATCCCAGTTTGGGAGTGAGCATCCCAATTCGGGGGTGAGCATCCCAGTTTGGGGGTTTGCATCCCAGTTTGGGGGCCAGCATCCCAGTCTTAGGGTGAGCATCCCAGTTTGGGGTGAGCATCCCAGTCTGGGGGTTGACATCCCAGTTTGGGAGTGAGCATCCCAATTTGGGGGTGAGCATCCCAGTTTGGGGGTCTGCATCCCAGTTTGGGGGTTAGCACATCAGCGGGGGGGGCAGCATTCCAGTCTGGGGATAAGCATCCCAGTTTGGGGTTGAGCATCCCAGTCTGGGAGTCAGCATCCAAGTCTGGGGGTTAGCATCCCACTCTGGGGGCCAGCATCCCAGTCTGGGGTCAGCATCCCAGTCTGGGTCAGCATGCCAGTCTGAGGGTGATCATCCCAGTTTGGGGGTCAGCATCCCAGTTTGGGGGTGAGCATCACAGTTTGGGGCTGAGCATCCCACTCAGGGGGCCAGCGTCCCAGTCTGGGGGTCAGCATCTCAGTTTGGGGGTGACATCTCAATCTGAGGGTCAGCATCCCAGTCTGGGGATAAGCATCCCAGTTTGGGGTGAGCATCCCTGTCTGGGGGTCGGCATCCCAGTTTGCGAGTGAGCATCTCAGTTTGGGGTTGAGCATCCCAACCTGAGGGTCGGCATCCCAGTTTGGGGGCGAGCACCTCAGCGGGGGGGGGTCAGCATCCCAGTTTGGGGGTCAGCATCCCAGTTTGGGGGGTGAGCATCCCACTCTGGGAGCCAGCATCCCAGTTTGGGGGTGAGCATCCCAGTTTGGAGCCAGCATCCCAGTTTGGGGCCATCACCCCAGCCTGGAGGCCAGCACCCCACTCTGGGCTCCAGCACCCCAATCTGGGGCCAGCACCCCAGTCCGGGGCCCAGCTCCCCACTCCGCCTGCCCTCACCCCACGGGGGCTCCAGCACCCCCCCCCCTTCCCCCCAACACCCCCCCCCGCCCCCCAAAAGCCGTGCGCGCGGCTCCGCGGGCCGGCTCTAGGACCCTGCGCGTCCCCGCCGGCGCCCGGCCCCGCTCGGCCCCGCTCGGCTCCCCTCTCCTCCTCTCCCCTCTCTCCCCTCTCCCCTCGCCGCGCCGCGCCGGGCCGTGCCGAGCCGCGCCGCCGGGGGGCCGAGCGGCGTGCGTCCGTCCACCTGCCGGCCCCGCCGCGCCCTCAGTCCCGCCATGGCGCTCGGCGGGCTCGGTGGTGCGGCGGCGGCGGCGGCGGCGGCGCGGCTCGGGCCCCGTGGCCGCGGCTGCTGCTGGCGGCGGCGGCGGCGGCGCTGGCGCTGGCGGGGCCGGCGCTGCCCGAGGTGCTGTTCCGCTGCCCGCCCTGCACGGCCGAGCGCCTGGCCGCCTGCCCCCCGGCTTCCCGGCCGCCCTGCCCGGAGCTGGTGAGGGAACCGGGTTGCGGCTGCTGCCCGGTGTGCGCCCGCTTGGAGGCCGAGGCGTGCGGCGTTTACACGCCGCGCTGCGCCGCCGGCTTGCGCTGCTACCCGGACCCCGGCGCCGAGCTGCCCCTGCAAGCCCTGGTGCAAGGGCAGGGCACCTGCGCCCGCCGCAGGGACGCCGCCGAGTACGGGGCCAGCGCCGAGCGGCCCGCAGGTGAGCCCCGGAGCACCCCCCCCGGGACCTGGTGGGGCCGGGAAGGGCAAGGGGGGGGCCCCGCCGGGAGAGGGGAGCGGGGGAGGGCGGAGGGGTGAGGGGAAGGAGCCGGAGGGCATCCCCTGGAAGGGGGGGGGGTTGGGGTCGTAGCTAGCCCTGGGGGTGCAGAAAGGGGGGTGGGGGGGGGGTTCTTCTGTATGGGGAGCCCGAGGGTGGTGGTGGTGGGGGTAATAAAGCGGGGGGACCCGCTGGCAGCCAGGGCTGTGGGGGATGCCTAGGGGCCGGGGCGGAGGTTGGGGTTTCTATGGGGAAAAAAAGCCACCGTGGCGGATTTAGGGGGAAGCGTGGGGAGGCGCAGCTGAGGGGGAGCCCTTCGGGGAGCAGCGGGAGGTGGAGGTGCGCGTCTGGCTTGGTGGGGACTGAAGGCACCCCGAAGGGCGACCGATGCCCCCGCGGGACCGGACCACGCGCTGCCCGGTGCTGGGGGGGCTGCGTTGTGGGGACCCCCGGCCCCATGGCCGGCTGCCCAGCGGAGCCCACGGCAGAGGTTGGGGCCCTCTTTGCCCTCCCCCAAGCCCGGGCACTGGGTGCCGGGGAGAAGCGGAGCATCCCGGAGGACGGGACGCTACAGGCTCCTGACCTGTTGCTGCGATTGCTGCGGGAGGCAGCTCTCCCGGGGATGCCGGTGCACGGGTTGGGGAGCGCCTCGGCTCTCGCTGATCGAGGGGGAGAAGACACAGGGAGAAAGAAAAACCGGCGGCGCAGGGAGCTTTGCACGCCGCAAGCCGCTGCTTGGCTGCAGTGAGGGCGGCCGCCGCGGTCCCCGCTGCTGTCCCCCTCCTCTGCCCGGCTGCAGCGAGCCGGGAGCCCGGAGGACACGCGGATGTGAAGCCCTGCTCGGCTACAGAATGGGGGTGTCAAGGGAGTGAATTTTACGCTCTCCAGAAGAAGCCAAGGGCATTTAGATTTAAGGAATCTGGCGCTGACTTCAGGCTTGTGCTTTTGGAAGAGGCTGGGGGCGGTGGGGGGGAGTGGGGAGCACTGCAGAGATGGGTTAAGAGGTGATTTTCTGAGTTAACGCTGCTTTTTTGCTTTTATAGTCTTTTTTTTTTTTTTTCCAGATTTTTTACATTACTTCACTGGATGTTTTGCTTGATTTTACTACCCTTACTCCTTTACAATGCATGTGATTTATTTGACCATATCTCTGTGTGTATGTAACGCGCACACACTCATATATAAATAGCGCAGTTTAAGAACACTTTAATGTATGTGGTGCTCTGTAATGTCCATAGGGGGTGAATAATAAAAATACTGGCACATCTTTAGCCAGCGTGATGTGAAACATGCAGCTGGAATATTCACAGTCGAGCACGTCTTGGCAGAGGAGCTTGGACATCCAGAAAAGGGTTTGCTCTCTTCAGATTACAAAACTTTTAACAGGTTGTTGTAGCCATTACAAAAGAAAAAGAAAAAAAAAAAAAAGAAAACAACCCACAACAAAAACAAAACCCCGATCCGCCAGCTTCACTTGATGCTCTTCTGTTCAGGCTCACATCTCTGCTTCCATCTGCAGCATGCCTGCAAAATATATACCAGGGAGAGTTTGCTTTTCGTTCAAAGCAGTGACAGGGAAAGCAGTCTGGCACCCGAAGCGCAGGGATTGGAATTCCCTTTCAAATGCTGATGTCAAGCTTGTTTCACGAGTGCCCCGAGAGCAGGTTTTTGCCTGCAAAAGGCAGGTGTTGAGCCTTTTTTTTTTTTTTTCCAAATGTGCTTAAAGGTATTTGCCCTTTTTCCCCTTTCCAGCTTGAAAAGGCTCCTTTGGCTGATTGAGGACTGGAATGCAGAGCTCGTGCTATTCCTAAATTAAGAGGTTGGCAAGTTTTTTTGTCCCTGATGAGAGGCAGAAGGATTGCCCAAATGAAACAAGGAATAAAACTCTGCAAATTCTCCTGCTGTGGCTCCAGCATTGTTTAGTCTTCCACTTAGGTCTGTAAAGCCAATCCTGAAATGGTTGTAGGCGGAAAGTAACATAAACCACCATGTAGCTAGGAAGCAGGGGATGTTGCTCATTGCACAAGAGGCTTTGGGTATTTTGAAGATGTTGGGAATGTTGGAACAAAATAGCAGCAGTCTGTGGAAATCAGGCTGAGAACCTCTACCTCCTCGGGGAGCCGGGGGCACGAACTCCCGCTGATGGAGGCAGCGAGATGGAGGCTCAGCACCTCCAGGGATCAGGGCCTCTGAAATAGTTTTGATGCCACTGGACCACACTGTTTTACAGTTTATTTCAGGTCATCGTGTAACAAACTTTACATGCTGCTGACTGAAGCCGCCTGCACACGGGACAGAGGGTTGTTATTGTGCGCGGAGCTCCCATGCCAGTCTCCAGTGTATTTATTTATTCCTTCAGCACGGCAGGGAGGTCTGAGCACCATTTTAAGGCTGAGTAACGGACTGGGCACGTGGAGCAGAGTGAGGACGGCCTGTACGTCATGTTAGCCCTCGTGTCCCTGTCCCCGATATTCATCTTCTGGCTAAGCAGGTCTGGGGTGGCCCAAGACCCAAGAGGAGCTGGACACAGAGCCAGCTTTGAGAGGCGTTTCGGGTACCACGGGATACCCAGTCTCATGCTGCCAGCCCTGCAGAGAGCCAGCCCCAAGAAACAAGTCGGTGATTTTTCTGTCGGATCAGCGACCTGACCTGGCCGAAGGCTCAGCGGGGTGCTGGTGCTGCTCCGGGGCAAACAGCGGGAGCTGTGCTGGGAGGTGGAGCAGGGCAGAGCTTTGCAGTGTCAGCGGATGGCCCAAAGTGTCTTGCCCGAGTTAGAGGATAGCTGAAGAACATCGGTTTTCTCCTAATGGAGACAATGTCCTAGGATTAAAACTCGTCTCTCAAAGAGTTTTGCAAAAGTGACCAGTTAAGGGATTTTTTACCCCTTTGGCAGTGTGGTTCAGGTGGCTTTGTAGTACTGTTTTACTGTGTTGTTGGGATATTTGTACTAATCGAGTGAGATGCCCCTCTGAACCCACTGCTGGCTACTAAGTTCTGCTTCAGAATCCCACTTTTTATCAAAACAAATGTGTTCTTCAGCCCGTGCTACTCAAGGCAACCTTTCCAAATGGAAGGAGAGCTGGGCGAAGACCATGGCCGCGGGCAAACTTGAATTTGCAGGGCTGGTGCTGTCTCCTTCACCTGGTCAGGGACTGCCATGGAACAAAAACAGCGTCAAAACAGTTAACTGTTAGAAGAGCAGCTCGGTTTAACATCCAGCTAAAATCCTTATTTGGGTAGCCCCAAATGCCACACATCCTTCCTTATGGGTCAAATGTCAAAACCTCCATTTCCCCTTGGCAGGCAGCTGCTAAAAGACAGTTTAATGTATTGCTCCAAAACACAGAAGACTCTGAGGCTGGAGGTAGCATAATATAAGTGGAATTTTAACAGCAACTTGAAAACCATGCCAGCAATGCTATGACTACATTTTTCACATCCACTGAATTGCCAGGAAGACTTCTGCTTCTCTCCAGCTTTTCTAGGGAAACGCATTTGTCATCATCTGCACGTGCGTGTGTGTGTGTCTGTCCTCCTGCCCCCACAGCTTCTGCCCCCTCAGTTGGTGTGACCAGGTCTGGCAGAGCCTCAGAGGCTGTGAATTTGCTCTGTTGCTAAAAGCAGGTGAGATGCAGAGGAGAGCCCTTCTGGGAGCATCCCCCTTGCTCCGCGCCAGGCGCCTTTTGGGGTGGAAGCGCACGGGCATGGGAGAAGTTCATGACGAGCGCTGCAACCAGGCGTTCAGCCTGGCTTGTGCAAGCTTGGGCGTTACGGGACATCAGAGAAAAGAGCTGCAAGAAGCCAGTCTGCTGTGTTAATATCCCTGCAGCCGCTGCTGCAGCTCTGCCCCGGCTAAACTGAAGGGCTGCGGAGCTCTTTGTTGTGGAAGAAGTTATTACAAGTGAAACGCAATTAATAACAGCTCTGAGGATGATAGGTGAATGAAAAAGCATACAGCTCGTCTGTCCTTGTTGCCTCTGGGGCTTTGCCAGTAGATGGACCAGGTTTCCAAGCTCTTCTGCAGCAGCTGTGTCTGGTCAAGGACTAACCCCATCAGGTCCTGGGCCGGTTGTCATCTTTGAGTATGAAGATAATAAATAACACCTTGTGGAGCAGCTTCTTGAAAACGATGCTCCCCCAAGGCCCAGGCCCACTGACGTTTGCTGTGGTGGGGGTGATAGTGGTGTGAAAATGGGCTGGAGGGAAGGGGGAGTCTGGGAGGATTTCAAGGCTCTGGCCCAAAGGAGAAATGTGTTTTCATGCTGTCCCTTGGCAAATGATCTGTTTCCTTCTTGCCCTTTGCAGTTGTTTCCTTTCCTCTGGGTTTCAGGCTCATGCTCGCTGAGCGTGGTATTTGTCAAGGGAAGAGCGAGAAGCCCCGTCTGTGAGAAAGTCCATGCCGTTTGTTTTATCCACATCCAGGAATTGAACCGAGATAAACAATTCAGGAGGCAAAGCAGCAAAAACTGGAATGCGAGAGGTGTATTTGTGTTTGGCTCTGGGCTAGACCTGGCTGCAGCATTAGCTGGGGTTGATGTGTCCGACCGATGAGCTGGTGGCATCGCTGCCCACAGACACAGCCGGGTTTGGGAGGACGGGGTTTTGTCCGGTGGCTGGCAGCACTTCTGTGCCTGTTCTTCCAGGGCACGTGTTCAGCACGAAGGGGCTAAGAGGAGCAGTAGTTGCCCTGAGGCCTGTGTGCATTTCTGCATGGTTTGGGCTACTCCAGCTTTTTGGGCATGGTTACAGCCCAGATCCCTACTGGGTCTCCGATTCCTTTGGGGAAGGTCTTTTGTTTGAGGCCAGCAGAGTAAGATAACGGTAACACGTGAAGATGCTTTTAAAGCATTTCTGTTAAACGAGGAGGACCGAGCTCAGGCGTGTGCTGAGTTTCCAGATGTTCCTCCCTCTTCCACGGGAAGGTGCTGCCCAAATCAGCATGCGTGTAGCCGCTTTGGAGGGTGTCCTTTAACAGCACATATTGAACACATCGGGCTCTGCTTTCCATCATGGTGTTGCTGACTGTTTGCATCTGCCAGAGAGGCATGTGTGTCCTTAGTGGAAGACTGAGGCTTTACCAGATGGCATTAGTCTCGCTGAGAAAGCCACCTTAGTCCCTCGTGCCTGTTCCTTTGTGATGTGGCATGCAACACCATGATGGCTCACATGTGCAGAGTGGGCCAGGGGATTTGGAGGATAAAAATGGTGCATGTTCTGGGAGTGCACCTGGAAGAGAAGAGAGACCCAGGCTTTGGGTCTTGGCATGCCGTGCAGGTTTTTCTTGGCTGCCTTTCATCCCCGCCGAGCTGCTCTCACAGCAGTCATGCCCCAGTCCTTCCCTGTCCCAGGGCACATCCCTGTGCGCTGTCATGTGGGTCTTGGTCCTGGTCTGCTCCCTGAGCGGGCCGTGATGAGGCATTAACCAACAAAATCTTCACTTTTCTGGCAGGATGAGTATTCTGCCGGTTTAGCTCCCTGAATCCTTTCTGTATGGGATCAGCTGAGTACTGATGCAAGGGACATGGTAGGAACCCAAGCTCTGGCCCTGGAGTACAGGAAAAAGGGGAGCAGGGCAACCCTTGGGGTCAGGATGTCTGCAGCTCCTCCAACGTGTGCTTGGAGTCTGTGTCCGTCCTGCTGGAGCTGTCCCACTGGGCACGGGGCAGCTTTGTGTAGGTGCTCGCTGGGGGGATGGCACCAGTGTGCCTGTGTGGGGCACCCGGCCAGTCCCCTTCTGGGCAGAGGGCATTCGAGCCCACATTTCCCTGCTGGCCCACAGCCATCCCGAGCTGAGGAGCTGTGGGGTCGGAGGGCAGAACGACGGCTGCAGGCGCTTAGTGAATCTAGCCCCACTTGTTTTCCTCCAGCCAAAAATCTAGATTGAACGTTCCATCCTCTCAAGGTTACCGCAAAGATAAACTGCCTTCAGCAGACCGAACCTCTGGCTGAAACATCTCTGCCCACCTTCAGCAGCCGCCACCAGCAAGCTGGGAGGCGTTCGACATTCGTGAGCTGGCCAAGTGTGCCCTCATTAAACACGCGAGCTGACATCTCATTACACGCGAGCGTGGCGCGGTGCTTATCCGGGGTGAAGGCTGAAGGGAAAAAGGGGCTAGAGCGTGCTTATTGCAGCCTTACAGCAGCTCAGCGTTTGACAGCCTGGGCTGCGTTGTTCTAACTGCAGAACTGTGTTGTAGCTGGTGTTCTGCCCTCCACGTATTTAGCTAGATAGCAGTGGGAAGATAAAAATCTCTTGCTGCGTCAGCTTGCGACAGAAAGAAATTGTTTTAGAAAGGAAAGGGTCAGTAATCACATGCCTTTCTTATGGTCTGGAATACGGAAAAACATCAGGTCACTTTTATAAGCCTTAATCTATCTTTTGACATTGCAGCTTTTATTCTGAAGAAAGCCGCACTGTGCTTCTTGGCTGGTAAGGGAACAAGTTCACTGCCTGGTGCTCTCTGTAGTCAAAGATCCCATTAATTCTGCCGGCCGCGAGGAACGATTTCTTGGTATTTCATTCTGGGCTGTAATTGAGAGTGACACAAAGCGCTGGTGGGAATTGGACTGTGTTGAAATCCGTGCTTTTCCTTACAATTTTCTGCAGATAGAACAGCTCAGGTGGTATGAGGGGATTTTTAATGCTCTGCCCTTGAAATTAATAATATCTCCAC
The DNA here is from genome assembly GCF_964034855.1 of Anser brachyrhynchus. NCBI lineage: Eukaryota > Metazoa > Chordata > Aves > Anseriformes > Anatidae > Anser > Anser brachyrhynchus. The sequence goes on from NC_137701.1 coordinate 30,850,385, forward strand.
CACCTTACTGTCTGGAGGCGATTTTTGAGAGGAGTTGCTGTGCCTCCTTGCATCTTGTCCTTGTAGCCAGGTGATGCAGTGCACCTACAGCAGTGAAGTGCTGTTGCAATCACTTGCGTGACATCTTCTGTGGGAGAGTCCCAAAGCCCTACAATGCAGGGAAAATTCATTAAGCAATGCCCAGTACTTCTGATCGAGACCACAGCAAATTTCCCTGGAAGATCTTGGTTTTCAGACTTCAGTCAGGGCAGTATGTTCTCAGCTCTTCTGGTTAGTACTGAAAGACCCAGTCCATGCTAGTGGGCTTTTCTTGGCTTGGTGATCAGGTTTTCTGATAACCTTCCCATGTTTTCCCCTTGCTGTTTTAAAACTAGGAAGGGGTGGGCATCTGATGTCTGCGTCCCAGGAATGTTTGCTTTTCGGTCTTGGGGGGACTGGTGGGTGAAGTGAGTTGTGGAAAGCATTTTTGTGGTTTTTGGTGTCCTTTTCGGTGCCTCCAGTGAGGATGTGTGTGTCCTCCAGTGTGGCCTGTCTCCTGGAGGCAGAGCTCTGTATTTCAGAATTCCCAAATTTTGTTCTGAAGGGGAGCAGTACAGACCCTAAGTGGTCCCAGTGAAGGCAGAAGAGCAAAAGCAGAAAAACTGGCTGGAATTTGACTTTTTTTTTTTTAATCTTTTTTTTTTTTTTTCATCTGGAAAATTGCTCGGGGGTGATTTTCTGTTTGAATTCGCGAGGGTTTGTCTGCGGCGCTGGGGGCGAGGTGCGCGGTTCAGCTGTGAGCTGAGCTGGAGGGAGGCGCGGGGTTTGCAGCCAGAGCAATGGCAGGCCTCCCACGCAGCCCATGTGGAAACGCTCGTCTCTCGGTGCGTTCGGCGAGCGGGCTGCTCGCCTCCATCTGCTGCCGTTTCATCTGGCACTTCAAAAGCAAGCAGAAACGGGGAGAGGAACTCAGGTTTCGCATGAGGAGGAGGAGCAGGAGGGGTGGCCGGAGTGGGGCCCTCGTCTTCCTGCGCTGTTGGGCTCGTGGTGGGGCTGTGGCCCGTATCTGTGGACAGGCTGTGGAGCTGATGATATTGCGGTCAATCCGGCTCGGCAGCTGGGAGATGAACCTCGGTGGCTGGGTTGGGAGCTCCCTGAAGTGCCTTGGTTTGTGTCCGCTGGGTCTCGGCCACCAGAAGGGTAGGCCGTGTGGGTTGTAAGGTCAGGGTGGTTGGCCACAGTGGCATTTCTGTTGGCGGTGAGGCTAACCCAACAGCCCTGTGGCTTTCCACGGTGCTTTTCTGTTCCTTCTGGTCCTCCTCACTCGCCTTGCAGAGCCTTTGCCAAAAGTAAATTCCAGTTACCTGGGTGAATCGTGTCTTGTTTCTTGGGGACACTCGTCAGGGGTGCTGCAATTCGCCTTCTCCACAGCAGCCGCTTTGCTCTTCTAGCTTTGCAGTTGAACTAGTGAGAGGAAAATGCTGAGTGGTAACACTGCAACGAGTCTCACCGCTGCTTTCTGAAGGTTGGAACAACTGCTCCAGCATCCATCTGAGGCTCTGGCAAGGCACCTCGTAGTCAGACTGGTCAAGGACAACGGTCCTGTGGTAGAACCTTCTCCTTGTCTGCACTATGGAGCTCCAAGAGCCTTTTATTTCTGGCACAGTACTTACCACTAAGGGCCACGAGTTTAATACAGTCCTTGATGTGTGGAGGGTCCTCTCCCTTCATCTGAACATAATACGAATCAGATTGACGAAATGGCAGGGAAATCAGTGCTGTACCATCTTGATCCAACTGTGGTATGAATGGTAAATCATCTGCCATGGTGGACACTGGGATCAGGAGGCCTGAAGCAACACATTGACATAGTAGGGGACCTTCTCCTTTATCCATGGTGAACAAACCTGCCTCCATGTCTTGTGCAGAGGTGGTTTGGGGAGGATTTTGTTTAAACAAGAAGAAATCCCACCAGTCTGTTATACAGGGCATTTGAGGCAGAAAATCTGGGTTCGTGGTGGTGTTCAGGGAGCCTGGCCATTCTTGGGACTGGATGGTGGGACAGCACCAGAGGTATTATTTGAGGCTAACCCTCTAACCCATCACTAAATTTAAAGAGCAGTCCAGAATTTTGGGGGAAAAAAAAAGAGGCTATGGCAAAATGGTGCCTTCTTACACAATAGATTGGCTCCCTGTGGGTATTCTGAGTCATTTTGTTGTTGTTGTTGATTTTAGTGACTGAAATAAGTTTATTCCATGCTTTTTTTCCTTGCCAGACCCCACAGACCCTGTCACCCCCAGCTCACAGGGAGCAAGACAGATTCCATTAATTCTTGTGCATTATTGAGGGATTTCGGTCGATGGGATTCTTGCCTGAAATTTCTCTGTGGAGGAGCCTGGCTTCCCACTGACTGCAGATGGGACCCAAAAACCTCAGGCTCCTAGCAGGCCCAGTGGAGCTGTAGGAATACATTTTTTAGTTTGTCCAGGAGAAATTCGGTACCCTGCTCCCTTCAGGGCACCTGTCATTGAGAGCATGACCAGGGCTGGGTGGGTGGAAGCGGTTGGTCTGCAGGGCTTTTAATGCCGTCAAACTGCTTGATTTTGGAGGTCTGGCAGGTCTCGACCTTTGTGCACATGACTGAGGCATGTCTGGTCTGGGGGCACCGGGAGGAATTTGGCACGGAGCCCTGTAAGGCAATGGTCCTATTTAGTAAAGCTCGGGCTGTGGGAGTCGGTGCGAGGAAATCACAACATCCGCTTGGGTTTCTGCAGTCTCTGTCCTGGGGGCCAGTCGAGTGTTGAAGGAGGCCACAGGAATCCTGCTCGTGACCACAGCCAGATTAATGGCTATTTTGGCAGCTTTTCAGGAGTGAGGAATTTGGCCACTTTCATAATAATGGCTAGAAATTCCACATGAATTAATTAGTTTTATTACAGGACATGTCCTTCCTGCTCCTCCAGGGCTGCCTGAAACACTGAACTCATTACTTGAAGAAATGAAAATAGTACTAAAAATAAGAACTGGTATCCCAAGCCTTTGTCAGGAAACGTGCAGAGTACACCGACATCCTCCACCAGACGTGCTTCTGAAGCTGTGGCTTTTGGCCAGATGAGATCTGAACCCAAGTTTTAGATCAATTGCAGCCACTAAAATGCCCCAGCCTGCTCTACAAGGGTGTCTTCTCTCAGCCTCTTGGCCCCTGCTCAGCTTACACCATTCAACTAGGTTTTTTAATTACTCCTGCAGTTTCAGTTTTATGTAGCGTTCACATCTGACTCTTGGATGTTTTATGGTGGAGGCCGTGCACCTTCAGCTGTCTCCCACCTCTGTGATGAGTTTCCATAGTGCTGTTCCTGCCTTGCAAGGACCCTATTTGTGTCTGTGGTAGGAAAGTGCTTGGAAACACCCATGGGAAAGGGTCCTCTGCGGTTGAGTTTTGGTCAAGGGAATGCCATCAAAATGACAGCACGTGACTTTGGAAAGAGCTACTCAAGAGTAGCCAGAATAACTGTGAACTAAGTAAACATTTTGGGAGCCCAGAGCTGATAACCTTCCCTTGCTTACGTTTGTGGGGAGTCTGTCTGTAAATACTTACCGCATTTCACGTAGCTTTTTAAACAAATGTACTCAGTGGACTCAGTGTGCTCAGTTTTATTTGAATCTCATTTTTAGAAGCACTGATGTCCTGAGATTTGCCTGTTGGTAAGGGGCAGGTGTGCAAAGTGAGCCCTGCTTGCCGGTCATTCCAGTGTTTGCTTTATGAATATTGCTTCAGATACTTGTGTATGGACAGGGGGTTCTCCATTTGAATCTAAAGGTGGAGCTGAGCAGCTCCACCTTTGTGGACCGGGGCTTGACTTGCTTGCTTTTTTTTCTCCTGTTTTGGAGCTGAACATGGCAAAACTGACCAGGGAGGTGATCAGGTTCCGGCAGGTCCCACCGCACAGAAAGTGGCTTGGTTTGTGCTCAGGCCTCTTGGGAACTACAACTCTCATCCTACAGGGACTAAGGCCAGCTGAGCTGACAACGGGTTAATCACAAATCTTTCAGCTTTAACAAAATTTGCCTGTTAGAAAAGAGTAAAAAAATGATAATGCAGAGAGCTTTCTTCTAATCTCAGCTGGTTGGACAGCTTCCGACTTTCTAGTAATGATTGTTATTGATTTCAGTCATTGCTTACCTCTGTTTTGTGTTTATTCTGTCTTTTTATCAGTCTGATTTCAAGGATTTGTTACCTTAACCCCTGGCCATTGGGCTGGCCCTTCGTGTCCTGAAACAGACCTTTGCGAATTCAGACCGTGCTGAAAATGTTTGGGCAGTGCGGATATGACCTGGCAGCAGACCAGGCTGGCCAAAAGTCCATCAGACCCATAATCCTGCCTTAGGTGGTGGCCAGTAAATTGGGAATTCATGGAAAGGGTGAGTATGGGGTGAGCCTTGCCTTGAGTTACCCTCCTGACTTCCAGCAGCGGGGCTTCAAGCGCTGGGGAAGCGAGCCAACCCTCAGCCGTGTACGTGACTGCTGTGTCTTGAGGCGTTGGGTAGGAAGATCTCCATGCATAAGACCAATCTGGAGTTGCTCTTACAAATCCAGTTTGCTACCTGCTGTCATCTCTCATCGCTTCGTGTGTCTGGGAGCAGCAGCCGCGGTGAGAAGGGAGGTCCCATCCAGGAGGTGTCCTTTCCCCTGGCGGTGATCTGCCCAGGCAGAGCCAAAATCTTCCAGCTGACATAAAATCTGTTTCCCTCTGAAATGCAGAGGCCCCCTATAAATATTTAACTGACTCTGACTTTTTTTTTCCCCCTTTTTTTTCCCCAGTTCTTTTCTTTTTTTTTTTTTTCCCTGCCCATGTGGGGATAGTTGCCTGAATGCATAACCCGTTCATGGCATCCCATGATGAGGCTGCATTTTAGGCAGCTGAATTATGCGTCTTGCTTGTGTCCCGTCATCACTACCCATGTTCATGTCTGACATTGAGCTATGTGTTGAGTGTGTGAATGCTCCTGTGGGAGTATTTACAATCCACTCTGGACTGTCCACTGCCATAAAAAATTATATTTTCTGCAGTGAGCTCTTGCAGCTTTTCTCTCGAAGCAGTCCACTGTGGGTGCCATCAGATTTAGGAGATATTTTTAATGGGAGGAATTCCCCAGATTTCTCCATGAAAAAGCCGTTAATGATCTGCATGGCGGAAAGCGGCGGGGGCGAGGAAGGCGTCCCTGTGAGCGGGCAGCAGACTGGGCTGTGCCTTGAAAATCCCTGCAGCCGTGGGCTGAGCAGTGTCAGCAGCAGGAGCGGGGCAGGGCTGGGTTGGGCTGGGCTGGCCGCCTGACGCCGGGACCTGGGCTTGTTGTGCAAGGCTCGGAGCTTGCAGTTTGCCCTGCACGGGAGTTACCTCGAGCCGGTTGCACCCTTTTTCTCTCCAACCCTGCAGGCATGCACGGTGCCTGGAGGGCAAACAGCCACAGCCTGTGCCTCCAGGCAGGGCAAGAGGGATGGGGACATCAGGGACGAGGTGGTGTCCTGATCGGAGAGCTGGAATTTGGGCTGGGGGTGCTGGTTTTGTTGCAAGAGCATTGCCACGATAGCATGCGCAGTAGGATCACGGGCTGTCGCAGCCAAAAATGGAGCAAATGCGGGTTTTCCCATGGCGGCGGTGGTGAACGGCTGCACTTCAGAGCAGGGGAGCATTGGTCTCCTCATTGCTGAACCTGCACTAATGCGGTGCGGTGCTGCTGTCGTGCCCCGGCTTGTGGCGTGGCTGGGTTTGCTGTTTTGGGCTGGTGAGTCAGACCCCGGGCAGCCCTAGGCCAGAGCTGCAGGTTCGCCCTTTTTCCATGCATCTGTTCAGAGGCAGCCTGCTTTGCCCGGGCACCGAGCTGAGGAGCCTGATCTCCCCCCAAAACCCTGCCCTCACGCAGGGACCTCGGTGCGGGTTTAGACACCGAAGTTTGGGCAAACGCATTTTGTGGGGCCGCCTGGAGGACTCCTGTCTCTCCTGTGTAGGGGGATGTACCCGGGAAGCAGAAATAGCAAGTGACTAAATGTCACGGCTACGTTCCTGCCGTCGGAACAGAACTCCCTATTTTCTTCTGACGGCGAAAATTAACTTCCCCTTTCCCCTCCTGGAGCGGGCGAGCTGGCTGCCCGTGGCCGTGCCCTCGCTGCGGGTATGCAGGACGGCTCGGGTCAGCCTGAAAGGAAAATGCTCCCGCTGCGGGCTTTTCACTGCCTGGCTTCTTTCTGAAAAAAAAACGTGCAGGGCTTTTGCTGGCCCTAGTGCAGGGCTGTAGCTGGAATAGGGTACGGCGGCCTCGTTTTGGAGCTCGTCTCAGTTTTGGGCTGCTCTCATCCCTTCTGCATCTGCATTTCTTAGACTAAAACAGCCTGCGAGGTGCTCCGCTGCTGAACACTACAGAAACCACGGTGGTGCCACACATGGCATGTGCTGCCTAGTTTGAACATGCCGGGGTGAAGAAACCTCCGAAAACCTCCAATGCAAAATCCCCGGGGATTTTTTGGAATTTATTTTGATGATCTTTCCAACAGCAGAAACCTGGTCTTCTCTGGGTTGAGAGCCTGGTGGGTGAGCCAAAAACTTGGTCCCTGTTTGCAGAAGGCTTCTGGGGGCCCTCGGGGATCTCCTTGGTGCTGAGAGAGAAACACACCGTTATACCATGCTGATCAACGTGTTCACCCCAATCCCCCCTTGCCTTCGTTGTTAGCTGCTGTTTTTGTCCCTACAGCCTTGTACATTCTTCCCATTGCATCTTTTTTTGGTCAGCAAGTTTATTTTCTTTCTGCTATAAAGTACTGTGCTCTCTTCCTCTCTCTGTGTTTCTGCCAGCCTCACGTTCTCCCCCTGCGCCCACTCTCGGGTTCACTTTGCATATTTTCACCCAGGTGCTGGCAGGCTCATTTGGACCCGTCTGGCTCGGTGGAGACCTGCTCAGACCTGCAGAGAGCACAGAGAGCAGCCGGCAGGGTCCGTCCCGGCAGGGTGGGAGGGTTGGGAGCAGAGAGCTGCGGCCGCACGCTTGGGAGCTGGGGAGGCGACAGCTCCGGGTCTGCAGTGTGGTGGGGTCCATGCGTTGGGTCCTGCCTTGGTGTGTGGTGGCTGGGGCTGATCATTTTAGTTTGGCTGACATAAAAGAAAAAAAAAAAAACAAAAAAACCCACAAAAAACCACAAAGCTAGAAAAATAAGCTAAATCTCAGTTTTTATTCAAGTAACTTTGAGATATTGAGGTTACTCTTTGGGAGCCCAAAGGAACATTAAAAGCTTGCAAAGATGTCGAGGGAGACCAGAAGCAAAAAAAAAAAAAAAAAAAAAAAAAAGAGCTCCCATCTGAGCATTTTTAAAGAAAGGGAAGATCCTCCATACTTTCAAAAACGGCCCTAAATAGCCAACCACCAGCTTTTCCTTTGCCCGAGATGTAAACGCCCCCTGTCTTAGGTCCCCCATTCAAACTCTGTGGTCTTTCCAAATGATGATACTTGAGGTCATGGAAGTCCACCAAATCCAGTCTCCAGACCATGCACCCGAATGCTGTAGCTATTTGGTAGCTTGTATTTGTATTGTTTCTCCAGTTTTTGCTGAAATTGTGCCACAAGTGTACCTCCTCGGTGGAACTGCTGGTACTTAGGCTCCCTCCATCCCGCCAGCCCTGTTACTGACCATGGTCTTCTATTTCTTTTCCTTCTGAAAACACCAAAAAGAAGCCTCGTGTTTGACCTTAAGCAGACCTTTTTGACCTACCAAACAAAACAAAAGCCCAGAATGTTTTCTGTATGTCCAGTTTTATTTCCACTTTTCTTTCTTCCAGGTCATCAGCCAAGCCAAAAGACCCCATACAGATGCCACATATTTGCACAGTCCTGGTTTCTGTGCAAACTCAAGAGTTGCTTTATAAAAATGTGTGCAAGCATTTTAACTACCTTGATTTTTTTTCAACTTGCATTTGGAGAGAGCGTCTCCTTTTGTTGCAGCTGTACTGAGATGAGATGTTTTAGTCCTGGCTCTCCCCCTCCAAGAGCAGGGCAAGGAGAAGGCCATCAAAAGCTATGGAGAGGGCAGCATGATGGTGAACACCAGTGGGACTTGAACGTCACGTTCAAGCTGTGTGAGAAGGTTTTCCTGGGGCTGTTGTTGCCCCTCCGGATGGATACGCCTGTAGTCATCTCTTTTCTCTCCCTCCTACCAACTAAATGAGGGATTCCTGAAAGCCCATCCCAAAGCTGGGGCGGGTGGCTTGGCGCCACGTGCAAATCCTGCACCCGGGCTGCTCTTGCACCTCTGCCCATCCCCTTCCAGAGGCTGGGGGGCAACCCTGCACAGGAACTGCCCCGGTTTGGGTTGGCAGGAGGGCTGCCGAGGCAGCGGCCCTGCATCTCCTCGCTCTTTATTCCTGTTACCTGGGGCACTGTCTGTCTCCTCAGCATGCAAATTACCCTCTGCTTTGCATCGCCTGTAATTCAAACCGGTGCAAATTGCTTTCCTCTGCTGCCGATATCCGTTTTCTGACCTAGCGTTTCTGCTGTCGTTGAGTTTTGGCCTTCACCCTTTCGGGGCTGGCACCCACTGAACCCGGCTGAGAAAGTGGCCCTTTGTGCCGAGCTCTTTGGAGGAACCGGGGAGCTTTGCCTTCCCTGCTGCGAGCCTTTTTGGCCGGCGAACGCCTGCCCTGTTCTGGTGGGGAGGGATTTCGGGGTGAGGGGGAGGTGAGAGCGCTCCTTGTGCTCGAAGAAAAATGATGAATGACTCTCTTGTGCTTCTGAACAAAACCAGGAAATCAGAGGGGGGGGGGGGAGGGAGAAAAAAAAGCAAAAAAAAAGGAGGAAATGAGAAACAGTAAAGAGGCCTCCCCCGCCTTCATATAAGCAATCACTCCACAGCATCTGGAGCCCAGTAAAAGGGCCGTTCCCAGGAGCTCAGGCACTCGCCAGCCACGCAGATCTCCTCTATGGGTCTTGCTCCGCTGCCTGCCCCGCGCCCACTGCCGCGGGCAGACCTGAGCTGCGTCTCTGTGGCCATCGGCACCGGGGATGCACGTGTCTGCCGGGGCTGGATCCGGCCCCAGGACACGGTTGCATTGCTGTCGGCGCAGCCAGAGCACCCGATACGGTGTTTATGCTGGCGGGCTGCCCTACGCCGGCGTCGCGTTACAGCGGTGCGGGCAATACGATACTCGATCCAGCCTGAAATCTGCTGGAGCCGAGTCGTCCCTCCCGCCCTCTGCCTCCAAAATGTTTTGGACACTGTAGATATAGCAGGGGCGAGACCAGAGCGGGTCACCGTCCCGTCACGCTTTGGATCTGGTTTAAGCATCCTCAAGCTGGAGTTAGCTCAGGTTGGGTTTCTCAGCGTGCTACCTGGTTAAATTGAGGTGGGCATATGCAACTGCAGTGGGGCTGGAGGTGGTGGTGTTCTGGCGTGAGCTGTCCCTGCCGCCTTGTGTGGCTGAGGAGAGTCATCGAATATACAGAATCGTCGAATATCCTGAGTTGGAAGGGACCCACAGGGATCATCGAGTTCAATTCCTGGTCTCCCTGCAGCGAGTGGTCCAGAAGAGCTCTGCAGCAGCTTGCCGAGAGGTAGCCCCGTGCGCTGAAGCACGCTGCCTTTCCGTGAGTCCCTTTGGAAGGAGCCCCTTTGCTGTTTGTTAAAGCAGAAGTGTGATAGGGACCTCAGCAGATGAAACTTCTGCTTGGTGTAACCTCGCTGGTGCTGCAGGTGACTGGTTGTGGAACGGGCTGCCATAGGACAGCTGTCCCTGAGGGCGGCTTTAAAACGGCAGCGGGAGTTCCAGAAATAGAGACCCCACCAGGGAAGCTGCTCTCACCCCTTTCCAGCTGGAGACAATCTCGGCTGAAGCAGCTGAGCATCCTCACCATCCGGGCACAAGCACCAGCTGCTAATTTGGGTGTAGTTTTTATCCTTCTGTTGTCTCCATCAAGTCCCACCTGAATTTAAGCATTAAATAGGGGGGTCAGAGGGTGTTAGCTTGTTTCTTTGTGGTGTGGAGGCTGCAGAAGAGCTCTTCCTTCCTTCTCTCCATGTGCAAGTCCGCTGGGTGTGTTTTACCGACTGTCATCCTCAGGTCTGGGGATTTTCGGTATTTGGGTCTCTGTGGGAGGTTTCTTTGCAGCAGCAGCAATGCAGGTGTTGTGGACGCTGTGCTGATGAACGCTTTCATTTCTGAAGCCCAATGTTTGTGTTTTCTGCCGGGATACAGCACAGCGCTTGCTCACCTGTTTGCGTGACCCCGTGTTCATTCTTACAAGCCTGGAGGGTACCGTGCACGTCTGAAAAATGTACTTGCTGTCCTGTGAGGGCATGGGGAGGGAAGGCTGCCTCTCGTGAAAAGGTCAGGCTGAATCACCACCCTGTGTATCTGCAGCTGCTTTCGAGGTCCCCTCTTAGCACCTCGTGAACCAGAAGGGATCCTGGTTCTGTTTCAGTCAGTGGGGCTTGGGCAGTGACCCCGGGTTACTTTTGGAGCAGCCACGAAGCTGCACAAGTCTGGGGGCAGCAACTGAAGAGGCACCATCTGCAAGGTCTGAGCCGTGGGCCCCTTCCTCAGCGGGGTCCGTGGGCAGCCTGCGGGGGGACGGAGCCGCCCCAGCGCTTGTTGTGGCCTCTTTACCTGAGCTGGGCCGCGAAGATTTGGCAGCCACCCCTGGGCGAAGGGGCCTTGCACTCCAGCTGGTCCTGCAGGAACCGGCGTCATCTCAGCCCGGTGAGTTTACCTTCTCTGGACGTTGCTTAAGCAGAAACCCTGGGCTCGTTGGTGAGGTGATGGCCGTATTTTGGGCCTGAGCCCTTCAAATTAGCTGTGTCCTCTCAAAGGGAGAGAAATCCCCAGCCCTGTCTCCCTCAGGGAAAGCTCCTGAGGGATGCCTGCCTCCTCTGTGGTTTCTATAACACCACGTGGAGGCGTCTGCATCTCCTGATGTCTTACTAATTTACCAGTAATGACTTTTTGGAGTTATTTTTAACAGGTGCGTTGTGCAATTAATGGGCTTTTTATTGGTGGTAAACAAGCTGTGCGAGGCAGGGATGCTGCTGGGGCTTGACCAGCAGACTTGCTGCTGCTCCATGCTCTAGAAATGTTTTCTTTTTTTTAACTCTACACCTCCTAGCCCAATGTATGGAGAGCCCCAACCCATCTGTATGGGATCTGTTGCAGGACTGGGTCTTGCCCAATGCTGCCAGTTGCTGATGGGCTCTCCTGCGTCCCCACGGATCTCGCAGTGCTCTGTGTGTGCCTCCACCATCCAGGCTAACTCTGAGTGAAAAGTATCAAACTTCAGTGGCCAAGAAAAGAGTGCTGACCTATTTTGGACACTTATTTATATTCAAGTTGCTTCTCGCTGTCTCTGTGAAAAAGCTGTTGTGACTCCAGCGCTTTAAGCCTCCCCCTCCCATAGCTTTTGTTTCTCACAGGATATAATCTAGGACTAACATCTGTATTTTCCAGTAGTCAGAATAAATACCTTTTTAAATCTTTATTAAGTTTTCTAGATGAAGCAACACTTTTGCAAAGCTAACTTTGTTGTGTTGTTTCTCAAGCTTTACAGATTCTCTTAAAGTTTTTACTGTAACCTAAAGCTTTCAGACCAAATTGGGGAAAAAGTTGAAAATGTCATTATTGGCTCTGGTAATGAGCCACACAGGAAAGTCATCTAATGTAGGGTCAACAGAAAAACTGTGGAAAGCTGTTTTTAGTTTTGTTCAACTACGGTTTCCTTTAACTACACTTATTGTGTATCGTTTTGCTGAAATCTTGAAATCTTCTCTTGAAAGATCTTATTGATGAAAATGGTTTCTCCTGTCTCGTTTTGACAGCTAAGCTATTCTCTAGCTTTTTATATGCTGTGGTTCGCAGTTAATTTCTGGTGCCTTTTAAATTGAAACTGTAGGGTTTGTCAAAACTGTATCACTGGAGTAATCATGGAACTTGAACGGCTTGGTCAGTGCAGCTGTGTGCACTAACTGTGGCTGGATACTCGTCCTGCATATTTTGACCTAATTCCTTCTGTGAACTGTAGGAATATAGGTTAGACAACCAGCAAAAAAAAAAAATAAAAAAAATGCTGCAGATGTCATCCATATGAATGATGGTTGTTTTAGTCCCTTGTATTTCATTATTTTCTATTTAAGTGTAGGAACTTAGTGTATGTTTTTTCTTTAAGACCTGAAAGAGCAATGGTGAAAAATAAATAAATCTGGAAGTAGCTTGATTTATGGAAACTGCAAGCCCTTTGGCTTCACTAGCCAAGCTTGCAGTTTCACTGAACATACCAGCCTTACAGTTAACTAGCTGTGCCCTGAGTGCATCTACATGATGACCAACTCCAAAAAAGTCAATGGAAGCCTTTCCATCATCTGTGTCTGCAGTTGAATTTCACCCAAAGTGCATCTGTGGAAGATTAGCGAAGTTTCTTCATTATACAGTCATGGTATGTGGCTTTAATGTATGTGTTCCTGTTTCTGGAGTGTATGTTGTGAAATTAGTGAGATCACATGGACAGACAGACATGTATCTGTACATACATGCCAACTGAAGTGCCTCCCTGTATTGATGTGGCTGGGTTTGGGGTAGTCCCCTTGTGCCCTTGCAGGAGGGCTGGTGCCTTAGCAGTGGCTCCGTCAGCTCCCGAGGCTGATGGCTCTGTGGTTCCCATCAAATGGAGCTGCTCCTCGAGTGTGGCCAGGCTGCCAGTGTCCCTGCTCAGGTTTCCTTTGCGTCATTTATCAGGTCTGAGGCCGCAATTTTTCTATACTGGAAGCTCTTGAAGGTGTGATTTGCCTGTTTTTTCTTTGCTTGAGCCCACCAATTCAATCCTTTGTACTTCTGCTCAGTGGTCATCCTGGTGCTGATGGTGTTGCTTACATGCGTGTTGGCTCCACACCTTACCCTGATGACATCTTGGCTTGCAGGATTTACCAAAAGCCGCCAGCGAAAAGATCCGGCAATTCCAAATTATCAATTCCTTTGATTCAGGCTTGGACAGAAATCTGAGTGTTGGATGTTCTTCCCCTGTACTGCTGCCACCATATTTGTCTCCGAGCAGGAAGAATCTGATTAAATCACAGCACACCTCCACTAATGTGCAAGCGTGGCAGCTCCATGAAGTTTCACATTAGCTGTATTTTTCATGTGGTGTGAGTAATCATGCTCACACATCCAGAGGGTTGAAGAAAGCAACGTGCAGGAATTGCTGTATATGCATTTCAAAACTCCCTGTGGAAGGCTGTTTAATTAGCTTTAATGAGCTGGCTGGTGTGCGTACACGTGTGTGTGTGTGTGCTTTCACCACTTCTGGCTAACAGGATCAGAGGCGCTTGTGTGCGTCCCAGGCGAACGGGATGAGTACGTGGGAGAGGTGTTTGTGCACTTGCAGACAGCAGGTCTGAGGCGGGCTTTACCTGTGTTCAACAAGTCTGTGCTGTAACAGACCTCCGTCATGGAGGCGAAGCACCTGGAAGCCAGGTTTGCTGTGGTTTCAGCCGCCTCGGTGCGGCGGGAGGGGAGCAGAGTCTCCTTGCTTGTCCCAAGAGCCATCGGTGGCAGAGTTGCAGTAGGTCGCAGGTGACGTGTGCCACCGAGGTTTTAATTAGAGGGAAGATGAGCAGTCAGTGAGGCTGGGAGCTCGGTGCATGGGGCAGGTAACCACCACTGGCTTTGCACCTTGCTGCACCTCAGGTCTGCTCCCCCGCCTGATTTCCATTGCCGGAGTCAGCCCCGAGCTGGCTGCGTGCAATTTGGCTTCCTTGCAGGGGTGATGGCCGCGGGTCGGTGCTCAGCTTCCAGGAAGGACCAGGCTGGGTAGAGAGCCATGCCGAGAGGGTGGCCATTTTAATGAGGGATTTCTTTGTGCTTTTTTTTAATTAACCTTTGTTTTCTGTCAAGAAAGCTGTCCCGAGGCACGACTTAGCAAGGCAAACATGCCTGGACAAAGGGAGCATTAAGCCTGCACAGAGGGAGGGGAGAGGGTTACACCTCTAATTACTTTGTGTGCCTGTAATTTTTTTCCCCTCTGGTGACTGATGGGTCATGAAAGGACTTGCCGGGGCTGGTGTGTGATTCACTGGGGCAGAGCACGTTCCCGGCTGATGCTGAGGGCTGTCTGGGTGCCCAGGGCAGGCAATGCCATCGCGCGGGTGTTGCTCACGCCTGAGTCAGCGCTTGTGCTGGGGATTGGGCTGTGGGAAGGAGATGGTCCTGAGCTGCCTTCAGGTGTCCCTTCCCCTAAACAGGGACACAAGCGGGGACAGTGAGTTTGGGGCTCCCCCACCTTCCCAATGGGCAGCAGTCTCCAAACTGCCTGACCTGCCATCCCGTCCCATCTTCTGGTCCTCACATCTACTCGTGGAGCTCAGGGTAGGCATCTGTGCCCTCCTGAACCAAATGGGGTCAGAGGTTGGCCAGGAGGGGAGTTAGGGCTCATGGTGTTCATGTGGGAAGCAAGAAAAAGGAGGAAGGGGAACTGGGGCAGGAGTGGAGGTAGGTAGAAAATAACCGGTTGTGGGGTCGGAGTCCTGGGGCAAGGAGGAGAAGCTGGGGCTGCCCAGGAGAGGGGAAGGACTTGCAGAGTAGTCTGCGGACCTGGCCTCGAGGCCAACGGGTTCGGAGGGCTTGGCAGGGAGCTGGGGATCTGCATTTTAGGCAAACGGTGTGATGTGGAATTCAAGGAGCTCCAAACTCAGTGGGGTTGGCTCCTAAAGAGCCCACTGAAGGGAATAACATTTTGTCAGCCTGATTTCGGCAAAGCTTTTGAATCCATTGACCAGCTCTGGGCCAGTGGGGTGGTGCTGAGGTCTGATCCCTTCCTCCCTGAAAGTTTGGTGGAAATCCCTGGTCAGGTAGAGGAGGGAGGCCCTGTTAGTGCCTGCTTGGAGGGACAGGCTGCAGTGTGGGCTCAACTACCCTGTGAGACATCAGAACATCCACAGGGGTGCTAGTGACCAGGATGAGTTGTGCTATTTCTGCCGTGGCTGGCTATCCTTTTGGGAAACAACACACTTGCTGCACCAGAAAAAGTTCAGGGGTGGCCTCCACCCCCCTTCCTCTCACACCTGATTTCCTTCTCAAACCAGGTAAAATGCTCAGGCTCCCCCTGTGCCCCCCTGGGGATTTGCTGCCCTTGAGGAAGGTTTTTTTTTTGTCTGTTGCTGGGAGGATGCTGTCAGCATTTTGGCAAGGTTTGGGGTGGCTGCTGGTACTGCACGGTGTTGGGACCCTCCTGTGCACTGATGTTCCAGGTTTCCTTCCTATAACTTGAGGCTTCCACAGGTTTTGTGGATGCCACTCTGTAACTTGAGTCGATCCTGCTGCTGTGACTCTCTCCCCTGCTTTTTGCTTCATTTCACCAATTTTTCTTTCTTGCTGGGAGATGATCCCACATTCTAATAAATCTCACTTCATGTTTTAGAGAAAATATTTGTCAGCAGATTTTCCCTCCTCCCCTATGAATATCTTGCATTGTTTTCATTAATTTGTCTCCAGCAGAAGGGAATGAGCGTCTTTTGCCGTTTTGAACAAATTCCTCGCCCAGCCAGTGTGGGGAAATCTGTCTCCAGTGTCACCCGTTTGGCAGGGGAGAGCTGTGGGAACCGAAGTATGGAAGCTCAGTTGCATCCTACAGATTGCAACAGGGCTATAGGGAGGTCTTTTTTAAGGAGAAGGAAAAAAAAATCCAACCAAACCTGTCTGGGGGTCCTTTCATTAAGCAGAGCCGAGGGACTGCAGCAAACTACCTCTTTTACAGGAATCCCTTTTGGCTTGAAAGGAATTATTCAGGCAGTTACGCAATCCATGTTGCATTTTCAATTTGTCACAGTTTTTTCCCCTACCCCCACTTTGTCCACCGGCCCAAGCAGGCTCCTGCTGGGTCCCTCCACTGACCGATGTGCATTAAAAAAAGCCCTGACGTGTATGTACGGTCCCGATCCGGCAGCCCTCGTGCACTGGGATCTCTGCTTGGAGCAAGTGCCTGCGGCGCGGATGCAGGTCGAGAGTCCCTCCCAGTGTAAGGTTACCCCCGCCAGGAGGGAGAGCCATCATTTTTCAGCACGAATTCTTTCCTGAAAGGCTGCGGTTGCCTGGTGTCTCGGCTTCCCTCTGTGGATCCGTGTGGGAAAGCCGCTAGCATTTCTCAGCTGTTTGCATTCCTTGCAGGAGGAAACCTCAGAGGCTGAGGTCTGTGGTCCTTTGGAGTCGTAACCTGAACGTGGCCGCAGAGCAAAGGTACTGGGGAAAGCTCAGGACCTTTGCTGCAGTAACGCTGGCTCCGATGGGCGATGGCTGAGCTTGGTGTTTTATCTTACTCGAACGGTTTCAGACGCCGGATGGAGTGGTTTGCTTGCACTGCTGTAGCACTGTCCTGGAAAAAATGATTTCTCCTGGCCACGCTGCGCTGCTGGGGGAGCACCTGATGGCCATCGTCCCTCCTCGTGCTCCTCCAAGAGGAGAGCAGGGTCTGAGCTGCAGGCGATGCCCGTCAGCATGGGCAGTGCCCGCACGCACGCAGGCTGATTCATGGCGGTGATGCAAAACAGCTGAACTGCCAGGGGATGGGGCAACAGGGATTTTTCGTCCTGCTCCTCCCATTCAGTACTTTGCAAGGATCGGTGGAGGGAATGGTAGGTAATAAAGCTAGCTGTTGCCATTCATGGAAGCGTTTTCCTCTGACTCCCTAAAAGCTCAAGGAGGGAAAAGAATAAAATTTGGTTTGTCCTTTTTGTTTTCAGGGTGTTCCATCTTTGGAGATGCACCAAGGTGGCGGCACATGGAGGCCTCAGAGGGGTGCACGCTTCCTGGGGCTGTGGTTGGGAGTCAGAACTAAAAAGGAAACAGAAGAAAGCCAACTAAACCTTTCCCCAGACTGCTTTTGCTGCTCTCTTTGTAGCAGCTTGGGCCTTGAATACGACACCCCCCACCTTTCCCCATGCCTCTTACTAATTCCTCCTGCTGCAACAAGTGCTCGAGCCCCAGCTGCTGAGCAGCAGCCCTGGGCTGTGGTTCAGCCCCCGCCCCTCCCTGGGGCTGTGGACGTGCTGGTGCCTGCATCCCTGTGCTGTGTCCTCCAGCCTGACGCAGCTTTTTCCTTTCTTGCTCGTTTTTGAGGGGGTTTGGGCTGGGGATGGGATGTGTTTTTCTTAGGTATGTGAGCCTTGACAATGTTCCTTAAATTGTTCTGACCCGAGGAGAACAAATCTTGCAAGAGTACTTGAGTTGTGAACTAGTTTGGTCTCTTGGGTGACACATCACGGGGACAAATATTGCTCCTTGCAAACAAGGTTAGTAGGAGTCAGGCGGTGTCTCACCTGGAGAAGGTGCACCTGAATTCCTCCTTTGTGCTGAGCTAGCCCATACCCCAGCCAGTGGCAGGGTCTCACTGACCTGCTGTACTTAAATTGGGTCCTAAAGCTTTTTTTTCCAAAAGTCAGTTCAACCTTACTTCTTCCTGCTCGATCCAGCCTTGTCCCTGGAATTCCTGCACATGAGAGGTGCTGGGGTCCTGGAGAGGTGGGAACAGCCCCTGGATGGTGTTTTTGGTTTAAAAAAAAAACAAAAAAACAAAACAACAACAACAAAAAAACATTTGTGTGCTGGGCTGTTGATCTCTGCCCCTTCCCCAGGATGCTGCCCCATCAGCATCTGCCTGTGCTGGGACAACATCTCCTTGCTATCGCTGCGGCTGGGTGCAGGCAGTGAGCAAGCCTTGTCCCCAGGCTTTGTGAGGTGAGCAGCTGCCTTTCTGCTTCCCCAGGGCAGTACTTGTGGTTGCCCAGCTTGTGTGTGCATGAGTTTTGCAGAGCTGGGTGCGCTGTGCCTGTTCTTTGCCTCTCCCCCACCCCTTAAAACCCCCAAGTTTCATGTTTTTGATCCCATGCTGTCTGCTCGCCGTCACGTGCACGCACGCTTTGTGCATCCTGAGCACTCAGTGTCTGATTACAGTTGAAGAGCAAATCCTTCCCTGTGAATGTCTCTGTTCTGCCGTGCCATTTTAAATCTATAAGGAGGGCATGTGAGCAACGAAGTGCAAACGTGATCATTGTTTAGCTCTTGTACTCAGCAAAGACTTCTATTTCTTGTTTTAAAGCAGCGTACTGGCTGTCCCATTTTGAGCCTGGCTTTCTTC
Organism: Anser brachyrhynchus; assembly: GCF_964034855.1. NCBI lineage: Eukaryota > Metazoa > Chordata > Aves > Anseriformes > Anatidae > Anser > Anser brachyrhynchus. Next base: position 30,868,518 of record NC_137701.1, read on the forward strand.
CAAATGAGCCTTGTGTGCGGGCACGTGTGGATTATCCTCGTCTCTATGGCTACCCTGAAAACTTTTGAACCAGAACATTCACTGGAGGGATCGGGCTCCAAGATACTGGTTTCCTACAGCTTTTGGGAAAACAGTTGCTGGGTGGTGGGACTGCACCTTGTACGTGTCTCCTGATGGGCTGTAGCCAAAACTTAGCCGGTATCAGGTATCAGAGAACCAACAATCTCTTGAGCACAGTCTCAGGAAAGAGCTACAGTAGGAAAGACAAAACAGAAAACCCTAAAAAGTCAAGCTTTGTTAGATCAGTCACTCTGGTGTATTAATGTTAATTAGGTCATTTTACTAATTACCTGTTCATCTGTATATAAGGGGCAATCGATGGCTTGCTGATGTTTCCCAGCTGGAAACTGTAGAGCATGAGAAATGTAGACCTTATAAGTCACATGTGGGCAAGAGGGGTTTGATTATCACCTCCAAGAGCTCTTGTTTGCTGAGATTTTAAATCATTTTGGCAATCCCTAAGGTTTCATGTGGGATGGAAAAGTGTTCTTTGAGGGTTAAATATGTGCTTTTTAAGAGAGAATTAGTGTGTGTAAGCTATTCACTGGTGTATGCTTGCTAAGAGCTGCTGTCAACATCTTGAGAAGATAACAAGTAACAGCAGTTACAAATATCATCATCATTATTAGTATTATGTTTTGGCTTTTTTCAGGCATCTCCCCAGTTGGGGATTTAAAGATGTTTCTAATTAGTCAGCATTTCTAACTGTGAGAGATGACTTGCTGAGACTCCCGTTGCAGGGATCTCTGCCTTCAGGGTGCTCTGGAGCTCGTTCCTGGGTGAGCACCATCTCTGCTCCCCTCCTGAAGGCCATGCCCTCAACGGTGAGGGCGAGGAGCTGAAGTGGGGGACTGGAAGTGGAGTTATGTTATTTGTGGTCCACACAAATGGGATAACACAAATCCCATTTCCTGTGGATGTCAGGTCTCTTAGATGGGAGACCTTCATTGGAGACTCACTGGCTTATCTCATGCTATTGGATGGACTTGGAAAATAGTTTTTATTTCTCTGCCTTGTCCAGCCACAGTGGCACGTGGATGCTGCTCAGAAACAGGAGTTTTTCCAGCCCCACCTTGACTCTAAGCTCCTCTGTGCCAGGTTGGATAATGCTCAGGAATGAAAGATTTGGTGGTAAGTCAATGTACAGCTTCTTATCAGTCTTTCTAGACTGACTGTGGGAGTCAGGTCTTCTAAAAAACAGAAATAGCCATGTTTTTTCAGCCTGGTTTTTAAACAAACAAGTGGTGACATTCCCCATGTTTCAGTCATTCCATTGCATGCCCGGTGTAATAATCTTTGAAGCCAGTTGAACTATTTGTTGTTCATTTTGTGAAAATTGGCAGAGATGAGACCCTTTTTAATACTTTGAATTTGACGTCAAAGGACTGCATGGGAAGCATTCCTCTGTGCCAGCCCCCTGGACTGCTGGCCTCCTTGGTTCTGCTCTCTGGAGGACACACCAGTACATTGTCATTTTGGGCAGGGGAGCTGCCAAAACTGGCTCTGTTTTTTTTTTACCCCCCTGTGAGTATTCTGGGAAAGATCTGGATATTTTAATGCAATTGTTCCTTTCTGCCTTCTCAAACCTTTTCTTTCCTCTTCTGAGAGCTGTTGCTGCTGCCTGAGTCCAGTTCCCTTTCTTCAGGCACTTGTTGATCATGCAGCTCAGCACAACCCTCGTCTTCAGAGTAAGGTGTTAAAGAAACTTCTCTGGCTCCTGGAGGGTCTTCCAGGTGGGAATCATCAGTACGCAATGGGTTTGGGCTGCTGCTTATTTGTCACGAGAGCAGAAGGAAGGACAAGGTCACAAATTAACCTTGTTCCCGGGAAAGGGAATGTGAAGGCTTGTTCCCAGATGTGAAAACCTGGGGGGAATCAAAGAAAACAGGGAAGAGGGGAAAGAGTGTCCTTAGCTGAAATGCGAGCTGCTGTTGCTCAAAACGGGGTGAAATAAGTTTAGATATAATTGAAGTTGCAGCTTAAGTGGTGGAGACAAGGCAACAGAAACGTAGAGGTAGCTGCCTTTGGACATCGTTCTGTACGTGAACAAACAGCTGTCCCAGGAAGAAATTCATTTGCCCTGGGAAGAAATTAGGCTGGATGAGAACTGGTCAGGACAGGTTTACTTAAGTTCAAGGGATTGCATCATGTGGTTGCAACCTCTTTTTTTTTTCCCTCCCCGTAGGCCATCTGGGGATTTCCTGGCTGATCCTGTTCATGCTCTTTTCCCTGGGCACTTGAGATCTCTGATAGGTGCTTGTGAACAGCTGTGGTGGAATAGCATAGACCTAGCCGAGCTCATTAAAGGAAAAGGAGTTCAGAGCAACTAAGGTGATTTGGAGGCATTAATCAGTGCCTTCAGTGGAAGATGGGGGTTGTTTTTCATTGTGGTGGCCTCTTGAAGGCATGATGGATCTAGTGAGGTAGGTGGATGGCTGCTATCTTCATGGAAGCAATGAAATAAGATTCTCCATTGCCCTTGGCAAGAGTCCTTTGCCCTGCTGCATTGCTTCAGCAAGACACTCATCTTCCAGTCATTAGTCATCTTCGTGTTATTTCATTTTGTGGAAGAGATTGTAACCAGCTGAGGAGGTGGGGCAACAAGAGCGATCAGGCTGCCTTTCTGTACCGCTGTATTGTTCCTTCATCTCTGCCTTGTCCTCCTTCCAAACCCGTGGCCATCGAGACCGTACAATGGAGAGCAGGCAAGAGCATTCCTTATGGTGAGAGGAGCAGCCAGTCCGGGCTTGCGCAAGTCGAGTTGCCTCACCCAGGGATTACGCTATCCATTGTGGAAAAAACAAGGGCTGGAGTCGGGAGCACGGGACTCGATTCCTAGCGCAGCCACCGACGCCTGCATGATCTTGAACAGATGACCCTCGGTTGCTCCAGCTTGCCTGTCTGCTCTATTGTAAGCCCCGAGACAGCACAGTGTTGTTTTCGGCGTGCTTCGAAGTCTTGGTGCATTTGAGGAGAGCGAAGGCTCTGGGCTTGGAGGCCTTTTCCATAACACGGCCCTTGAGTCAGCCGGGCCCCTGGGGGTTTGGCAGGAGCAGGTGGACTTGAGGAGGCCAGTTTCAGGACCTGAACCTGAAGGATCCTTATTAGCTAATCCAGCCATGAGGCAATGAGATAAGGGAAGAGCTGAGTATCCCTAGAGGCCTGGCTGTTTTTCTTCTTTGATGAAGAAGGCTTTGGGAGACAAGATTATCTCTAAATGGGTTTGTTCGGCAAATTATACGCTGGGACCCCGTTGTCCTGAGGGGACCTCAGGTCAAAGTGGTCATCTTCAGTGATGATAACAGTATTTGACTGGCTCACCTGACTCAGAGGTAGAATGAGATTTATCGCTTCTAGGAGGTGGAGTCTGACCTTCACTCCTAGGGTCTTAAGGTTCTTGCAGGATCAAACCTCGGTCTCTGAAGCTGCTCACCACCTGGGAGCAACTTTCTCCCCACGAGTGTAAAGAGCTGATTATTGCCTGACTTTTCTTAAGGGCAAGTTGGAGACTACTGTTACCTCTTATGTGCCTAGGCTCACGTACATTTTGGCACGTACGCCCCTTTGATATGAGAGACAACTGGGTTGGGAAAATGCAAATCACTTTTTGCAAAATTGCTGAATCTCCTTGCATGGGAGGAAGAGGCGCACCCAAATTTTTCCTGAAAGTCCTGAGTTTGAGGAGTGCCTAACCTCAGCCACATCCAATAATCACAGTGCCTGGTGCCAAGCAAGAACAATTTTTCAGCAGGTAATGAGGTGATACAGTGAGGTGTGTTTGGTGCTGCAGGTGGGCAGAGGCAGCTGCCTCTCCTGGGGTTTTGCATGGGGTCAGCTTTGCTTAATCTGCATTGCCTGAGATAAAAAGCAAGTCAGACACGCAGCTCAGTGTTAATGCCTGGGGTTGTCTCGGTTTGGGCAGCTGCAGTGCGTGAGGCTTCTTGTGAAGAGGCAATCCTCGGAGTGAGGCAGGTGAGGTAATTGCCGCAGTTCTTTTCCTCTCAGGTTTCACAAAGCAGCTCCAGCTTTTGCAGGGCTGATGGGGGAGGAAAAAAAGAGGTTTCTTTCTCTCCTTTTTATCCAACCTGTATGTTTGGAGAGAAGAGGCCAAAAAAAAAAAAAGGAATTGTTTATATGGTACTAAAAAGCACAGTATCGGAGCAAGGGACTTGAAGCTAAATATCTGGTGTGGCTATGTGGCTGTCCTTGCCATAGTTGCAAGGACTTCCTTGTATCTGCTGGCTTGATCTTAGCAGTCATTCTGTCAAGGATGGGAATTTTATGATCCCTTTTTTGTAGTGTGGGATAGAGTGACTTCCTCAAGGTCTCGGGGGGGGGGGGGGGGGGGGGGGGAGCAAGATAGGAGGGCTTGAATCCAGTTCTCTTGACTCCCAGCTTGTGAACTTGGCCCCAAAACTGTTTATGGGACCTTCATGATGTCAGGATTGACTCCCCTGAAGTCAGCTATATTGCATCAGTGTAAACTACCTTAAGCAGACTGTGGCTGGAGCTGTGTTAGCTGCTTCCAAGGACTTTACTGTGAAACACAGCACATACAAAAATTGGAATGGGAGCAGAAACAAAGGCAGTACTGAAAGCAAAGCTCTTTGGTCTTGTCATCGGTAACAAAGTGGGCACTGGGAATCTCTTGTCTACCAGAATTCATTTTTGTCTTAGTCTAATTCATCCTTTTATTTGCATTTTGCCTTTTTTGTGTAACGTTAGTTTTGATGAAGAAACATGCCGGAGCTTGTGACTTCCGTGACAAATCCATTCACAGCCCCTCACAACTTGCCTGACTTTTGCTCAAACAGATTGAAGGCGGACACAAATAGCGAAGATGTAAATTATCTAACAGTTTTCAGCGAAGGGCTTTTGTGGTGGTGATTTCGTCTGGTCATGTGTGACTCCCCCCCCCCATTTAATACTATCCTCAGAAAGGAGCAGGGCCTGTGATGAGGAGTCAGGGGTCCCAGAGTGAGTGACACCAGCATGTAGACCGTGTGGACTGGAAGTGTTGTGGTCCTGGCCATAGTAGTCTAAAGGCATGCAGTGCAAGCGTTGCGTGCGGCCCTGCTCGTAGTCTTCCATCAGCACCCACTTTAGGCTGCTTGTGGGAGACCGGGCTGAGTGGGTCTGTGGTCTGAACTGGTACAACTGTGCCCGTGACGGCCTGACCGTTTTTGGAGAAACATCCTGGTGATAGGACCACTTGGAGGTACTCACGAAATACCTAGGGAGATGGCAGTTCATTTAAGCACCTTGGGAAATAGCCATGGGAGGGTAGATAAAGAGCTGCGGCCTGTGAAATGAGGCATAGCAGAGGTGGTACGGATAGACCTTTGTAATGTTACTAGAAAGATAAATGTTTCCAAAATAACATTGCTGTGAGAGCTTAGGTATGTATCTTTATATCTAGGAATACACATTGGCAAACACATTGTATTAATAAGGTAAAACAGATATTCCTGGATGTAATAGCCTGGATTTTTTCATTAAATAGTAACAGCACCGGCAAATGGAGGTGCTATTTTAGGTTTTGTTTTGGTAACTAGTGTTGATGTTACAGAAGGGCCTTGTTGTACAGAGGAATCTTGGACTTAGTGCTCATAAAATGGATTCCTTTTTAAATTAAATGGAAGCCTAAACAAAAGTAGGTCTGGAACTAGGATACTTGTCTCTGAAAGGGCAAACTTTGAAAAATGAAAAAATCTGGCTGGTGAAGTCATCTGGGCAGGGAAGCATGGGAACTTGAGTGTGGAGGACGCAGAGCCTTCCTGTAGTTCAGAGGTGTGGAAACTCTCTGGACCAGGGATCCCAAGGAAAAGGGGAGAACTTGGTAGGAAAGGGCTCCAGGCTGAGGCTAGTGAATAGCCACCTTAAAAAGGATAGTTGGGACCGAGCAGAGTGTCTGTAAGGAATGGAAAAAAAGACTAATCGGCGAAAAAGCAATGTCTTAGAGGTCAGGAGGGGTAGGGATAAAATGAGAATTGCCAAAAGTCAAGCTGCGTTAGGCCTGGCAAAGGAAATTAAAACAAATAGCAACAGGTTTCTCAGCTATATAAATAAAAAGACTTGAATCCGCTGTGCAGTGAAGACCAACTGGAGATTAAAGATGATCTAGGTATGGCTCCAACATGAACCAACCATTGCCTCAGTTTTCAGTACAGTCAGAGGGGATGAGGACATGGAAACCTTAAAAACTGATGGGAAAAACAGAAATCAAAGGGCTAGCTTGATTGAAATTGGTAGGAGAGCAGAGGCCAGGAACTTTTTATAAAGGGACAGATGCAAAAAAATTGCTGCGTCATGAGTACAAATTCGTAGGTCATGGTGTAAGTGGCAGACAAGGACCCAATATTTAGGCTCCCCAAAGGCGGGGGAGTGAGTCAAATATAGAGCTGTTAATCAGACAGATCAGATTAATGGGTGACTGATCTTGTAACAGATCTGGAAGAAAGAGTAATGAAGGACTTGAAGGTAAGTGCTGAGCAGATGGAGTGCCCTGGGAGCTAAGCAGAGGCAGATCGTGCCAGGCTGAGCCAATACTTCAGTAACTGATGCTTCATTTAAAAATAAAAAGAGCATTGCAATGTGTCAGGTCTGAGTGATCTCTAGGAGAGCAGTAGATCCAAATGTGCATGAGATAGTCCTTAAAATGGAGCCAGTGGGAGTCAGTTTGGGAAGTGGTGGGTGAGGGAGTGACAGAAGCTTGTGAGGGGATGGTGGGGCTTGGCTGTAGGGCTGCTGGCTGCAGGGGACCCCAGGGGTAAGGCTTCAGGTGGACCTGGCAGCGTGGGTTTGCAGTGAAGGCCCTGGTGCAAATGGTGAAGTATGAAGGACTCGACTGCTTGGTTGCGCTGAATTGGGATTGTTGTCACGGAAAGAGAAAGTTCAGGAAAACTCTTCAGGGTAAGTGATCTGGAGGGATGACAAGGTCCAAAATGCGATAAAATGCAATTGCACAGAGTGCTGAGGTGTGCAGTAAAAGACTAGACCAGAGACTGATGAACAGGACACGTGTTAGCGGGATCCGTCAGTAGATAAGTAAGACCAGAGCATTTTAATTGATTCCAGGGTGAGGGTGGACAGTCACTCGGGTTCTGGTTTGCCAAACCCAGTCTCACCCAAATCTGTAGAGAAGCCTCCTGTGGGGCGAGGGAAGTGTTAACCCCTCTGAAGGCAGCTGGCGAGCCCTTGGCTGCAGTCATGAGCTTGAAAAAAGAATGGCTGTGGGCCGGCGCAGGTGCACGGAAGAGCTCCAGGGGAGCCAGAGCATGTGCAATGGGGAGGGCTTGGCTGCTCCCTCATGATATGGGAGGAAAACAACGACGGGGAGAGAAAAGAGCACAGCGAGCTAGAGAGGAGGGCTGGCATGAGGACAGCATGCCATAACTCGGCCCTAATGATATCCCCTGTCTCAAACTTCTGCTGGCTGGAACGCTCTTCTTCTAGGACATCTTCTCCAGCTGGCACCGCAAGGGCAGGGCAGCGGCTTTCCCGTTCCCACATTGGGAGGTACCACGTGGCTGATGGCACAGACAGATCCCCGGTGCCTTGGGACACCTCTGCACCGACACTAGGGAGGATTTTTTTTCCCTTAAACAAGACACAGTTATTTTAGTTCTCTTGCGTTCTCCTTAGTTTTGCAGCGCACAGGGAAATGTGGTGCTGACCTTGCCATGCTAACGCTCCTCCGGCTTGGCAAAAGGAGCTTTTGTCGGGGAGAGGGGGTTGATAAAGATCAATATTTATCCACCAAATGCAGAATAAAATCGCTCACAGAATTTAGGGTCTGGTTCAAAGTACAGTTGGATCTACACTAAAGCAATGTTCCTGTTTTGCAAGAAGTTGCTGTACTGAATTTTGAAAGGAAATGGAAATGCAGAGACTTTTTCTGCCTTTTTCAATACTGTTTTCTGGGTGCAGGACTCCTGTTTTCTTTTTTTAAAAGATTTTTTTTCTAATAGTAGCAAACCAAGCAGTGTGACATAGTCTGACCTAAAGCAAGTTTCCATGTATGTATGTATTTACTGAGATTTTATTGCTCAGCATTTCAGGATAACAGAAGTGTACTATGTGTTTGTTTTCTGTAGGCTCTAGGGTTTGCCCTGTAGCAAACCCAAATCACTCCAGCTTTGGGGGAAACAGAAATGAGGAAATCTGTACTTTGTGACCTTAAACTTTCAAAGAAATGGGACTTAGGGAATGGAGAAATTGCAAGTGCTCAGAAAGCGAATATTTGCAGTGGGGAAAGGAGGGAAGATTTTCTAAACAAAGCTCTTGTACAATGCCAATAACTAGATAATGTGGTAAGGTTTAGGAAGCCTTGATAGTGAATTAGTTGCTCAAGAGGAGTTATTGGGTACATCCTTGGAGGTCCCCAGCAGGGGAAAGGATAGCTGGCATCTCTGATACTTTAATTGCAAATGAAATAAAAGCTGGCAGGAAAGAAGTTGAGATGCATCACATGCCTCGAAGGCTTCCTGAAGGCTCTTCCCCAGCTTATAGCGGTCCTCTGTAGATCGCTTTGGAATGATTTATTCCTGTGACTCAGTGAGGGTTAGATTTTAGGCATTTGCTTTTCCCTACCTCTGAGCTCCCCCAGTGTGGCTCTTCTGCCTTTGGGGTAAAGGAGCAAGATGCACTTCAGACTATTTATGGCTCATTCTACAGTTTCATTCTGGGAACATCCCAGGGAAGCTGATGGCTGTTTTGGAGCCAAATATTCATCAGCCTTCTGCCATTTTCCAGTTAATTTGCCTGCATGACTTCTCTGATAACTTCTCACACTTTCCACCACCTGATGCTCTATTAAGAGCTTGTTCCTTTGTCTGTTTCTGGGGCTGTTGTGTTGTATCAGCACTGCCTCGCTTCCTGTCTGATTTAAGGATTTATGCTAACCTCATCAGCTGTGGCAATGGATCAAGGCCACTTGTGAGGAATCTGCATCTGGAGACCTCCATCCCATGCCCTGCTCCACGGTAGCAGGTCTGATCTGAGCACTGTCCTTTTCTTCCATGGAGTTACTCAGTTCAGGGGTCAGCCCATGCAACGTCAGGTCTTTCTTGTGGATGCATCCAGCTCTGGTACTCTCGGGTGCATTTTCTACAGCCTTAAAGCTTGAAGAAATGTCCTTGAAAATCTTGAAAACTTGAAAATGAATGACAACAGGAGAGGCCACCACAACCCTCCTGTAAATGGTGCCAGTGACTAATTAGCTGTATTGTCCAGGTATGTCTCATCCAGTAAATAGTTTTCATCTCAGTAACAGTTGTGTATTTGCAAGAGTCATTAATTTCTTTCTAGTCTTTATATACTTAATTATAGGAGAACTAAAATTTTCCCTGGTTGCTTTTTTATCCTCTGACCAATTTTTTTAATCCTCTGACCAATTTATCCTGCTTTTATCAGTGGTGCTCCATTATAATTGCACTTTAGGCATGAATAAGCTCGTGAAGAGTTTTCTCTATGGGTTTTATTCACTTTTGCTTTTATTATTGTTCAGCGGTTTCCATTATTCTCTCCTCTTACGCTCCCTTAAGTATTTATGCTGCCCTACCAATTTACGTAATATTTTGTGGACGTCACGAGGCAGAGTCTTACCCCACTGATCTCAAGTCTTCCCGTGCATCTCCAGAGAGGCTGTGGGCACTGGGAGCAGTGATGATGCAGCTTTACAGGAGGTGACCCAAACACTGGAGGTGCTGGAGGCATTTTGCTGCTTTGGAGCTCTTTAGGATTGGAAGATGCTCTGCATTTCTCCCTCAGAGAGAGGTGAGGCATACCTGCTGCTGGTACTTGATGTGGAGAGAGTGGAAGCACTCTGATAATTCACTTGCTGTGTCCAGAAGAGATGCGTTACGCAGCTTGATCTGTATGTAACGTGTGCATGGAAACAGCAGCCATGGCTAGTGACTCACCGAGCCCTTGTTCTTCGTGTGCTGGGCGATGAGACCCAGGGTGGAGGCCCCGGTTTGTTCCTGGTGAAACTGGACCTGCCAGCTCTGCTGCCGTTGGTAACAAATCCCAGCTCTAAATGCTCTCCCCCTGCAGAATTTGCATTACCGCTGCTGCAGGTGTGAAATGCCACCAGCCGTTCCTCACGGACTCCAAAACCTTCCCTCCAGGGCTGCCTGCTTGCTGCTCCTCCAGGCATGTTTCCGAAGCGGTGCAGGAGGGAGATGCGGCGATGAGGGAGGGAGCCTCCACCTCGGCTGTCACAGCTTTGGGGTGTCTCTGGTTTGTAAGAACTTGATGTTGAACAGTCCCATACCTGCGTAGGGACCAACTCTGTGAAGCTGGTAAAAAAAAAAAAATAAAAATGAGGTAATCCTGAGGATTTTTCTTACCCTGTACTCGAGAGGAAGAGACCAAAATGCAAACATGATGCTTGCGAGCACATATGGCCCAGGCTGTCCATCTTGAGGACTGTTCAGTAAAAACTTGGTTTGTCTGTTTGCCAAGAGCAACACGTTTTCCCTTTAACCCTCGGCAAGCCTTCCAGCTTCAGCCTGGCCGTGATCATCGCTGCTTATTTGGTGAGGCAAAGCACGGCCCTGGCAGAGGAGAATCGGCAGAGAGGCCATGGCTGTGCTTTGGGACTTGGGGACAGGCAGGGATGGGGCGAGGGAGAAAGCAGTTAAGAAAAAAGCGAGTGTTTTGGTGCAGAACTAGAAAGTGGGATTTGTAATGTTTGCAGTGGTAAATAGCTAGTTAATTAATGCCAGATCGTCTGTTGGATGTTGTCTTAATTGCTTCAGCCTGTGCCAGACACTGATATCCTTGAAACCTGAAAAATCCCATTAGAAGGTGCTTTCGTTGGGGCCCAGCCAAGGTGCTTTGCAGGCTTTTGAGGAAGAGCAGCCCGTGACAAGGATGGGTGCTGGTGGGTTGGGGTTGTCAGGGCAGCGATGGGATGGCCCTGGAAGGGTGTCCTGAAATGTTGGGCTGTCCTGCAGAGATCATCGGGAGCTTGCGATAAATCCCTCGTGAGCTCGCTCCGGGGCGGTGTCCCAGCTCTCAAATTAGGCAGCAGTAAGAACTGCTGCTGCTGCTGTTTTCCATGTGCTTTGGCTTTGTTCCTGTGCCCTTGGCTTGTGCCAAAGCCTTCTGTACTTGTGAAAAGGCCGGGCATTTTTCTTTCTCTTTAAAGAAGAGGTGTCCTGGCTCCCAGCCCCTTGGGAGGGCTACGGTTGATTTCAGAGGTGCGAGAGAGACCTGTGTGACACGCAGCAGGTGCCCGTCGCTTTCTGAAGGTCACCTCCTGATGAAAGGGTCTTCAGAACCCGTTTCAGCAACGTGAAGACCTGTCCCTGGGTGTTTGGGTCTTTCTGTTGGCTTGTCCTTGTGGGCTGAGAGCGTGCTTTAAGGTCGCGAATAGTGGGAGGAACAAGGAGGTCACTGCTTTTGTTTCATCGAGCATCCCATGAAAAAGATCAGGCAGCGTGTCCAGGGGATCAAATGTTCTTGGTATAAATGACTCCTGAAAGGAAGTAGAGAAACACATAGAGGATGGGAGGCTATGAAATACGAAGATCCATGTATGGCCTCTGGCTTGGGAAGTCCCCAAACCATCGATTTTTTTTAAATTTTTTTCAGAAGCAGAGGAAAGGATCAGTCCTTATGTTCCCCCCACCATCTGCTGCTGACCGCAGCTGTAGCTGCTGGTGGTGAGCACACTGGTGCCTTGGCAGGGAGACACGGAGAGCAGCCATGTGCTGGGGCCTTAAGCAAGCTGTGTGCAGCTGAAGAGGTGTGCACGGACAGCCTCGGTCGTGGTCAGCTTGTGCTAGGCCTTGGGACCTGCTCGGTGTCTGTAGAAGGAGCAGCCCCAGCCGTGCTCCCTCTCTCACCGATGAGCATCGCTGCAGCCTCCCCGCTCTGCCATGCTCTGTTGAAGGGGGTTCAGTGCTGGGTTGTGTGAAAACCCTGTCTCATGGCACTCATGGGCCCTGGGCCGAGGAGAAACAGTCTGGTGGCAGATCTTTGCTTTCTATGTACTGTAGTGTCTGAATCCTCCTCTTCCCTGTCTTTAGAAGACAGGGTGTCCTTGTGCAGATGACTTGGTTTGGCCTTTCCATGGGTAGTGCTCAGCAGGATTCACCTGGAAAGCAAAAGAGGGATTTTCTGTTGAGAAAGATGTCCTTGTTTTGTCTGCATGAGCCTTGATGGGTGAAGGGAAGGGGATGGGAGGAGAGGTTTAGAAGTCGTAACTTTCTCGTATCTTCCTCCCAAGGAGCCCAGAAGAACTCCAGAAGATGGGTCTGTTTTACACTCCAGTGCATCCAAGTAACTCTCAAGCACACAGCAACACCCACGCTGGGATAGCAAGTGCAGAGCTTAATTACCTTGCGACCCCCCTTTAGCACTCCTGCTCAGTTGTTTATTCTCCTGGGCCAGAAGTCGTCTTGGACTGGGGCAGGAAGGACCAGAGGAGCTCGTTCAGCTGCTGCTAACGTGCCTTGCTTTTTGCTTGCTTCAGGGGTGGCTTTTGTGCTTAGACATCTGAGAAAAGATAGCAGGCAGCAGGGATAAAAGACGATTGAACTCAGTACCGCAGCACGAAATCAAACTGGAACGTGGCATTGGGAAGGCTGGCAGTGCTTTTAATATCTTACTCTGGCAGGACAGGGAGCAGGCGGGAGGGCATGGACGCCTGCTTCCACCAGGGGAGCTGAAAACTGGAGCTTACAGGGAGAGATCAGAGCGGTGCTGGCTGAACAGGGCGGTGGGTGGGTGGGTGGGAGGACAGGCAGCTGATGGTTGGAGGGACGTGCTGGGGGATGTGACTGGGGCAGTGTCAGAGCCAGGGTTCAGAGACACGGCTGGTACCTGCCCGCGCCAGACGCATGGTGGCCAGAAAGCCGTGGAAAGATGCTGGGCACAGGTCCCTGGGAGGATGCCACCGCCCAGCGGTGGTGCCCCGATTCCTTCCTGCAGGAGGGCCCAGCCGTGCTCTTCTCCTGGGAAGCATCTGGGGTGGCTTAGTGGGAGAATTGCCAGCTTTGCAGCCAGCACTCATCTCTGTTCCCAGCCCCTGCGTGCCTGGCCGCTGCTCCTCAGCGGCAGAAGCCAGCGTCTTCCAGCACAGGAGCTGGCAAAGGGGCACGAAGGACCTTTGCGCTTCCTGGAAAGGATTTCAAGCACCCCATGTATTGGATGCAGGCTTCCTGAGCTGGCCTTTTCTGCTGTTCAGGCCACCTGGAAGGATGTGCCTGAGGAGGCTCACAGCGTAATTGTTTGTGAGCGGTAGCTGGCAGCGGTGCAGCCTGAGCTGCATGGATGGAGAGGGGTGTGGGGGCCGTGTTTTGATTCTGCTTTTCCTGTTTGTTGTAACTTGGCAGAGGCAAAGTTTTGGAGGTGGCAGGGGCAGCAAGACATTTTTCTTTTCTTTCTTTTCTCCATGGCTTATACTGTAACACCTCCCGCCAATTTTTTCCAGGGCGGAGGAACGCTACGGGGAGATTGCATCAAGGCTCCATGGTGTTGAAGTATGTACACCAGGATATTAGGGATGGGGTTCGTCGTGCTGGGGGGAGGCTTCACTGAAAGCAGCCCCAGCAATGTGAGTGACTGCAACAGGGCTTTTTGTTCCTGTTTCAGGTGGGATTTCTGTGGGGAGAAAAATTTAAAAAGTAAAAACAGAAAACAAATGTCCCAAGCGCTCTCCTCAAGGCCTGTTCAGAAAATGGAGATAAAGCAGCAATAAAGTCAAGTGCTCAATCAAACCAGATGTATGTGCTCTAAAGCACTAACAGATGTGGCAACAGTGGCTCCGATGAAGTGGAGCTTTATGGACTGAGCACGGTGGAGGCGGATGTGTGCGCCCGTGCTTTCTGATGGGGAGCGGTGCGGTGATTTGGGTCTTGGAGCTGCTGAAAGCCCTTGGTGGGTGCTGGGGGGCTGAGGGGTTAATGACAGCACACTGGGGCATTTGAGCTAATGACAGCCTCTCACCTCGCTGCTCCCCAGAGGCTGCAGTGCCCCCCTTGGTGTGCTCTTTCCCCAAGCCCTGTGCCGGGGGAGTTGCATGCCTTTGAATGACTGCCACGTTTTCCCCCCCAAATTTGGGGATGGAGCAGGAAGTAAGAGGGTGTTTTAGGCTGTAAGGAGATGAATGAAGGGCAGGTAGGACTTGTTCACGTGCTGTGTAATACCTGCAATGCAAGGCAGTGAGCAACACCCGCTGCTGAGCAGCCGTCTGGGTTTTGGGGTGTTTGTGTGGGGGGAAGCGACTCATCTGGTCCATGCTTAGACCATGTGCAGGGTTGGTTTGGAGAGGGCCTTAAACATCGCTATGGCAGAAGCTAGCTGAAGCTGTCTGGCATTTTGAGGTAATGGAGAACGTCCATCCATCTTGAAGCCAGAGGATCGCCTAGCATTTTCTTGTGGAAGCTCAGTGTTTTACCTATTTGGTGTGTTAACACAGACATGGATGGCTTGCTATCAGTGGGGGGACCACCCATACAAACAGCTTGTCCCCTAAAAAGGCTCTTTGCCACAAGTCTGGGTATTTTCCAAGCCTACTTCTCCCGTAGGCAGTAGCCAGATCCTTTCAGCATCAACTGATGGGAAGGCCGCGGTGGAGCTGAGCAGGATTGTAGGGTGAGGGGTGCTGCCTGGATCAGGTGCACAGCAAACGTGCTGGGGCGCTTGGTGCTGAGCATGCCGGCTGGATGCATGCGGGATAACGTCTGGGGCTCTGTGAGCAGCATGCTGACCGCTGCACGTCCGAGCTTCCCTTCCGGTGGTCCAGCTGCTTTATCACATCCGTCTCCATCGCTGTTCTGTGGTGGTCTGCATTTTAGGTGTCGGGATGCCTCCCTCCTCCTTGAGAACGCAGCCGACTGATCTTCCCCTTTCTTTTCTTCCTTCCTTGACCGCAGTTTTATGACTCTCTCTTCCTGCCTCTTGCTCAGCGGGAGTCTGCGTACTCCTGAGGTTGGAGCTTGGGCAACTTCATGGGTGGCCCAAAATACAGCATCGTTTGGAAACGGAGCGAGATCCAGCCCCCTTCCCTTACAAAGGCAGGAGACCAAAGCAGTGACACAGCAGAGTGATGTGATGCCTTGCGCTTATTCCTCCCACCTGTGTGGGAGGAAATTTCCCCTTCTGAAAGCCAAATGACATTGATCTGCTCACACTGTAGGCTTTGAAGGCTGGAAGTCAATGAAGGACCGTAAAGGCAACAAGCATGCGCGTGGCCATCGTGTGCCATAAGCTGCTATTACAGATCAGTTGATCTGCAGTAAATTGCTGCCTTCTGGTAGCGTGTCTGTGAGTCTGAGCCCTTTGTCAAATTCCTGCATGTCTCCAGGTGTCATTCAGCAGTGGGACAAATCGGCAACTCTTTATTTTGGCAGAGCTCCTGTTTGTTTGAACAGTGGTTTCCCATCAGTGAGGACTTCATGCCTAAAGAGTGGCAGTTGCCTGGTTTCTGTAAATGATAAATACATGATCAAGATCAGGGTCAATCCACCTTGTGGCGTTCTTTACTGCAAGGGTAAAATTTAGCTCTGTTCCTACCTGGGAGAAGCATAAAACAAGGGTTAAGGAAATCCAGCAAAGTGACTGCCAGACAGAATGAAATATTGTTCCAGGAACTCCATCTGAGATGAACAAAGTGTTTTGACGTGACCTGAAATAATTGCGAAGTTGTTGTGTTTGGTCATCAAATGAGGAAAAAGCCACGATCTGAACACCTCGACCTGGGGCTTAAATGTGGGGTTTGACAAGCCTGTGGTGGCCCCCACGAGGAGGGGAGGCTAATGTCTGAGAGTGCCAGAGACAGCTGGGAGCTGCTGGTGGGCAGAAGAGCCTTGCGACTAAAATATGACAGATGCTGCCTTTCCACCTACAATTCAGCGCTCCGCTTTTATTTGGAGGCAGTTGTGCTTTGCCTCTGGGGAATGCAGGTTCCTGGGGAAAAATCCAACGTAGGGTTGGCTTTGAGAGCTGGTGTTCAGCCAGGGGGTTGCATGGGGACAGTAAGTCCGGCAGACCTCGAGGTGACACTGGTGGTAATTGCAGCTGGGGTCTGGCAGGGTTTCTGAGGAGAAGGTAGAAAGGAATTAACATAATAATAGCGTGTTTTGAAAAGGCAGACTTTGAGGAAATGCGCAATGAGATTTGGGTGGGTGGTGAGGGGAGCCCTGGACCGAGCCGCTGTCTGGAAAACTGACTGTGGAAAAGTGAGATGTTATTTAAAAACTAGTAATACAAATGGCTGAAGTTCATTCCATTTGCATGCAATAGTCATAATAACTAGAGAAGCCAATGTGGCTGAGAAGGGAGTGGAGCTGCACCGGAGATAGACGAGAGATGGCTCTGGCAGGCAGGGTGGGGCACTGCTCTGACCTTTTGAGGTTTGTATTTTTTTCACTTGTTTTTCTTCCTGATTTTCAAGCTTTTCTACCTTTCTGCAGAGCGGAAGGTCAGATTTCTGGCACCCCTGTGCGTAGTCTTCCCAGAAAGCACATGGGAATGCTGTTGTATGTTCCTCTGGGCGTACGCTGTCCAGAGCTGTTTCTGCACTAGCCGTTGCTCTTGGTGGGAGCTGTTGTTGGGCACCAAAGGGCACAATTGGGTTTCCAGTGTCAGAGGACACCTTTCTGTTGAACTAAGCCATCCCTGAGGAGTTGGAACAGGTGGAGGGCACTGCCTGCAGAGGGAGTGCTTTTGAGGCCAGAAATGAGCACTGGACCACCTGCCAAACCTCTATGAGAAGGACCCAAAAGTTTCACTTGGCCACCTCCATTTGGAAGAGGATGCCTTGTATTTGGTTAAAGTACCCTATCCAAGAGGCGTGCTACATGTGTTGGAAGACCCTGGTGGGCAGATATGAGCAATTCATCTGGTAGCATCTCTTTCCTTGGTGCCTGTCTCCAGCTACCTGGTGCCTACTTGTTGCTGCCTGAAGCTAGAAAGGCAATCGTCTCAAAATGGGACAAGTCTGAATGAGTCCTGTATGTTACATTCTCTCCCTCACATTTTTGGGGAGAGAAAAGCTCAGAGTAAGTTTGGGTTGTTCACGATTGTGTGTCCACCAGATCATTAGTCCATCATCCCTTCCCAAGCCCCCAGGGCGTCTCTTCTTCCTTCTGGCCAAGCTGCAGAGCTTCACACCTGGGAATTGCCCTCATTAGGACTTGAAGCTTCTGTGACTGCCAGCAGCTGTTCTCCTGCAGTAAAGAGAGGTGCAGCATCCCGCTGCCAAACCGAGGTCACTTAGATAATAATTAACTTGGGGGCACCATCACGTAGGCTGCAGAGAGGAGTGCTCATGTTGTCCAGACTGTGTGAAGCAAAAACCTCATTGGGCTTGGGCTCAGCTGATCCTGTGTTTCCTAACAAACTGGGAAAATAAAGGAAATCTGAACACAGCAGTGAAGCCTCTAGGAGGTAAATAGGGTGGTTTTGCGGTCTTATTTCATTGTGGAAATTCATAGGAACTGAGGATTTAGGGGCTGAGCTTATAATGGAAGTTGGTGCAGGCTTTTTAGGGTGACCGAGGCACTGAAGACCACAGGGATACTTGCAAGTGACAGGGGATGGAAGGCAGAGACTTGGCCTGGTGATGTTAAGAGCTCGGTTCATTCAGGCAGAAGCCCCTAATGACTAAGAAGTAGCTACCCTAGGGATTTTACAGGCAAGGTCAAGGTCAAACAGGGAAGCTGCAGTGCAATTAATTGAAGCTTAAAATGTTTTTGAGTTAATTCATTTGGTTCTGCTGGGAAGATTGCAGCTTTGTGGAGGGCTAATCAGAGAAGTGTGTTGAAAGGGCTGAGATACGGCTCGTTAACAAGGGGGAATGCTTTTATGGTGGCAGGGAGCTCGGAGAGCCTCACTCAGCAAAACCTTTCAAACATATTAACGTTTCTTCCCCTTAGCCAGCTGCCTTCACACGTGTTGAAATTGTGCGTGTGCTGCTGAACAGGAGCCTTGGAAAACATCAAAACGTGGTATTTGCCACTTTTGGGACCAGTGTCTTAGCAGCATCCTGCTAAAACAGCGAGTGAATTCCCCCTGTACCGCAGGATGGAGGTGGAGATGGGCAAGTCAGCTCACCCTAGGTGTCTCACTGTGTGGCAAAGGTAGGGAGAAAACCACTGTCATCGACTGTGAGCTGAGACCCTCCGGTTCTTCTGCCTTGGCATTTAGGTGTCTGGGGCATCTCGGCTGTAAGCACCTTTGAGGATGATGATTGCAGCTCTGCAGTTCCACGCTTGTGGGAAGAAGTGGAGGAGAGAAAAATGGGATTGCGAGTGGACATTGGGTGAATGAGAGGACTGGAGAAGCATTTTTTTGAGCGACCCTAACAGCGTTTTCCCTTATCATTCTTAGCACAAAGCAGACGACTGGCATGGGAGAGAGCAGGATGTCACAAACAACATTTGTGGGCTGGCTGTTGGCAGGAGGAGGGCCGGAGCAGACCTTCCCCAGCGGTGGTTTGTGCTCTGCTGGGCCCACACAGAGCAGGCTGGTGATGTGCTACATAGCCCATCAGCTGAATCAGTTGGAAAGAAAGCTAACAAAACAAACCTTGCTATTTCATCTCTCTTCAGCCTGGCTGCACATTTCCATGAAATGGTGGAAACTTACTATTTTTGAGAATTCAGGTTCCCGTTTGAGATTTAGTTGGCATTTGCTGACGTGTTTGTAGATATATTGGGAGGTGGAGGAGGACTAATAGGCAGTCATGCAAACACATGCACATGCAGAAACACATAGGGGCAGGTTGTGTTATTGCACAAGTCCTGTATCCTTGGGAAACTAGTCTACAAACATGATTTAAAAAAAAAAACAAACACAAAAAACAATTTGAAATAAAGCCCAGGGGAAGGGACATTTCAGTCCCTCTTCTTCCTCATCTGCAATCAGTTTTGTCTCAGCATCGCTTCGGTGCTTGCTCCGGTGTGCTGGAGGAGTCTGGGTGTGATGGGGCGCCTGCATGCCGCAGGGCACTGTGCACTAGGTGTGTATTTTTTTACCCAACTTTGGACCCAGAGGGCTGGAGGAGGGAAAGCTGTTCCTTGCAGCCACCAAGAACCAGCAGAGAAAAGAGTTAAGTGACTGCTGGAGGCTGCGCTGTCCTGAGTCAATGTCCTGGCACTTTGCAGGAGCATAAAGCATTTCCTGCGAGACAGCTGAGCCAAAGGAAGGCACTGGGTGCCCCTTGGATCACCCCTCGGTGCTAGCAGCTCGGGGCAGGGACAGGAGCTTGTGAAGCAAGCCCTGGGCAGGACATAGCGTTCCCTTCTGCGAGAGATGGACTGAAAAGATCGGATGGCAAAAAAATAAAGGGAGTTCGGAGAGCCCCAGGGGAGCTCTGGGTGCTTTGCGGACAGCTTATAGTGGAGGTAAAGCCATCTCTTGTAGGACAAAGTGGGAATTTCCTCTTTCACCTCACCGTTAGTGAGCACCTTGGCAGAGTGAAATAACCCCAGGGATGGAGAGATGCTCCAAGCTGATCTCTGCCTCTCAGCTCTGTGTCCTGCAGAGGCCCACCTTTCTGAGGGGTTTTGGAGACCGGCCCTTCTGAAAGCTGGGTGGCGTGGGCACCCCTGGTTGCTCTCCTCTGCAGCCAACTGAAGTGCGTAAGTGCCGGCTCTGCAGGGCTGGATGAGGCTTAGTGCAACAGGCCGCGGGGCTGGGGAGAGGGAGCCAGGAGGGAGGTATTTAGGTGGGGTTCCTGTAGGCAAACCCGAAACAGGGGATTCCTCCCATCTAGGTCTGATGGCTGTTAAACCAAACCTGGCCTGGATGTGTCCTTTGGCTCAGGAAGCTCCTGAGCTGCTCATTGTTGGGGGGACATCTGGGGAGGGATTGCTCCATAACTGTGCTGTTTCTTCTTCCCTGAGCATCCACAGATGGTCTCTGTGAGAGATGTCCTGGGGTGGGAAGGCTTCTTTTCTGCCCTACATCCCTTCTGCCTCCCTTCTCCTACATTGCCCATTATTTGCACTCCCTCTGTGGCATTTTCCAGTCTTTTTTTTTTTTTGAGTGCAAAGAGTGAAACTTGAGCGGCTGCTTTGGTTTATTCTGCCTCTGGAGAGTCACATCCAGCCTGGCTCACTTATGTGCGGGGCTGGGCTGTGCACCGGTGCCCCAAAGTCCCCCTCCCCTGTCAGCTGAGCCCTGCTGGATGCTGTGCCACTGCGGCGCTTCGTATTCTGGCAGCAGTAGTGACAGACGTGGGTCCTTTTGGGGTTAGGGTGGGCCAGAGGCCTGGGGGGGACTTTGTTCTTGGCAGCTCCTGCCGCAAGGAAATTGCAACGCCGATATAATCCCTGTTGGCAAACGTTTCCTGAGGTATCCGAGCTCCAGGTCAACAACACCCACACCAGAGCTATTGCACAGGAACCTTTGCCCAGAGCTCTCCTAGAACTGCTTTGCACTTCGCAGAGGGATGAAGCAGAGGTCACCGGGGCTGCAGTCAGGGTTTGTCTGCTCCTTCCCCACCTTCCTGCGAGTCATTCCCTGGCTGTGTTGCATGGTAAGGGTCAGGCTTACAGGCTCTGTCTGCTCTCAGGCTGTGCAGGACAAGGGCTGGGCTCCTGGCAGCTGGGATGGGAAGCAGAACTCCTTAAAGTCTGTCTGTCTGTGTCCCAGGAAGAACACTTCCCTCCCCGGGGTCATTAATGGACTGTAAAGCTCTTTCTCTTCAGATGGAGAGGGATGGCTGCGGCAGGGAGATGCGAGCCCGGGGAGCATCCAGGCCATGAGGCTGAGGGGGCTGTGAGCAGGGTGTTGAAGGCCACTTGGACGAAACTTTCTGTGGATTTCAGACCACAGTCAGCACTTGGATGCTGTGTAAACACCCTGGATGGATAAGCAAATGCATGTGAAACTTCTGAGCAAGCTGTTGGGGGAGGACAGCAAGTGCAGAGGGAGGGCGGCGCTGGCGAGGGTGATGTGGTCCTTGGCATGGCACCTGCTCCTCGCTATGCGGCAGTGATCGTGGCCGGCTGGGTCCTGTCCCACAGCCCACGTACGCTTCAAGGCTCTCCAAAGGGATGAAGATGTGCCTTTCACGTCAGGCAGCTGCCTGTCTGTGCATGGGGCTTCTTTCTCCTTTCTTCTCAGGAACCAGCAGGTCCTTTTTAAGCCCCTCTGTTCCTCCACCGTCTCGGTGGGAGTACCTGAAGATCTTGAATCAGATTCCTGAAAATTTTAGTGCTGGAAATTAGTAGCCGCTTCTGAAAATGTTGGCGAGGCTGCGTGGCTGGCTACAGACATTAGCTGATGGCCTTTTGGATAAGCTTCCTCCTCAGCCAAGCCCTCGCCCTATTGAAGCCAATGGGAATTTTCCTTGAAAAAAGCCATAAGGAAATCATTTTCTTGGCGTGGAGAGAGGTGTTTCATGGGCTCCGTGTCGGTGTTCAGGAGAACTTGGGCTATCTGCTTTGATTCCTGCCTCACCGCTCCCGCCCTGCGCGGCGTGCTCTACCTTTTGATCCAAAATAGCACAGGAGATGTTTTCCACATGCCATAGGAAAAGGGAAGAGCTATAAAACATAATTGTTTTGGAGTTCGGCACCACTCTGTTCACGGATATATTTAGCGCAAATTGAAATTGGTCAGCACAAGGGCGTCTGCCAGGATGACAAATGGATTAGGCCTGTGTATCTTAGGCGATCTCATGCCTGCCCATCCCATGCTGGTGGGGTCGGCGGGTGGCTGAATTGGTTCATAGATAGTCATAAGCAAGCACGTACAACTCGCTTCTCTTGGCTATTTGGCTGTAAAAAGCATTGTTTGGCTCTTTGTTCTCCCAGCCTTGAGGCTCAATGTCTCATGCACTTGCCATGGCAGCCAGGCCCCTCTTAGATCTTTGAAACGAGGCCTACCAAAGCTGGGCCTCATTTCATGAAGGAAAGGTGGGCCCAGTCTCCTGTCCTGTCGCCTTCCCCAGCTGCTGGGAAGGGGAGATGTCCTGGTTGTTGGCTTGCA
This sequence comes from Anser brachyrhynchus, assembly GCF_964034855.1. Lineage (NCBI taxonomy): Eukaryota > Metazoa > Chordata > Aves > Anseriformes > Anatidae > Anser > Anser brachyrhynchus. The sequence goes on from NC_137701.1 coordinate 30,890,532, forward strand.
TGAAGTTGCAAGAAATGGGGAGGACAAAATGGGAGGCACTTCTTGATTTCGATTTAGCCGTCTCTGAAAGCCTCAGCCCAGGAGGACTCCTCCTAAGGAGCAGCACAGGCTTTGAGAGAGGGAAAAGCTGTGCTGGGGGCTCTGGAGTCTGCCCAAGGTGGATCAACCCATCTCAGCGGCGTGGAGGAAAACTCACAGTTGATAGCAGCTGGACCTTTCTGGCCTTGGCTCCAGGTTTGTTCCTGTGAGGGTGCTCGAGGAGCCAAGACCAACCTCTCCCGTCCCTGGGTGTGTTCGTGCACATGGGCTTGCACGCTCTGCTCCCATCAGGGGTTTTCTTTGGGCTGACATTTGTTAGCATTGGAAAGTGAGAAAAATGAGCGAAAATATTATCAGAAGCAGGTTTTGTGAATGAATCAGCCGACAAGAGGCTTACCAGCTTGCCTTGATTTACTAGAGCAGTGCTTATTTGGGCAGATGTCTATATATTTTAGTTGGAGGGATGAAGGAGCGAGAGCTGATCAGGGAAGGCACTGCGTTCAGCACGCTGCTTCTCGGTCCCTGTGCACCATCGGTTTTCTGAATGGAGCAGGGGACCGCAACGTGTCCAAAACACTGCCTTGCTGCTGCTCTTCTCGTGGTGTTGGTCACTTCGTGGGGTCACCGAGGAGTGGACAAAAGACATTGGAAGGCTGAAAACCTCCTAAGCAGCTTGTTGCGAGTCAGCGCCTGGCAGGCCTTGCCCATCTTCTGCACGGTGCTTTTTCATTTGATCCTGTCTGAAGGGCGGCCTCATGGCCTTCTCTTCTCGCTATGTGTTTCTAATTAATGGGGAGACTGGTGGATAAACAGAAGATTCTTGCTCAAAATGTTCCTTGCCCTGCTCCTCGGATGATAGCCAAGGCAGCAATCGCCAGGCAGCAGCCCAGACTTTGAGCTCGCCCATCTGGCTATCAAGCCTCATCCAAATTCTTGTCTGGAACCAGTATTGAGGAAAGTCGTGGACTTTGCCAGATTGGTTTTGCCCCATGTTTGCTTTTCAGTCACTACCTAAGCAGCTAAAAACCTGCAAACCAAACACATTCAGTATTTCTGGGAAGTGGGACGATCCCAGTACTGGGAGATCTGGGGCCAAAATTTGGAGGAAGTTCAAAAGGATATTGGACAAATCCATGAAGGATGGGTCCACTGGTGGCTTTTTAAATCCTTTTTTAAATCCTTTTAAATGCCGTCTCCAGCACAGAAGGGCTGTTGCTGCTGCTCTCCAGCACAGATTGGGAATAGTCCTTCTGACACATGTCCCCAAGCAGATGCTGGCGGTCTGTTGTGGATGGGATGTTGGGGTTGGTCTGTCATCCAGCCTTCTTGGGCTGTTCTTCTGCCATCAGTCTGTAGGCAGCTGCACATTTACTGAGTAATTGTAGACAAAACCTTTCTTGCAATTTCCCTTGTGGGACCCTGGGGTCATAACACCGGTGGAAAAGAGCTTGGGAAGCTGTGGTAGAAATAAAACACTTCCTATTATGATTTTGCACTCTGTCAAGATGGTACAGTTACGTCCTGTCAAAACATGATGCACCTTCTAAAAGGAAGGAAATGTTAAAATTTTTAAGTGCTCTGCCTGCTTGGTCTTCCAAAAAGCAGGGCAGGACCATAAATTAAGCCTTGTTACATGGACTAAAGTATTGTGTGCCCTGTCATTCACAGTTTAATGTGACTTTATACAAGCGTCTGGGGTGCTGGAAAGCTGAAATCAGAGGCGTCAGAGACAGTCTGGACTGTTTTGCTGATGCTTGGAGGCTGGGTGCTACGGTTCTCCTTGGTATGCTATGAAACTTGGTGCTCGTCACCACTGTAGGACCAAAAGGGCCTGGTCTGTCACTGCCATAGTACTTGCCAAGCTGCTGAAGAGCTCTTATATGCAGACGCATATTAACTTGGGTTGTTGCAATGAGAAGGTGGCGTGCGTACATATGTTGAATCATAATTTGGGCTGGAAAGGACCTCTGGAAGTCTTGGTCCAAGCCCCTGCTCAGAGCAGGGCTAGCTCAAATGTTAAATCCAGCTTCAGTGTTAGATGTTGTTGCTCAGGTTTCTCTGTATCTCAGCCAGGTCAGACCACGAGTACTGCCAGGCACCAAGGAGGAGACCGAGCTGTCACCTGCTGGAGCAAATGGGATGATTAGAGATCTGTCTCCACTGCAAAGTCCAAAGGGACTGTGGCATTGCCATCATTGTGTCCTACTTTGGCAAGGATTGCCTACAGAAACAGTGCCTGGCAAAGTGGGAAAATGCACAAAGCAGAGAACGGAGGAGGTGGGAAAAGCCTGGTGTTTATCCCAGCTTTTCTGCTAAGAGATTTGAAATGGCTGAATTAAGTAGGGCTGAATTAGGTAGGGGTCTTGTGGCTTGCAGCAGTGGCAGAGTCAGGCCCAGGACGTTTGGGATGGTTCTGCTGTGAGAAGTGGCCAAACACAGAAGTAGGTAGGCTGCGTGCTAGCAGCTGGGTGAGTAATGCACCATATGACAATGTGAAAGACGATACGGCAAGGACAATCACTGAAATGGCAGGATCTCTGAGGGAAATTAGGGTGGCCATAAAAAAGAGGAAAGGTATTTTTGAAAGCAGTCCTGAGAATTTATTTTAGCACATTAATATTGAGCAAGTATTCCTGGAGATACTCTGGGGGATGATAGATGGACTCAAGGTATTGTTACTAATCACTGTGGTTTTTAAGTTTTGGAGCTGAAGTACACTTGGCATCACTAACTCAACTGGACTTCTGATGGGAAAATTACATTCTTCGGGAAGTAATTTAGAAGGTCAAAGAAAAACCAGAAAGAACTTCTCCAGCAGCAGCGATTTCCCCTGCTCTCTAAACTGTCTTTTCGTGTGGTAATAACTCCAGAATGAAAGGATCTATTCTCACCTTCCAGATGAAAGGGCTAACGCAATTTGAAATTTTTGCATGCAAAGATTTTATGGCTTGGTAACTGTCCATGCTTGAAAGCGATCCAGGATGGGATGAACATGTGAGAGAGTGCCTGGCTGAGCTTGACCCTTTCCTTCTCTGCCCTCTCTCCTACAGACAATGGCGATGACCGGTCCGAGAGCATCCTTGCCGAGAATCACGTGGATGGCACCCCAGGGATCCTGAGCGGAGCTGGGGGCAGGAAACCCATGAAAACGGGCATGAAGGAGCTGGCGGTTATGAGGGAGAAGGTGAATGAGCAGCAGCGGCAGATGGGCAAAGTGGGCAAGCCCCATCACAACCACGAGGACTCGAAGAAGTCGCGGATGCCGACGGGCAGGGTGAGAGGAGGGAGCGTGTGAGGGGGAGGTGGGGGCATGGGGATCTAACAGGGGCTCGCAGGGGGAGATGCTGAACACGAAAGTGACATTTGCAGCTGCCTTTTAAAGAAAGAAAGAGAAAAAGAGAGGGGGGGAAAAAAAGAAAGAAAAGCAAACGTTTGTTTTGGCCTGAAGCTGGGGTTGAACACGCCATCTGATGAACTTTGATGTGCTGGCGAGGAGGCGTTATTTTCATTGCAGCTTCACCTTCTGACAGCAGGGCTGGAGAAGGGGGGTCCCGCTGGCTCAGCACCAGCCCCTGCAGGGGTGTGAGCATGCCCTTTGCGTGCAGCCTGGCTTTTGCACGCCCTTTTTCCCTAAGCAGCCCCCAGGGATTTATGGTGGGGGGTTCTGCCTGCTGCAGGACAGCCTCAGTGCGGGTTGAGGGGGGCCCCCGAGAGTGTGTTGTGGGGCTGTCGTGCAGCAGGACAGTGCCCAGTGTCCTGTTCTTGTCCGGCTGCCCTCCGGTTCTTGGCCATGGTTTCCCTCTAGTGGGCAGCTTGGTCAAGGCAACTAGGTGGCATAGGGCTGGAAAGCCACCCTAAAAGGTCTGTAATACTTCTCTATAAACATAAGACATTTATATATGGGGAATACAGGGGCAGAGAGGAGCTTTAAGAGCCCTTTTCTCCAAGGAAAAGGCATGTTCATGGCCCAGTCTCCCCAGTGTGCACTCCCTGTGCTACACAAGATAGAACTCGCTCCTGTAGCCCTTGGGTCAAATTTAGCTTAAGTGGGTGATTTCTGTGGGACAGACATGGCTCCACGGCATGGTGGGGGTATCATCGTTTTAGAGAGTCCCCATGCTGTTACCGCTTCTGGGAGGGTGGGGGGAACAACATAAAGCAGAACCAGGCAGGTGCAGACTTGCCCTGGCTAACACCAGGTGTAACTTAACGGAGCTGCCTCAGCTGGGAGCCCAGGCTCAGGGCTGCTGTGGAAGCATCTCCGAGGCTTTTCCATTGTGCCTTCAAGGCCTGCAATCAGGTGTTGGGTTGGCTCTTGGCCACGTGAAGATTTGGGGATAAGATGCTGTGAATGGTCGCGTTACACGGATTTGGGATTACATGGATTATTTGTCTTTCTGTTTTCTCGGCTCTTTTCAGACCCCTTGTCAGCAGGAGCTGGATCAGGTCCTGGAACGCATCTCCACCATGCGGCTGCCGGATGAGCGAGGTCCCCTGGAGCACCTCTACTCCCTCCACATCCCCAACTGCGACAAGCATGGCTTGTACAATCTCAAGCAGGCAAGTGGGGAGAGCTGGAGCCCTAGGTCCAGCTGTGCTCCTAGTGGCATCCCTCTGCTCAGCACCGCATAGAAATCCTCCTTTGCTCCTGGGGTAGGGAGCAGGTCCCAGGGGCCCTGGAAGATGGGCTGGGGCAGCTCTGTAATATGCTGTGGTGCCACAAAGCCTCTGGGAGCCTGATTCAGAGCCAGATGTTTGATGTCTGCAGTGTGAGGAACAGTCACAGACTCTAGGAGAGCATCAGATGCTGCAGGAGAGTCTGCAGACAGGAGAAAGCTCTCTTTGGCAGTAAAACACCAGCTGGTCCAGGGCTGGCCTGCATCAGTGGTACCTATATGCAAGCACCCCTTCTGGCTATGTGGAGCTGATCCCTTGGAGGGATCAAATGGCCTGCTGTTTTCATGGCTAAGCCTTTTTAAGGACTACTTCCAACCCTTGATCAGGAACACTATTTTTTTAAAAGCATTAGAAAAGGGCAGGATGCTTTGAGATAATCTTCCTCTGTCCCTTCTCTTTCTGCAGTATGCAGATGTTACACATTGTCCCTTCTTTTTCTGTAGCTATGGTGTCAAAAACCTGGTCTGGTTGAGGGCAAACAGGGCAAGCATGAGTCTGTTCTCAGTTTTTTCTCCATCTAGTTTCTAGATCTGAGTGTCAGCTCCTTTTCCTTTGCTGGGAATTGGATGCCAACAAAAGCATTCCTGGCTGCTCCCCACCTCCTGTGGGCTAGAATGAGATGGAGGGTGCCTGGGTGCGCACTCATGCTGGGGCTGCTTTTTCTACCTCTTTTCCTGCTTTTTATTCCCCTGAACAAGGCTGTGTTTTGACCTCAGTCCAGCTGCAGAAAATGGCTGGAATTCAGCTTTGCAGAGTGCATGCAGAGCCTGGCCTGCTGGATTCACCTCTGCTGTGGGAGCTTTATTCCTGCTGTGCCTTGTTCAGGGATGTGTCCCTTGGGGATGGAGGGATGAGCGCCAGGTACCAGGTGCTGCAGCCCTGCCAGTGTAAGGGGTGGGTGATAGCTGTTAGGGCAAGAAATTTTGCTCTAACCAGAGCATGCTTTGGCGGACAGAGTCCAGGTCCAGGTGCACTGTGGTCCCTGCCTCTGTACGGGGACAGATTGGGACCCTGTTCCCAAACATGGTTGAGTCTGTCCATGGGGCCTAGCTGTTACATTTAGCCCAATTGCAGGTAATATGAAGCTTATGGAGGCCCTCTGTCAGTATATTTAATCCCTCTTTCCCTGGGGAATTACTGACTCTGGGGGTGCTTTCATCCATGGCTGAAAGCAGGGGATGCATCTGGGGGGTGTTTGTCCTCGTAGTTCGCTGAAATCAGCTCGTTGGTCCCGAGCATGGTCTGGGGAAGAGGTCCAGCCCTCAGCCAGGTCACCAGAGCAGCAGTGCTGCTGCAGCACAGACCTAGCACAGCACCCCTAAATCTTGCTTAAATCCAAACCATCTGCGCTGAATTTCCAGAGGAGCTACAGGGGTGATGGGGGGTGGTCTTCTCCATGTATTTCTTCAGCTGACGCCTGCCCCATCCCTCTCCCTGCAGTGCAAGATGTCGGTGAACGGGCAGCGTGGCGAGTGCTGGTGCGTGGACCCCATCCACGGGAAGGTGATCCAGGGTGCGCCCACCATCCGTGGGGACCCCGAGTGCCACCTCTTCTACACAGCCCACGAGCAGGAGGACCGGGGAGCACACGCCCTGCGGAGCCAGTAGACGGACGTGATCCTGCTCGCCGTGGCCCTGGTGCTGGATTTGTACATGGTTTTCAGCGCGTCTCTTTAGGCTCTGGAAGAGACCAGGGTTGGGTCCCACGTTCTGCCCTCCTGCTGCCCGGCTCCTGGGGAGGGAAGGGACGAGGGGAGGGGAAGGGCGGTGGGGGGGGGTTGCAAGGAGAAGGGACTGCTTTCCTATAGTCTTTTGCCCAATGTCAGCCAGAGAACCGGTCTTTTTTGCTCCTCGCCCCGTGGCCCTGCCCTCCCTGCTGCTTTGCGGCACCTTCCGCAGGCAAAACCCTTTGCCATGGAGGGGAGGGGGAAAAAAAATAATAAAAAAAAATAAAATAAAATCCCACTTCCCCCTCCATCCCTCCCTCCCCCGAGACCAAAGACTGTAAATACTGCTTCTCGTGTCCTGTTGGTCCTGGCGCGGGATGCGGTGTGGGAGGGAGGGAAGGAGGAAAGCCCCCCTTCCCAGCTGGAACATGCCAGTGCAATGGGGATGCGTCCCCCAAGGGGGCATCACCAGTGGATAGAAACAAGACAGCCCCCCCAAAACCACCCCTAGCTGCAGCCAGCCCTGCTGGTCCAGGAGGATGGGGCCTCTGGGTGACTGCAGAGCTGAACGCTTGGTTTTCCGAGGGGTTTGGAGGGCTGTTGCCCAGTATTTCTTAGGGTCGGCTTAAGCTGAGGGAGCTAAAGTGAACTTGCCGGGGCTGGGTGGAAGGATGCCTGTGTAGATTTAGGATAACCAGCCAGGGAGTGTCTCTCTTTCTCTTCTTTCTTTCTTTCTAGATAGGAAAAACTCATCTAAAACCTGCACTCCCAGCAGCTGCTCTTGTCCCTCCATTTTCGCTTGGGACAGGAGTGAGCATTTGCTATTCAGCACACACTTTTTTTTTTGTAAGTACAGTATATATCATGCTTTGTAAAGGCCAGGACACACACGCACCCGTCTGCCCACGTACACGTTTGTATAGGTTAAAGCCAAGCAATTGCAGGCACTCTGAGAGGTTTTGCACTGGACATGCCGCTCTGAGGACCGATGTGTCTCTGCCGTTACTTCACCTGTTGATTTCTTTCTGTACAGAACACACCGACGCTGAGAATAAATAACTTCCCCGTCGCCTAAGCAAGGAGATTTTATTTTTTTCCTCCCCTTTTTAATATGGCTACCCTTTGCAAAGCAATTGCAAACATCCTTCTCCTTACATTAAAAGCAAGCAAATTGTCTTAGAGCTTTTTGCAGGACCTTGGGCAGGGCTGGGGTGGGCATTGCTAACAGAGGGGTTGAGGGGCTGGTGCTGTCACTGCGCTGTCTTTGGAGCTTCTGGAGAAACACCACAGTGGAGTCCTCCTGCTGATATCCCTCATCTGGGGGCTTGAAGCTGGGTAAGGAAAAGCAAAAAGCCCCAAGCTTTGCAGGAAAGGGAGCACTGGGATTTGTTGCTGTTTTTTTCTTCCTTCCTGTCCCTATGTTTCACATCTGAAGTGGAAAGAGCATGGATGGTCTGTGTATATTAAACCCCTTGTGTCCTTGCGGGAGCTTGGAAGTATCAGTGGAGGAGAAAAGGAAAAGACCTTGGGGCTGTGGTGGGAAAGCGATGGAGATATGTGTGAGAGGGAGCAAGAACGTATGAGGGAGGAACGCACCTGCATGCAAAGCCAAGTAACTGTAAAAATGATGCTACCTGTTTTCTGTTAACAGCCAAGGGTGTTCTGCTTTTTCATGTAAACCTTGTGCATGCTGGCTCTCAGCTGCAGTTTGTACTTTTTGTTTTGTTTAGGAGTCAGGAAGTTTTCTTTTGTTTTTCTTTTCTCTTTTGGAAAAGCTGAGCTGCATAAAGTTGGAATAAATTAAATGGGATGCCAGAAAACTGTCATCTTCCCCCCCCCCTTCCCCACTCCCCTCTATTAATAGAGCATGTTTTCTTGCCTGCGGCATCACACACAAATTTGGGCCTGTTTAGCTTTTGCCCTGGGGGTGTTGTAAATGCTGGGCCCAACAAGTGACACTGGGATTTTGGCTTTCATCCTTACTGGTCCCAGTTGTATGAGCAGGGAAGAGCTGGTGTCACCCCCATCTCCCCCCTCTGGTCCTGCTGCATGCGGTGTTTTTTTGTGGTTCTGCAAAATGCAACCATGCCTTCGAGTCCTCTCAAGTCAGCATCTGGCCAGCACATGTGCGGAGACCGTTTCCCTGCCTGATGGCAGCCAGGTTTGGTGGAAAAGGGTGGGTGGTTTTGTCACACTTGGTTTGGTGGGGAGGGGGTAGCGTGAGCACCCTGACCAGCCTCATGCTCGCAGAGCTCCGCGGGAGGGTCCCTCTGCCCAGTGCGGGCACCGCTTTGGGGTCTTGGCAGATATTTGGCCAAAGACTGTAAGGGTGAGGGAGCTCTGCTCCTCCCGGCTTTCCCAGCCGCAGTGTTTTAGTTGGTGCTTGTGTCTGACCATGCTGTTGGTTAGCCAGCAGATGGACCTGTTCTCCATGGATCATCCAGGTCTTGATGGTTTTGGTCTCCTCTGCCTGCTGCGTGAAGAGTTTCTGGGCTGGGCAGAGCGCTGCTTGGAGAAAACTCCCCTGGCCAAAGCACAGCGCTTGGGACACCACCACAAAACACAGAATAACAACAAACCATGCTATATTCAGTTAAAATTGCAGCACTGAGGGCAAGGCCCCATGTGGCTGGGGTTAACCAGGGGCCTTGTGAGGAACGTGCTGTGGGCGGGCCTGGTGGGCCTTGCCCCTGCTGGGCCTGGGGTGCGCGGCCAGCCTTTGTCCCCAGAGGGATTTTGGCAGCCAAATCCTGTGTTTAGCTGGGCAGCTTGGGGGGGAGCACCCAGAAAAGGCAGGGGGTGGGGGGGCAGGCAGAGCACCCTGCCCGAAGAGGGCTGGGGGAGGTGGCAAAGGAGCCCAGAGCACAGCCATGCCTGGGGCTGCCATCCCGTGCAGGGGCTGGGGGTGGCTTTGTACCTGGACTGAGAGCCGGGAGGGGAGAGGAGCCCTCAGCCCAGCACTGGTGGCTACTTGCAAAGGGGCAGAGGGTCTGCTGTACGGCAAGGGGAGCAAAGAGCTGCTGGTTAGATTTCCCCAGCCTTGTGACACGTCCTCAAGGGTGTGCGTGTGTGCATGCACGTTTCTGCTGGCTGTCACAGCTTGGGTCTGGGCTTTGGGGCTTCTTCTTGCCCAGCTTTGTGTGTTTTGGGTGATGGGGTGGGAGGTTGGGTTGCAAGGACAGAGCCAGCAGCACTTAGGTATCAGGGGAAGCCCCGCGGGGCCTGGTGTGCACACAAAGCTGTCTGCACTGGCAAACTGCAGTCCTAGTACAGCATACATTATACACTAGGATAATGCAAATAATATTTAATGTAAGCAACATAATGAGACAGTACGCGTAGCTATAGCTATTCTCTACATCTGCCCATAGCCATAGCCTGCCCGTAGGAGTATGAATTGCTGGCCTGTGAGCTGGGGGGGGTAGTACCCTCACTTTTGGGGTGGAAAGCCCGCTTTCAGTGCCTGCACGCCTGCCAGCTGCAGCAGCAGCGCCTCCCTGCCCAGCAGCACGAGCAGCTCAGGCAGCGCAAGCAGCACAGGCAGGCTCAGCGCGCCGCCTGGTGCCGGCTGCCTCCTGCAGTGTGGGGTGACCCCACAGCCTGGTTTGGCCCCCCAGGGGCTTTGGGGTGAGCAGGAGGCAGAGCCAGCCCCGCGTGGTGTAGATAAGGATGGGGGGGACGTGTTTTGGCACGCCACTGGCAACTTCAAGTCCTCATTTGGGGAGGAAGGGGACGTTTTTGTGTCCTGCCCTTCTGTGGGCGCGTGGGGCGATGCTGGCAGCTGGGGTGGATGGAGGGCATAGGGCGGGTGTGTGGGAGGATGAAGGGTGGTGTGGGTGGAGGGGAGGCTGGATCTGGGGATCTGGCATTGGTAAGGACAGCGGTGGTGGGAAGGGGCACTGAGAGCTACCCTGAGGTCTCTGAAGACCACGTCCTGGCTGGGCTAGGCTGCTCTGCAGGGATGGGCTGGGGATGCTCCTGCATGCCGAGGTGTTGGGGCAGGACTTCCCCTCGCCCGTGGCGTTTTGAGGCTCAAACATTGTGGCCCAAACTGTGGATCTGTTTGGGGTAGCAGCTGGGAGCTCAGCATCACCGGCACCAATCTCTCTCCCCAAATAACCTGGCAGAACCTGCTCAAAGCTCAACCTCGCGATTTTACTGCTGCCGTAGCAGATTGCTCTGGAGTCTAAAGCTCTCCTCAACCCTTGCCACCACGCCGGCCCTGCCCTGGACCTCCCGCAGCACCCTGCGGGGCTGGCTGAGCCTCCCTGGGCACAGCGTGCTGAGGGCAGGGCCGGCACACAGACGCTCCACGAGGGTCAGGCACAAGCTAACTGAATGCATAACTTTATTAAATAAATGCTTTGTCATGAGAAAAGACAAAGATCAAAGAGTAACATAAATTATAAGTTGAATAAATAGTATACAGCAATCTTCACTTTTTAATAAAATGTGAGATTTTTTTTTTTAAGTACAAAATGCTAAACAGAGCATTAAGCTCTTCTTCCATTGTCAGTTTTTCACAAACTGCTTTTTTTTTTTTTCCCACCAGTAAGATTATGAGTATTTCTTGTTTACTGGAAAAAAAAAAACAACAAAAACAAAACAAAACGAAACAACAGAGCTACCGTATGTATGTAAAGCTATAAAAAGCTACCGTAAAATGTGTAGTGAGTATTGCTTAAAGATTAAAAAAAAAAAAAAAAAAAAGACCAGGCAGGAAACTCGGAATCTGGTGTGTGAACTAGTGTGGGTGACGGTGGGTGACGTGCGTGGTGACGTCTGTCCCAGTGGCAGTGGCGGGCGGCTGGCGGGGCTGGGGACAGGGCACGGTGCGCAGGGCTCCTCGCCAGGGCCAGGACAGCGGTCTGGAAGCGAGGTGAGCTGTCTGTTGTTAAATATACAATGCTCCGTTTGGGAAAAAAAATCAGTAACAACAACACAAAAAAAAAAAAGGAAAAAAAACAACAACAACAAAGTTTTCACGGGGAAAGGGGAGAAAAAGAGAAGGAGGAAGAGAGAGAGGGAGCAGAGAAATAGTGCAAAATGCTCTTGTACTAGTGGTTTTCGAAGGCCACTGCAGTACAGACAAGGGGTAACCCAGCTGCTGAACATCTCCCCTGGGAGATGTGGTCCAAGGGCTGTCCTCACCCCTGCTCCAGCCTTTTCCTCTCACCCTGCGGCCGCTGGTGCGTGAAATGGCCGGCACCTCCCCGTGCGCCTCGGTCCCCGTGCCGCTCGCCTGGCTCCCGCATCCACCCCTTCTGGTTTTCCCACCCCAAAGGCAAAGCGGGTCCCTCCACCTGCCCGCTGAGAACGGCAGCACTTCGTCACCGCCCGACGGATTTTTGGAGCTCGTGGGGCCACAGCTGGGACCCACTTTGTATGGGGAGGACAGGGAGTCCTCCTCCGTCCCCCTCCCAGTGTCACGGTGGTGGCTGCATCATAAGGCCACCACCAGGCTGGTCTGTGTCCCCTGGGAGCTGAGTTCTCCCAAATAGACCTCCCGTGGGGAGCTGCCATCCCTCTGCCCGCTCCCATCCTGCCTGTCCCCGGGCAGCACGGCTCCTTTCTCTGCAGCCAAAGGCTTTCAAGTTTTGGGAAATCAAACAACAAAACAAACAAAATGAACAAAAACAAAAAAGCAAGAACGAGAGGGAGGAGGGAGGGAGGGAGGGGGGGCACTGGGGAAGGTGGTACTGGCCTATAACAGTTGGGAAGTTTTGCATGGGGACTGGCAAGTGGAGGAGACGGGAGACAGCGGTGACGGTGCCTGTGGCCCTGGGGGTTGGCACGGGCTCCCCCTCCATCCTGCCACCCCTCCACCCCCCCTTCACCATCCTGTTCACCCCCCCCCCCCATCCTGCTCAATCCAACCCTGCTCCATCAGCCCCACAGAGCCAAGGGGGCCCTCCCCAGCCCCAGCTCCCCTCCAGCACCACGGGGGTTGCCTAACTCCTGCTTTTCTTTTTCTTTTTCATGGACGGAAAGAGATCTGCATTTGGTGCCCCTCCTCACCCCCCCGTTCCCCCCTTCTTTTCAGCAAAGGAAGGCACTCCACCCCCAGCTCCAAACGTGCCCCACTGGGTCTCCGTGGAAGTCTATTGGCAAAACTTGGGGGCCAGCCAGTCCTGCCCTCATTAGGGCAAAGCATCCTTGCAGGATGCCTGGTTGTGGTGGTGGTGGGGATGCCGTCCCCCGGGACACTATGAAGGCACCCAACCAGTGACGGAGAGGAGCCTTCACCAGAGCTGGTGCTGAGTCCCTCCTATCCTGGCCCCACTGGTGCTTGGGCCCCCTCTTCCTCCCTGTCCAGCCCCAAGAGTCTCAGACCAGCTTTGGGGGATGCATTGGCTGCATCCTCCCCCAAAGACTGGCCGCATCCTTTGGATGGCTCCAGGTGCGTGTTTTGAGTGCCGGGGCTGCAATGCCCAGACTCCACAGCTCCTTCTCCTCCCCTTTGCTGCAGGATTTCCCAGCGCAGCAGTCGCGGAGACCCTTGTCATGGGGAAATGAGTCCCAAAATCCAATGTGGAAAATTAAAAAAAAAAAAAAAAGAAAAAAAAAAAAAGGACACAATGAAATAGTCAGGAAGGCAGCTGACAGCTGTCCAAGCATGCCTGAGGCAGTGGGTCTCCATTTCGCGGTGGCCTCTGTCACTGAATGAGGACATGGTTCCTGGGTGAAGTGTGAGGACCTGTTGCAGGATCTCACTGCAGGATGGGGAGATGGTGGAGGGAGTCAGCCATGGCAGACATGAGCAGTGTCCTCAGTGTGAAAGGATGGAGACTGGTGTTTTCCTAACCCTGGGAAAGGCTATAAACCAGCCTTAACAAAAACCCAAGATGAAATAAAGTCTTTTTCCCCCCTGGAGCAAACTATTTTTTTTTTTGGCTGTGAAAACAAAAATAATTAAAAAAATAATTAAAAAAATCTCCATAGTTGGTCTTCGCTGTGGCAGCAAAGGGTGGTGAAGGGTTTTGTCCCCGGTCCCCTGTCCCCATGTATGCCTGCTTCGCTCTGGGGAGTGGTGGAGCATCTGCAGAGCCGGCTCGGACGCAGCCCTTGGTGTTGGTGGGGCCTCGGGGCACCTCCGTAGCTCTGCTCCCTGTTCGGTCCAGCAGCTCTCCCCTTGCTTGCAGTGAAGCCTTCAAATTGCAGGTTTCCAGGCACGTTTTGCAAGGAGAAGTCATGTCTGTGTGCACGCACACAGCAAATGCTTCCACACACGGATGGGTGACGTTTGGAGTCTCACTCGTCCAAAACTCGGATTTCTGACCTCCCGGTCAAGAGGAACTGCACTGAGAAGGATATGTCTCCCTTCTGGAGTGTTTCTTTTTGAAGTCCACAAATATTGCGGGGGATATTCGTGCCGTTGCAGGAGCTTGTGTGTCCCTCCCCGGTACATCTCCAGGTGCGCAGCAGTCCCGCTCCTCCTCTTCCTCCTCCTCCTCTTCCTCCCAGAATGGTTCAAATCTGCCTGGATCGGGGCGGTCGTTTGGGACGGAGATCAGATTGACTCGAGTGCATCCCGGCGATGCAGGGAGGAAACTCCAGAAGAACGGAGCAAGGAGTGGAGACGCTGGTGGCCGCGAGCTTTTCTCTCCAGACCCTTTAGAAAATGACTAGCTAATCCAGAAAGAATTAAAAAAAAAATAATGAAAAATTCACCCCGCCCACAACCCCAATTAGAAAATCACCAACTCGGAGAGCTTCCTACGTTGGCGTGGGCTCTGCTCAGCAGCACGGGGGCGCGGGTGGTGCAGGGAGAGGTGCGGGATGGCGGAGCGGCCGAAGCTGGCTTGTCTCTGGCTCTGTCCTTTCCTTGCTGAGTCCTTGCTGTCAAAACGCTGCTGTAGATTCCGAGTCCTCAGTTTCTTCAGGGTTTGTTTTTCTCTTTTCTTCTTTCTTTTCATCTTTCTTTTCTTTTCCATTTTCGTTTTCTTTCTTTTCAATTTCTTCTTTTCTTTTCTTTTCTTTTCTTTTCTTTTCTTTTCTTTTCTTTTCTTTTCTTTTCTTTTCTTTTCTTTTCTTTTCTTTTCTTTTCTTTTCTTTTCTTTTCTTTTCTTTTCTTTTCTTTTCTTTTCTTTTCTTTTCTTTTCTTTTCTTTTCTTTTCTTTTTCTTTTTTCTTCTTTTCTTTTCCCTTTTTCTTCTTTTTTTTTTCCTGCTTTTCTTATTCCTTGTCCTTTCTTAACTTCTCTTTTTTCTTTTCATTCTCCTTTTCCTTATCCCTTATTTATATTTTTATTTTCTGTGCCTTTCTTTCTCTTTTTTCTTTTCCTCTCTTTTTTTTTCTTCTTACATGAGATGAAAGGAATCGGAGTCCCGGGGTGCGGGGAGGTGTGGAGGGGAGGGTGGGAGGGAGCCTGGGTGGGTGGTGATGGGGCGGAGGGAGGGGATGCGACTTCACTCCACGTTGCTGCTGTCAAACGCGTGACACTGCAGGTCTCCGCTCAGGTAGTCAGTCCCCGGCAGCTTCATGCCGTATTTGTCCACGCACCAACACAGCCCACGCTTCCGGCCTCGGGAGGGCTTGCACTGGGGAGACACCGAAGGTCAAAGATCAGGAGCTTGTCACCAGCCTCCTGGAGCCTCCTGAGCTGAGGCTCAGCCCTGCGCTTTGCCGCTTTTACCCCAGCACCTCCATCCCCACTGCTCCCCCAGCCCAGAGCTCTCCTTTTCCTTCTCCCCTCCCAGCTGCTTCGGGATGCTCAGCTCAGGCTGGACCATGCTCAGAGCCACCAACAAGGCCACCGAGCACCAACCGTGCCCGGAGAGGCTCCCAGCTGCTTCCCCACCAGCCTGGTGGAGGAAAAAAAACCTCCATCTGTTCCACCTGGGATGGAGGGCGGGGAAAAGCCTCCCGGGTGAGGGGCATCCCTGCCTCCACAGGGCTCTTACCTGCTTCCTTTTGTAGAAGCCCTTTCGGTCGCAGTTGGGGAGGTGGACGGCACGGGGGACCATCCGCTGGCTGCTCTTCAGCTCCTGCAGGGAGGCCTCCATGTGCCTGCGGCAAGGGCCCTGCGAGGAGAAAACGGAGTACGTCAGGTGGGGAGCACCCTGCGGCGAGCCTTGAGCTGCGAATGTCCCCACGTTCCACCTTCCACCCCCCCCATACCCCCTCCCGTGGTCACCAAGCCCTCCCACGGAAAGGGACGGCACCCACCAGCTCAAACTCTTGCCGGAGCTCGGGGATGACGACGCGGGGATGTGCCGTGTTCTCCGCCATGCCCACAAACTTGGCCAGGGTCAGCTTCTTCCGGCGGTCCTTCTTCAGAGCCTCGGCTTTGAGCTCGGAGAGGCGCCCGTGCTTGGGCCGGTAGGCCTTGGGCGGGTAGGTCTCCTCTGTCATCTCCGACGTGGTCGGCTCCTCATGTTCACGGGACTCCCGTTCTGGAGGGGGAAGGACACCGGACCATCAGGTCTCCAGCGGCTGACTGGGGATTGCTTGTTTGACCCCAGAGGACATCTTTGCACTGGGTAGGAAGGGCACGAAGGACCAAAGAAGGGCCATGGAAACGTATCTGTCCTCCAGGTCCCTTCTGGGAATGCCCCAGGTCTCGCTCCTGGTATAACCCTCAAGGGGCCAGCAGGAAGAAGAGGCTTTAGCAGAGTTACAGCCCAGCTGTGTGAGGTGAGAGCAGCCCTCGTGCCCAAGGATGTTTTCCCCGAAAACACTTCTCCAGCTCCTGCCTACAGTCCTGGCTTTATCCTACTGTGTGGGACTTGTGGCTTTTGTGTGGCCCCAGGAAGGTGTCTGTGAGCACGGAGCAGCTGGGGGTCGCCACCGTTTGCAGGGTGTCAGAGGAGGGAGACTGGTGGGAGGGTGATCCCACACCCAGACAGGGCCAGAGGGGACACAAAACGTGGCAGAGAAGACTCTCTTCAGCAATGACAGGAGCATTAAGCGACAAACTCCCATCCCTCCCCACCTTGCAGGTGCAAGAGCAAAAGCCAGGTGCGCTCAAAGATGAGATGACGCCAAGGCCCAGGACTATCACACAGCAAAGCCGCCACGTGGCTGGGTAGACGCTTTGGCCACGATGCTGAACACCGACAGGCGCTGCGATCACCAAAGGTCCTCAGCCTGCAGCCACGCTCATGGGGCTCACCCAGCCCTGATCCCCTGGCAAAGCCTGTGGCAATGCCTCAGAGCAGTGCTGCCTGACTACAGCTGCCACCAGTGGCACCGCAGGCAAGGGAGGAGCACATTTAGGCTCTGCCCATGGCCCTGTGCACCGCCTCGCATCGCCCCAGCGTGACCTGCACAGGCAGGATGCAGTCAGGAGCCCTTGCACGGTTATATATAGGAGAGCTGGTGACAGGCTAAACTTAGCTGACTTGTGACCTTTAGTGCAGCCACCAGAGTGAAAAAGGGCTATTTCTGGACTAAATTTGAATACGGTTTAGCTCCTGAGGTTGCTGGTCTCCCAGCCCCTGGTTCCCAGGGGACCGGTGCTGATGCCGCCAGATTTGTGCTGGGGCCAGCAGGCAGGCATGGGAGAAGCCACCACAGCAGGAGGACAAGTACCAGGGGGGCTGAAACAAGGCAGACAGGAGCGTCCCTGCAGACGGCTTTGCCCCACCAGGTTGCAGAGTGGTGCGCAGGGGACACCCGGCAGGGGACACCCGCTTGGGGATTGATGGCAACACCATCCTGGCACATGCAGTGGGTGGCCCTAGAAGTAGCAGAGGGGACAGGCTGGTCACTAGGTCCCCACTTTCAAAAGCTGCTAACAAAAGCTGCTAAGTTTTCTGTGGACACATTTATTCAAACAAACCACCTTCCCACCTCCCCCCCCCCCCTTTTTTTTTCTCCTTCCACGAGAACAGAGGTGGACCAGCATCCCAGACTCAGCACCCTCCTAACTTCCAGAAGCCACATAAATGACTCCATGCATCATCCCTGGGACTTGCACGTCTCTCCAAGACGGGATCCTCTTGCCATTTTGCCCTGTGACACTCATGTGCCTGTATTTTTGTCTTGCTGCTGGATTCAAAGTCACTCCTCTATTATAAGAGGATGGTGGACATGGGACAGGGAAGAGATTGATTACATCGGGAATGTACGGGGTGCAGTAGAAGTTCAAGCTTTGTCACAAGATGCTGCTGCAATCCAAGGTCTGAAAGCAGACCAGAGACAACTGCAGTGAACAAGTCCTTCCACAGCCCCGACACTGCTGCCACCTCTGTCCTTTGAGCCCCCTCTGGCACCGACTGCTGGGGCATCTCCCTGGGCTGCCCTATAGCAGCTACAGGAGGGGAGGATTCACACCCTGCCCTAACACGACAGCATGCAGCTCATTACCTATGTAATAACAAATGAGAGAGGCGCAGCTACCTGGGCAGCCCTAAAAAAAAAAAACAAAAACAAAAACCAACAACAAACAAACGGGACACGGCAGCGAGGATCCAGAAAAACAGCACAGCGTGTCCAGTCCCCCGGACTCATGGTGCAATGGGTGTTTGCAGCGGCTCAGTCCGCTCATATGGCCAGCAACTCGAGCCTGTGCAAACACCTTGTTCCTCCGCTTCCTGCAGGCTGCCAGCAAGCCAGGGCGGGCTGCGAGCCAGGGCCCAACGCGGAGCCCTTTCGGCGAGGGCAGGTGGGAAGCACAGGAGCACGATGCTCTGCAGAGGGAGCCAAGGACTGGTGGGTACTGAAAGCTGCCCGGAGGCAGGGGGAGCTGCCCTTCGCCCTCCCTGACACGCACAGGCCCACGCTCAGCAGCAACGCGCGGAGGGCTGGCCGCGGTGGGACACCTCGGGGTGGGCCGAGGGACCGGCTGCTGCAGGAGGAGGAAGGGCTGGGGCTACGCAGCCTTGTCCCGGCTGTTGTATTGCGATGCCCAGCCAGCCACGGAGGCAGCCACAGTGCCTGGTTTAGATCTTGATCTTCTGGTGAGAACTCCATGGATCCCTTTCCTCCACCCTCTGGTGATTTTTAGCCTAATTTCCTACAGCGAGGAGGCTGAAGCAGTCCCTGCTCATGCACCTGTGACTCTAACTTGACTCTAACGAGCCAGTTTAGACAAAGGGAAGGGCAGAGGTCTCTGACATACGAACTACTGACGAGCTCTGGGCAGGTGGTGAGGGACCATCATGGTACCAACGCGAGGGGACGGGCAGAGCCACAGCAGCAGCACCAGCTGCCCCCAGTCCTCACCTTCTCCCCCAGCCATCTCACCCCCATCAACCGGCAGCCACCCCATGCAACCGGGACCGTGTCAGCATCTCCAAAGCCCCCACACCCATCCTCACCCACCAGCTCATTCCTCAGCCTCCATCTGCCACCCGCGGCTGGCTCGTGGCAGGCAGCACTGGCACCGCTGCGTGTCTGCTCCCAAGGAGACGCTGGCGGGAGGAACGCCCAATTTCCCCGAATGAGCCCTAATTGTGCCTGTCTGAGACTCAGGAAGGAGGCTGGAGTATCTCCTCCCTCGCTGTCAGGATCTGGCCCGATGCACAGCCCATTCCCGCCTACAGTCAGAGCCAACTCCCATCCGCCTTGCCAACCTGGTGCTTGGGTTTCAGGCAGGCGGCTGTTTGCAGAGGCAGAGCATCCAAAATCTCCCAGTTTCAGCCCCGGGCACAGGGCACGGCCAACGGGCAGCAGGAGGTGGGTGAGTCTCACATCGCCACCCCTTCTCCCCACAACTGGAGAGACGTCAGCTTCTCAGCAGATGTTCCAGACCCGATGGCCACACAGAAGAGTGACATTGGTGGCCAAGCTGAAGATGGCGGCTAGCCGAGAGGTGGGACTTGGGCTGTAGGAATCTCAAGAGGCTGGAGACCCTATGGCCAAGGCAGGAGACTGAACTCGACTCAGAGCCACCCCATGACTTCATTTCTGGTCCTGGCACTGTGGTGTCCATGGGGGACCCAGGGAAAGACTGGAGAGCACCTGGAGACCAGCTCGCAGGTCCCCAACACCAGTCGGGCCAGCAGCTGCTGTCCTAATTTATGCAGGCTCCCATCAGCCCTGGGGGGCAGAAAATATCCTTAGCTGGGTGTGGGCTGTCCCCTGCCCCAGGGGATGAGGGCTTAATGCTGGAGCTGGCTGGCATGAGCTCCCTAGCAGGTCCTTCCCTCCAGGAGCCATTTCCACCCTGCCAGTATAAAGCAAAATACCAGCGACAGGGAAACCACAAATTTCTCCCACTGTCCTCGACAGTCACCGCGCAGAACAGCCTGTGCACCTCCCTGCACCTGGCCCCAAACCCAGCCCACGTGCTTTCATGCTCCGGAGGCTTTTGGGCACCGCACAGGGTGCGCGCGTGTGCACGTGGGTGTGTGGGAACGACACCTCCCCGCTCGCTCGCGTTGCAGGAAGCGTTTTCCAAATGACTGGGAGGCTTGAATTTTCGTAACAAATTTCCATCGGTTTCTGGCAGGGAGGTAGGAAAAGTACCTATTTGCTGCTGCTAATGATCCGTGCTCGTTACATCCACAGACCGCTGCTACAGGACTTGCTGTCCTGTTCAAAAACCGGAAAAAAAAAAAAGCCATGTGCACCTCAGGAGAACAAGCACAACCACTGCCTCTGATCTTGCTCAACAGCCTGCTTGATTATTATCATGATGATCATTATTTACAGCATGAGCACTAACATAATACACCGTTTGAGCAGGAAGGTGTTAGGGAAAGACATAACGGGGACCTTAGTTAAACCTCTAGCATGGGAATGACAGCAAATGTCACTGGTGGAGAGCTTGGGAAGTCGCTCAGTCCTTCTGCCCCCAGACTGGGCCCTCTGAGGGGCTCTTTGTGAGATGGGAATTAAGGCTTGCATTACCCAGGGCTGAAACATGGCTTCTTACACCACGGAGGATTTACCCCCAGGACAGAGTGCCACCTCCCAGTGTTCCCGTGAAGGGAAGAGCTTCATCATGCATGACCCCATACCCTGCTTTTCGAATGGGATTTGGGTCCCTGGTGGCAGCTGTCTTTCAAGGATCCTGGTTTCTGTCCCACCACTGCATACAACAACGTAGTGTTTTCTGAATTTGGTTGGGTGATCTTTGACACCCTGGCCTTTCTTTCTGGAAAACGTTCTGGGATCGGGCATCTACACAGGCAATGCTGGAGCTGGAAAAGGGAAAATGTATGGGAAAGGCTGGGGGACAGAGGAAGGGCTTTTTCTGCAGTTCCCATTGATAGGAACCACAAAGCACTAATCAGGACCAGATCCAGACACTCCCTCCTGGCTTCACCCATAACATCTCCCTGGCACAGACAGCCGCAGCCTCCTCCCTATTGCACCTCCACAATCTGACGAGCCCCACATTGGTGTCTTACATCTTCCTGCTGGATTTTGTACGCACATGCAGGCAAAGGCAACGCTGAAGTCAGTGCTTGTCTTCTGCTGCCCTGCACCTGCCAGAGTGCCTTTCTTTTTCCTCCCCATCCTTTTTTGCTACCGGTTCTTGCTGGGCAGCATGAAGCAGCTGCCTGTGGCTGGGAGAGGAGGAACGTCAGTGCTGCCCCTGAAAATAGCTGTAGCACTTGCAGCTCATGTTAGAGATGTACCTATTTTTCTTCAGATTGGGTCTTATGCAGCAAGTCTGGGCTTAGGGCTCTGCCTAGGAAAAAAAAAAAAAAATCTGTGCATTTGCCCCTCTTGTTCCCACTCCAGAGGAGGGGACATGCCTGACCCTCACCGAAACCTCCTGGGACAGGCAGGCAAGTTCCTCCCCAGCCTGCACTTGCACCTGCGACCACGTCAGGAAAGTAAAACTCCCTCCCTGCTGGTCAGCACACGGGGACAGTGTTTGCATTCCCGACAGGCAGGCAGGGACCGGGAGGGTCATCTCAGCTCGCGCCCTTTGGCAGCTGGAGAGCACAACTGAGCAAAAGCATTCCTGAGCTCCCCAGGGGCTGCGGGGATCAGCCCATTCACTGCCCTAACAAAGAAAAGCTCGCTTACATTCCCATTGCAGGCACAACCCCCAGCGTGACGGCAAATGACCCCCAACCCCGCCGGAGTGGGCACGGAGCCGGCTGCGGCGTGATGCCCGGGACTGGGGTCAGTGCCGCGGACCACCGCCCCGGTGAAGTCAGGCGCTGATGTCAGGCATCCGCGGCGGCCGTCCATCCTCAGGAGGAGCAGCAGCCAGGGCCAGGGCCGCAGGCTGCAGCCGGTCCCTCTGCTAGCCCGGGGCGTTGGCTACGGGAGAGCCAGCTGCGAGGCGCCATGGACTTTCGACGAACTTTTGTGCTTTGGTGGGGATTCAGCGGTGGGCCGGCGCGGGAGCGCGCTGGTGATGCTCGCAGGCGACGAGAGACTGGGAGGAGGCACCACACACTGAGATGGGCTGGAAAGCAGCAGCCCTGCTTGGAAGGGACAACCTCTGCTGATGGCCACCTCGCCTCCCCCAAATCCCCAAAATGCGCAACAGGCATTTACGATGGACCTAACACAGAGGATTTGGGATGGCTAAACTCCATGTCTAGGTCACTGTGGAGATACTGCACCCTCCAAACTGCAACCAGCCCCGTCATTTGGCTTAGATGTTGATTTTAGAGTGGAAGGACATATCTCTGGAGACCCCAGTCTCTTTTCCTGTGACTCCTGTGGTCTCACATAGGCTGAAGCTAAGAAAGGTAAATCCCACCACCTCTTCAGTACTGGTCTCCCTGTAGCCTGTGACGTAGCTGTCATGGGAAGCCGTGCCAAACTGCCTTACATACACAGGTGCACTGGTAAGAAAACCCAGACTCTATTTCCTTCACTGGGAATTTGCCCAACAGTTGTCACAATAAGCAAATTGCCTTTGTGATTTGCAGAGTGCTGCAAGGAAGTCTTGAGCAGTTAAAGCACTGTGAAGTGCCCACAAAAAAATCCACTCTGCCCCACCATGCCCAGTCCCCTACCCAGGATAAAAGAAACAAGTCCAAACAATCCACAGACCACAGCCCAAAAGCCACAGGAGCTTTTGGAAAAAGAGTTCTGGGATACCCCAGTACTTTAAATCCCTAAAACAGCATGGTGAATGTTTCTGGAACCTCACTCTCTTGTCCCACAGAAACAATTTTTAAGAGAAAGCCACGGACTGATGGGACCAAGCTCAGGAAAGAGATGGAAAAGCAGCCAAAGAGCTACAAGTGCTCAAACCTAGGCTAAGACTTATCTCCATTTTATCAAGCTGAGACTCAGCAGGGTGCTTAGGAGCTGCTCAGGAACACCTGAAGAACCATGGAGAGTGAAGACAGATGGCAAAAAGATGTTCTGTGCTGAGGCCTTTGTCTCTTAAGTTAGTGTTTGGACTTTGCTGAAGTAGTCTGGACGACCAGCTCTTTCTCAGGAGATTAATGTCTCCTCAGCAGAAACCTGTGGATGCAGATTCTGCTGCATCAGCCAGGGCTCACCTGCAGAGCGTGAATATCAGGTGCTTGGGCTGCCCCCAGGTTCACATATGATGCATGAGAAAGGGAGATCATTGTCCTGATGACCTTGCGTCTTCACACAAAGCTGGATGGGGGAGAAATGCAGCTCAGCATGTGGGAAGGAGCTCTCAAGGGAACCAACTCATGTTTAGGTCTGCTGCGGAAGTACAGGGCCTATCTGTAGGAATGAATCTCTGGGTCAGCACCGCTTCTCCGCACTGCCAGCAAATGCTGTGGAGGTGGGAGAGGTAAAGTTATGGGAGCTGGAACCATAGCTGTGTGCCAAATGATACTTTCCTAAGCTGGCGTTCTCTACTGCAGCCACAGAATAAAACTACCTCGGAGCAACTCTCCAGAACAAAGAGAAAATCAGGTTTAGATATGGGTAGCACCATGACAAAACCTCCTTCCCTAAGTGCTGCTAGCTGTTAGTTCATCAGGCTCCAAGCGTCCATGCTGTGCTGGAGGAGCCAGGCCTTGGCCAGGCTTGGGGTTCCCGGCAACAACCATTTCTGGTGAGATGGAACCCAAGAAACCTAACCAGTAAAAGAGCTAGGAAACTTCTGGGTCTCTCCCTTGTATTAAAAATGAACAAATATCCATCCATCTCAATGAAATGATGATGATGTGCCCCATCTTGCAAAATTGCAGGCACTCTGTTTCTAGATAGCTGCTTGGATCACCCTGACATTTCCTGAACAGTTATCTTCCAGGGAACTGAACTGGCAAGTGGAGAGGAAGGAAGTATTTCAGGATTAGATTTACATCAAGAAGCCCCTGTAGCTGATGCACTGATGATAGGAAGATAAAACATATTTCCTTCACATCATCTGGAGACTACAGATGTTCCCCATTCCATATGCTGAAGCTGCAGAAGAAGCTGAGAGCTGAATTGAAGAACAACTCAGAGAAATGTAGATAAATCAACTTTCAATATCATAGTGACCAAGACATATTTTTCCTTCCTGAAAAGGATGAAATCATTCAGTCTTTCTTAGTCTTGCATGTTTTCCAACAAATCCACCCTAGTGGCAGATTCCACTGGTTCTAGTAAAGGCATCAAAAAAGCTACTGTGCTGCCAACTAAGAGCAGAAAAGAACAAAGAAGGAAACCCAGGGAAGAAGACTGCCTGACTGTCTCTGTCTAACTGACGGTACAAGTGAGGAAAATTTGGAGTAGCTCCTGACAGACATTATTGAATCGTTTACTGACAGTTTCTCTATGAGGTTTAGCTGTGGCAAAAAGAAAGGAAGCCCCTCATGGAAAACAAACATGCTTTCATGTCTTCTCAATGAAAACAAAAGGGTCTGAACTGCTCATCTGGCTACCAGCTGAGAAGAGATAACCTGAAAAGCATCTGCTATTAGGATTTTCTTCCAACCCATCACACCTCCTTACTTCCTAAGGACATAGTGAGACTTTTTTTCAGGTCATCTCTTCTCAGGGTTTTGAATTTGTTTGTTTCACACTGAGCAGAGCTCTTAACAACTGGGAACAGAGCCTGGGAGAGGCTGGTCACGCTGGAGAGCAGTGGTCTCCATCACAAGATCCATCCCCGCTTATGGTAACGATGGTCTCTGTCAGACCCAACAGCAACCAATATCTGAAAGAGCCAAGAAAGCCAAACCTTTTTCCTCCCTCTAGAAAGAGATGAAAGCACATCAGGTGGAGTCTGGAGATGCACCTGTGTCAGGTGCTGAACAAGAACTGGCCAAACACCACAAATATTTCACACGTACAGCTGTGACTGCAACCTCCAGCCTAGCCTGGATTAATTTCTAGGCCTTCGGCCTGACTTTCACAGCTCTGCCTTAAACCAGATGGAAAAGATCTGTGAGATCATCCATTGCTCATCTCTGTGTCAGCACCAGATGACACATCGTCACATGCACTGTCCAGCCTAACTTTTACAAGCTCGCAGTGATGAGATTTCCACCTCTGCCCTCAGGCCTCCCTTCTGCTTTCTCAGTGGCTCCTTCTGTCAGAAAGCAGAGTAGGCCTGGGTAGGCCCAGCCGTTTCTTAATCCCTCAGTCCACTTAAGCAGTACCACATAAAAGTACCAGAAGTTTAATGTTCACACTCTGACAATATTGTTAAGCAGAAACTTGCCCAAGCCTGATCTGAAACGCTGGCTCTAGTCCCTCCTAGCCATTTCCCCCCCCCTACACTGCACTGGGGCATACACCGCCTGATTCCCTTTGGTCCAGCAGGATGTAAAGATGCTTTGAAATGTTAAAAAGCATCAACAGTCCCTTTACGCAGCAAAACGTACAGACCTCCATTTTGGGGTCTGAAACTCCAAGAAAAACAATGGATCGCTCTTTGCAACAGGTCCTGAGCCTTTCCAGAATTAATTCCCTGTTGCATTTCACTGTTTTTTTCCACAACCTCAAGCTGTCCCTGTTGCTACAAAACAAAATAACTGAACACTGAAATGCTTATGAAATGATGCAGTAAAATTTCACCCATTTCTGCCATTTCTTCAGGAAAGCTGAAGCCACAAATGAAAGTGACTGACACAGCCAAATGTATGTCTTTTATGACTAGCACACCGTAATGAGACTTTCTAGTAAAACTTTTTTCCTCTTTTCCTGCATCTCATTTAAATTAAAAAGTGAAAGCCAGGTTCCATGGTTGTTCACTGTCTTAATTACTAGATTTTCATCATTAGTCCAATGCATAACATCTGATTTCTTAAGCATGAATAATGAAGGGGTCTGTTGATTTAATTGTTTTCAGAGGACAAATCCCATCTGAATTTGGGAAAAGAAAATATTTCTATTGGTTTTCTGCAAAAAAAGAAATATGACTATTAGTCAACTTTGCCCCTAAAGTTACTTTAAGATACATTCCCTCTCTTGTTTAGCTGGGGGATCATTTCCTTAAGTATCTGACAGGATTACCTTCTTGCCCTTAAATAGCAACCAGACCAGCAATCTCCATCAACATAACAATTATCTCCATCAGTGAACCAGCTGTGTCCATCCAACAAGCAAACAAACCAAACTCTGCAATAACAGCCCTCAAGGCAGGCAGCTGCTAAGTGCTTTCCAATCCTACTGAAGCCAACAGCATCTCTGGGCTTTCCGCCTCACAGTCCTTCGAGGACTGAATTAGCTGGCCCGCAAGGAGGGGATTAGGTGCCTGAAGGCCTATGGTGCTCTGGGTCTCAATCCCTGGAGAAAAGGCACTCAGCACCTTTCAGGATCAAGACCTGCCTGGTTAATAGGGAGTGATGTGCAGCCGAGGGAGGCTTGGACCTTCCTTCAGGCTGTAGCATGAGGCAGGTGTGGTGTCCCAGCCAGAAGCTGGCAGCTCTGTGACATGGACTGATGGGCAGTTCACACACTTATCCTGGAAACATCATAAGCAGACAACAGATCCACCAGAACATGCTGAGAAATGGCTTCCTTGAGAGCAAATTTGCCCACATCAAACCATAGAGAGTCCCAAACTTCTGCAAACACATTACGCTGGCTCCTGCTGGGATTAACTGCGAACCGGTGGATTGACATAAACACTAAGGGGTCCCCTTAGATCACTAGCATCAAAGAGCCACTTCAAAAACAACATCTTGCTGAGAGTTGCCTTGGCTACACAGCTGAAGGAATAGAAAGAGAGCGTCTGGTGGGGGAGCGGAGGGGAGAGGACAGGGGATTTCACTCCTTCATCACCAGATGCGACACGACCCTTCCCGGACGGGCTGACACACGGAGCATGACCTGTGCCTGGCCATCTCCAGTGGCATCCTGGGCCCTCGGAGCATGGCACGGCTGCCACCCTGCTCTGCAACATACAGCAGCCCTGGGGACACCCAGCTTGGAGGCTTTCTCCAGCCTGACAGGTTACCTGCCCTCCCCTCCTTGCAGCAGAGCATCCTCATACTTTTGCTACACTTATCCTGAGGATAAATGGATGATACCAATCTTTTCTACCTGTTAAAAAACTCCTTACAAATGACTAGGTGGTTATTATGAAGGCTGCCAAGGAGTTCACCCAGGCCAAACCCTCTGGATCATCTCTGACCTCTGCGTGCACCATGTCTTCAGGTCCTGCTGCTTCCTCCTTCTCAGGTTATTTCTCCTGTCTTCAGCTTGCCACATCACCAAAAGGCCACCTTTTCTCAGTTCATGTCCTTTTTCCCACTTCCCCAAAGGCCACGTGCTGCTGCCTTGGCAAAGAGAAGCTTGCAGACTCCCGGCCATGTCCGTGCCCTTGGCTCCATCTCCTCCACCAGGCCCCAGTGCCCCCTGCACGGATCCTCCAGCCCTGTCAAGGGGCAGGAGGTGGCTGCACTGCCCTCAGCAAGCCACAGCCTGTCCACACCTTCGCTGGGGAGTCTCCAGTTGCTCAGGCTCTCGGGGTATTTAACATAGACTTCATCCATCCCGAAAGCACAACCCACGTCCAAACACGGCGTGTGAGCTCAGATCCACGCAGCTGGCTGGGGGGACTATCTGGCCTCTATCTCCTCCCTTACCTCCCGTTGTTTGATATGCTCACCTGCTGCATCTCATCTCTCAGCCCTCGGCGGGAGGAACAGGTAGGTTGCTCTCTGTACGCCGATATCTGATCTTTATGGCCAAATACCCCATGTGCCAGTCGTAAGCAGAACCGGAGCAATTTATGCGTGCTGCCTGGAAACCGTTCTGCCCCCAGAGACAAAAATGCTTTGTGAGTGTGTTTCCACACACTAAATGTTTGTGCAGGCATGTGTGGGTGTGTGAACATGGGTACACGTGTGTGTATGCTCACAGGGATATCTTCCCTACACGTAACAACCCTGCTGCTCAGCAGCCCACGTAGAGGGGCAGGTGTGCTCCAGCCAAATCCCACTTTCATTTATGTCCGCCCCTGAATGTGCACTACTTTGCTGAGGAAAAAAATACAGGCAGGATCTGCCATACTGTGGATCATTTTATCTGCCCTGTGCGTTAGCGCAGGTGAAACGAGCTACGACAGTTCTCAGCAGCTTGTCCTGCCCCTTCCTTGTGCTCCCAGGCTTCCCAGTTTGGGTGAGGAGCACTGGGAGCCACCACTGCTAAATCAGCTCTTGCTGCTGCTCCTTGCGTCGAGGATGGGCGCTCGCAACCGGGGAGCAGGCGAAGTTGCTCAGTGCAGCGAGCAAAGCTCACAGCCGACGTTAGGAGGAAGCAGAGCACCGTGCTGTGCTCGCAGGCACAGCCGCTCGCTGCCTCTCCTCCTCCCTGCCCTACCAACACGCGTGTGCCAAACGTGTGCCGGGCACAGGATGCTGGTGCTCGAGCACTGATGGGAGGAGGCACGCGGCCTCCCTCCAGCATCCCTCGTATCTGTGGAGGCTGCCATGTAAGGCCAGCCCCAGTGCTGCAGGCGGTGGTACAGCTCCAGGCGGGCTCGCTGGGAGCGGGTCCAGGCTGACAGACGTGCGCGGGAGCTTGGAGCCGCTCCATCACTCGCGCACGCACGCACGCACGCATGCACGCACAAAGCCACGTCTTTGCTCCGGTGAACTCTGCTGGCACCAGGCAGGAATTTCATTTGGATCAACTACTTAATATTCTTGCTCCTTCCTTAGAAACCAGGCTGCTGAAAAGTCTTTCCAGCCAAGGCCCCTCCTTTCCTGTTTGAACCACCCCATCCCTCCCTCCCCCGTACACGCACACCGCAGAAACCCAGCTTTCTTGCTGGCACCTGATGGATTTCACCTTCTCTCTCTCTCTCTTTTTTTTTTTTTTTTAATATATTGTTCTTGTTGTTGAAACTTCAGATCAAAAGAAAAATGGGGTTTTTCCTGTTTCGGATAGGAGGCTTTGCAGGCCTGTTGATACTAGCTTTTGCCTTGACAGCTCGGGAGCTGCTCTGCACAAAAGACCCGGTGCTCAGCACCGCACGGCTCCTTCCCCAAGCCCACAGCTGCTGCTGCGTGTCCCCAAAACCCCGCGCCCGCATCCTGCATCGCTGGGCGGGGAGGGGAAGAGCACTGGAAGGAGAAGCAGGGTGGGGGGGAACGTGTTGGGGCGGGATGAAGGACTGCACCCAACAGGAGCCGCAGGAAACCTGGGCTCCACAGCTCTCCTCCGCCGCCTGCTTCCAGCTGACGCAGCAAAGACGATTTTCTTAGCGCTAATTCTGCGCACCCCCCTCCCTTCCCCTCCTGGTTATCGTTGGCGCACGGTTTCGTGGGGAAACTTGCCAAGTCTCGCTCGCTTTCTAGAAAGAGAGAAGGAACGAGAGAGGAGAAGGAAATATTTGACAACCTTTGTTTTTCCACGAGCTGTTTCAGGGCGGCGGGCTGCGATCTGTGCCCCGCGCTCCCCGGCGCTCGGCCTGACCTTGCTGTGTCAGCAGGAGGAAGTCTGGCGGGAGCACGGGGCAGCGAAAATGGAAAGACGCGGTGTGTTTCAAACAAAACTTAAACAAAACAGAGAAAACCCAGAATCCTGAAGCTTGTGCCATAAATGAAGCTCATTCATGTTTTTTTTTTTTTTTTTTTAACCAGGAATGTCAATTACAGCAGCGGTGTTTGGCTTTCGGTAAAGGACGGTGTCTGACTGTTGTGCCAGCAAGGACTACAGGGACCATCCTGTCACTACCTACACATCAGCCTACTTAAAACGAGCCTTACCAAAGCCCTTTAATCCCACATTTGCTTTCATTTCCGACCTCTTCGCCAGCCAGGAGCACATCCTGTGCAGGAGCCCTAGCGTTTCTCAGCACTGCCGTGCCCAGCTTACAGAAGAGGAAACTGAGGCACGGTGCCCAGGAGCATCCTGTCCCCACGCGAAACATCTGGTCTGCAGCACAGCCAAGCCCGGCCTCCCAGCGCCGAGCTCCTGCAATATTCTTGCTGCCTTTCCACCTCGGCTATAAGGAGGAAAGCATCTGTGATTTTCAGCTCAGCCAGCACAAGTGCAGAAATAGATAGAAATGCAGTTTGATCTGGTCCTCGCCACTGTCCCAGAGTTGATTTCGCAGAGTGCTGATTCTTTCCCAGCGGTTCGCAGCTCAGGGCCAATTTTGGTCATTGATAGATCGGAGGGCCAGGCCAGCTTCCCCAGCACACAGTCCCTGCGCTGCTGGCCAAACTGGCAGAGGCCAGAAAGTTCAAGTCAAACTTCATTTCTTTCCTTGCCCCGTTGCTTAGTAACACGCCTATGAAAATATACTTTGTTCTCACACACTACCAGCTGAATGCCAAGAGCGTTTTTTCCCTCTCCCATCCTCAGGAATTCTTGATTTATTTTTTATTTCTTTTTTTTTTTTTTTTTTTTTTTTTTCAATCGTGCAAAGCTCGGGAGAAGCCTGCTGGTCTGCTGCGGCTTCCTGCAGAAGCCTTCCCCGCCAGGGCTCACCTCCCACCTGCAAACAAAACCCACTGAAAAGAGCCCCCCTGCGGCACTCGGGGAGCCCGAACGGCAACTGCAGGTGGTGCCGGGGGTTGCTTTTGCAACAAACCTGCAGCCTCTTCCCTATTCCTCTCCTTGTTCACTCAAAGGGTGCTCCCCATCCCAAGCTAACCAAAAGCAGCGACGTTACGAGGCGACCAGCCAGAGTTTGCAAGCAGAGCACCTGCTAAAGGACCAGGCTCCTTGGGCAGAGCGAGGCAGGCGGAAGGAAAGGAGGCTCACACCGGGAGCCAAGACACAAAGCTTTCTGGGGTGCCTTCGGTTCGCACGAGGCACCCTGCCTATGGGTGCAAGGCTCAGCCCCACTCTCGCAGCTGCTGCTGCCTTTTGCCTGCATGGCTTCACCTCCTGGCCACACCGCCTGCCTCCCGAACACACACGCACACGCGCAGGGTAAATAAACACGGCGGATGACGCGCTCGGGGATACTTCGCATAGCTCGGCCGTCAGCGGCTTCGTGCACGGCTTCCTGGGCTCCCGCACGGGGCAGCAGCTCCCGGCTTCCCCCTCTGCTCCCCACGCACCCCACGCACCTCCCCTCCCGGCCCTCACCCCATCCAGCTCCCTTGCAGAAGGCCCAGCTCTGTTTTGCTGTTTCTGGCCACTTTTAGGGGAGGGCCGGACAGTTTTGGTCATTTGGAGGGGGGAAAGTTATACGTCAATGTATATACGTGCCCACAGAAATTGGTTTTGCTCTGAAGGATGGAGCGCGACAGCATGACCGCTGCCTGCAAGCAGCAAAGGGGAAAAATAATAAAAGCACCAGGATTTATTAGGTGCTGGAAAGGAGAAACGGATTCCCATTGCGCCGGTATAAGCAGGAGCTTGCTAACAAGCTAAAATGACATTTTCCTGAACCAAAAAAAAAAAGGGGGGGGGGAGCTTGTTTCTGTTTTCTTTCTTTTTTTTTTTTTTTCCAAAGTGCTTTCCTAGGTCCCCTGGACTCGCAGACCCCCCCCCGCCTCCCCTGCATGCCATGGCAGAAGGACAGAAGCTTTCAGAGGAGCAGAGGGGACCTGTCCCTGTCCCAGCCGCAGGACCCAGAAGTGGGAGTTAACCGAGCGGCCAAGCGAAGGAGCGCTTTCTGCCGTGCTTTTGTCACGTGCAAGGTGCAAGCAGTTCAGAAGCTTGGCTTAGCGCTGCTGCTACCGCGCCAGCCCTCGTGCTGGCTTTTAATGCCTTCTGTCTGACCGTCAGCGACACCGCCGCTCGTTTCTGCATCCACAGCCTCCCTGCTCCTAATGCACCTGCTCTCCTCACCTCCCAGCGCTAAAACCCGTTGCCCAACAAAGAGGTCCAGCAGCAGGCAGCCAGGAGGGGCAGGCGGCCGCGGCCACAAGAAGGAGGGAGGCTGAGCGATAAACCCGGGGGGAGCTGAGGGTTTTGGGGATGGGGCAGGTGCCCTGCCCAGAAGGACCCTTTTATCTCAAGTGCAGAGCCCAGCTTGAGCCCCAGAGCAAAGCGGAGAGAAAGGGGGTCCTGGAGAGGGCGAGGATGGGGATGCAGGAGAGATGTAAAGGATGCAACTGGAGAAGGACCGCGATGCAGCTGGGACCAGGAACAAGTTTCTGGGAGGTGGGGGAAGAAAACTTCTCTGCCGGGGATGGGACAACCCAGCGGGGATGGATGGGGGGGTGTGAGATGATGCAACGGGAGGTTCAACCGGGGCGCGGATGGGAAGAAGGACTGGAGAGGCGGTGGGGGGCACGGGTGGGCAGCTGAGGGGATGGAAGGGCAGCCGCAGAGATGGCAAAGCAGCTGGGCAGGTGGAAGGGCAGCTGGAAAAGCGGGAAAGCAATAGGGGGGTGGCAGAGCAGCCAGGGGAAGTGGTGGCGGTGGAGAAGCAGCTGGAAAGACGGGGGCTTGGAAAAGCAGTGGGTGGAGGGGCAGGGAGAGGAAGGAAGGGGGAAATAGCCGGAAGGATGGAAAAGCAGCCGGGGTGGGTGCGTGCGTGAGGGAGAAGTCAGGTGGAAAGACGGAAAAGTAGCTGGGAAGATGGACAAGCAGCTGGTGGTGGCGGAGGGGAATGGAAGAGCAGCCGGAAAGGCTGAAAAGCGAACGGGGGGAGGGGAAACGGAAGAGCAGCCGGGGACGGAAAAGCGGGGCCGAAAGATGGAAAAGCAGCCGGCGGGGAGGAAAAGCAAGCGGGGGCGCGGAAGAGCACCTGGACCGCTGCAAAACGCAGCCGGCGAGCTGGGGGAGCGGGGGCAGGGAAAAAAAAAGAGCCCGAGGGGAGTGGGGGGGGGGTGGGGGGGGAGAGGAAAAGCAAGCGGAGAGCTGGGGGGGGGGAGGCGGCAAGGCGGAAAAAGCAGGCGGCGGGGCAGGGAAACGCACCCGGGGCCGGGGGATTAAAAAAAAAAATAAAAATAAAAAAGACGGAAAGGAGGAAAGGGAGCGAAGGAGGCGGCCGGCCGCGGGGCACTCACCGGCCTTGGCTTGCTCGCGGTAGCTCTTCTCGCTCAGGCAGACGGCGGTGCCGTGGAGCAGGGCGTGCAGCGGCTTCTCCTCGCCCTGCCGGGGGAGGCAGCGGAGCCCCCGGGCGCAGCGCTCGGTGTAGACGCCGCAGGGCTGCCCGGCGGGCAGGGCGCAGGTGAGGCAGCAGCCGCAGCCCGGCTCCTTCACCAGCTCGCAGCCCAGGGGAGGCGGAGGGCAGAGGGACAGCGCCTTGCCGTCGCAAGGCTCGCACTGCACGAAGGAGCCCAGGCACCGCGACAGCCCCGGGCAGGCGCCCAGCAGCACCAGGAGCCGCAGCAGCATCGCGCCGGGGGGATGCTGCGGGACGGGGAGCGGGGGCGGGCGGAGCTCGCTTACCCGCTCGGGCCCCCTCCGGGGGGCTCGGAGGTGGTGGTGGTGGTGGTGGGGGGGGTGTTGCGGGGTCGGGGGGGGAGCGGAGAAAATCGGCGAATTCAAAAAAGAAAAAGGGCGGAAAGCGCAGCCCCCGCTTGCCGGCGCCCCAGGCTTAGGGGGGTTATTGGCGGGGTGCGGGAGCCTCCCGCTTTGCTTTTGGCTGCGGGGGGGGCGGCTGGGTTTGCTTTGGGGCTTTTTGTCTTTCTTGCTTTTTCTCCTCCTGCCGGCTTTTTTTTTTTTTTTCCTTTTCTTTTCCTTTTCTTTTTTTTTTTTTTTCGCCTCGAAAGGGGGGATTCTCACCGCGATCTGCGGGAGCGCAAAAAAGAGAGGGGGGTGGGAAAGGGAGGGGGGGGGGGGGGAAAGGGAGAGAAGCGTGCGGGGGCTGCACGGGGGGCTGCAGCCCACAGGTTGCGGGGGGAGCCGGGGGAGGGGGTGGGGGGGGGACGGCGACTTCACGCACTCACTCACACGCACACGCACACTCTTCCCAAAGGGCTGGGAGGAGGCAGGTTGGGAAGGGAGCAAAGTTCCTTGAAAACCAGTGTCCTGCTCTTATTGCATCAAAGCAGCCAGGAGAAAAATAGTAATAATAATAAAAAATAATAATTAATAATAATAAAAAAAGAAAGCCCCGCAGGAGAAGGAAGGGGGGATGCAAAGCTCCCCTTCCCTCCCCCTTTCTTCTGCAGGAGGAGAAAAAGTCTCTCCCGACGCAGCGAGCTGCTGGGAAGCTTGGTATGAAGCAAAGTTGTGTTTCGATCGGCTCTGTTCAACCTCCCGCTTTCCTCTTCCAAGATTTGCAAAGGCAAAAAAAAAAAATAAAAAATAATAAAACAGTGGGAAAAAAAGCCCCCCAAAAAGGCAAAAAATAAAAAGAAAAGGCAAAAAAAAAAAAGAAAAAAGTTTTCTGCAAAATTAGAGTGGTTGCTTGCAAAGTCTGCAGAGGAGCGGTAAAAACGGGGGGGAAGGAAGGGGGAAAAAAAAAATGAGAAAAGAGGAAAAAAAAAAATCCACTTTGTAGATCTCCCAACACTTTTCCCCTGGAGAAGTTTCTAAAGAGACTGAATACTGCAGAACAGGCTGTCTTTTAAATAGACTGCCCCTGGCTGCCTGCCAGCCCCTAGCTGCAATTTGAGATCCCAATGACACCTCAGCTTGACTGGGTGCCAGCAGCCAGGGCCCTATCAGTGCACACTCGAGCCGGTGGGGGTGGGGTGCGCAGCTTCTGACTTCTGGGCTTCAAACCCCGGGCAGTGATCAAGGATAATATTATGAGGAGAGACAAGGGGAGGAGGAGGGGGAAGGGGAAGGCGAGGATGGGGAGGGGAAAGACAGGGGAAGAGAAGGAAAAAAAAAAAAAAAAAAAAAGTTGAGATCTTCACGGTTTAAAAAAAAAAATTAAAAAAAAAAGGATAGAAGGAGAAAAGTGGTTGCAATTGGGTTGCGAGGCAGTTTGGGCTGCGGGGAGCCCGGGAGGGAGAGGTCAGGGTGCTGAGTTTGGGGAGCGAAGAGGGGGGTGCATTAGTAGGGCCTGATCCTGCTGCTCTCAGTCTCGCTTGGGGTGGAGACCCCCGTGCCCTGACCGGGTGGCTGAGGACCCTCGGCGAGGGGGGAGCGGGTGCGTGCACCCCACCATCAGCTCCAAAGGTGAGATTGGCAGGGAGATGGCTGGGTGGGTGCCAGGGAGCTGCTCTCGCCCACCCTGCTCCCAGGAGGAGCCTTTGTGTGTGTGGCGTGCCCAGCTCTCCTCTCCCACCCGCCCCAGCCTGGGCGAGGGGTGAAAAGGCAGGGGGGGCTTTTCCCAGTGCCAGGCTGTGCCCCTGACACCCCCAAACAGCAAGGGTTAACGCGTCCGGACAGGGAGCAGGAGGGAGGGCTGGGCTGCTTGTAAGAACTGTGTTAGATTCCTCTTTGGAAAAGTTCGCTGTTGCTCAGGGCATGCCAGAAAACAAGGGGAATTTTGCCATGCGAAGTCCAATTTGCACGTTTTAGCTCATTCTTCTTCTGCCTCTCGCCCTGCACAAAAGTGTGTGTGTGTGGGGGGGGAGAAGTTTAAAAATAAAATAAAAAAAAGACTTTGCAGTGCTCATCCTCTGTCCTGGACAGCTTGCGGTTTGCTGCCTTTTGTTCCACCGCTGCATTCCTCAGCGTTACAGCTCTCCGGGCCCTGGTCCTTCGCACTTGCCTCCCTCAGTGCTCATTCATTGCTAGGAGTGGGGAAGCTGGAAGCGTGGCAAAGGGAATCTCCGAAATTGCCTCGTGCAGCCCGGTGGCCAGCCCAGGCAGCTGTGCGCAGGGATGTTACACCTGGAGGAGCGGCTGGGAGATCGCTCCCCAGCACAAGCCCACGGTTATCTACCGGGGAAACTGGAAGGCATCAGGCAATTCTGGGCGAGGTTCACGGGCAATTCAAGTCACCCCCCCCCTTCCACACATGCACACGCTCCTCCAGAGCCTCATATTCCCCAGGTTTCTTTTTAGATCAGGCAGCTATGCAGCTGCATTGCATGGATTTTGCCACTAGAATGCACCCTTATCTATGGTAAGAGGACGGGTGCTTGCTTAAAAACATTAACTCTTTCTTCACCAAAATTTCCCCGCTTAAGACCTTTTTTTTTTTTTTTTGCACATCTCAGGTGTTCCTTGTTTTACTGCCTTCCTACCCCACGGGAGCTCTGCAGTAAGGATCAGCTCCCTGCCGTCCTTTTTTGACCCCCCTCTTTTCAAAAAAGGAGGCCACATTTCTGAGCTTTTTTTTCTCTTTCTCTCAGCCAGCAGGTTTTCCAGAGGTTTTATTTGATCATACCTGAATCTCTGCTTAGATCCCAGTTAACTGCTGCAAAATAGGCACCCCTAAGGTAAGAAAAGCAACCCCTTTGGATTTTATCTAGAAGCATTATTAAATGGTTTCTCCAGTTGACACTTATGACTTTTACAGCATATTAATTGCATCCTGCTGCTGATTTTTATGAGGCTCTGCTGCTGGTCTGACTGGGTGCCTTGCAGAAAATAGCACCGGGCAGAGGAGCACTTCTCACCTGGAGATTTGGAGATTTTTTTTTTGTCACTTTGCGACAGGGCAGGAGAGAAGTGGCTTTCCTTTTTCTCTCCGCCACCCTGTAAGAAACAGAGTTTCCCGAATAATTTCTGCTGCGGAGACTGCAAGAGTATGGAGAGGGGTGGCGGGGAGGTTTCCCTCCCACTCCAGGCTGCAGGACACGAAGCGGCGAGGCGTGTAGGGAGCTGCCTTCATGCAGCCCAGCTGCAAGCCCTGGCACAGGAGAATTGGGCACGGTTGGATCGCTACGGGGCAGGGATCCTGCGAGGCAGCCCCAGGGAAGCTGCCCTAATTTCGGGCTGCCTGGGAGCTGTCTCCCGGGCTTTCAGAGCAGGCCACATCCAAGTGGTGTGAAGTTGTCCTGAGGCCACCCTCGCTTCCCTCCTACGCTGAGTTGCGAGGCTGTGCCGGGACCTTCATCCATCACAGTGCACCTGGAAACTCTGTCAGATGCTCAACCAGGGGAAGGTAAAGTTTTAGCCATGAGACGTGCCCTGATAATAGGTTTTCTGCCAAAATATTGTAGTGGCCTTAACCATGAGGATCCATACTGCTGAGCCCACGGGTAGGGATGGAGTTGCAGATGAACGCTTGGTGTGTGCCAACATGCTCCTCACAAGGGCTGGCTTCTTGACATTGGTGCTGATGCTCCAAAAAAACCCACTGCTCTGGGAACAAAAGACAGCAATGGGGCAGTGTACGGCTGGTCACGAGCTGTAGCAGAGCCCACAGCTCATGAAGATTTCATTTCTCCTGGCTTTTTCTCTTCCAGGGGAGGTCACAATGATGTTTTATGTTTAAAAGACATGCTTTCTTATTTTGGGGGAATGAACACAAGGAAACCAAGGTTTCTGTTAGTGTCTGCTAATATACTTCATTGCTATGGGCTCTATTTGTTACATATAGCTCCTTCTTGGAAAAAAAAAAGAAAAAAGAAAAAAGAAGAGAAGTAGTCATTTGGAAAAGAGTTACCATTCTTTATATCTCAGATACGTCACACTTCATTATGATACTCTCTGTAATGTGCAAAAGCACTGACTTTCCTGGGCATGATAATGAAGATGAAACATGTGCTTTAATCAGTTTGGGCTAATCTGTGTGTTTTGGAGGCACTCAGAACATCAAACAAGTTCAGGCAATCTAGAAAGATTAAGGGCTGAATCACAGATACATGAATGAGATTTTTTTTTCTTCTCCCTCCAAAACCACTGTCCAGTTGGTGTAGATCTGAAACTCATTAGGAAAATAATGCTTATACAGGAGATTTTTTTTTTTCATGTGCAATTATTAAAAAACACCAACAGGTTGTGAAATCAGGTGCCTCAAGCATCATTACGAAAAGAGCCGATATTTCATCCTTGGTGTAAAAAATCCCAGAGGGCAAAATGACAAGTGACAAAAGTGGAACCGATGGGGCAAGCCTGGGGGAGAAGCACAAAAAGGGAAGATGGGCAACAGCAGGCAGTGCAGATACCAACATGCTACTTCACTTCGCATGGAGACTGGGTTGAGAGTCAGGCGTAAAATCGGATTCCTTCCCAAGATGTTTGTCCATCTCTTGGATGGTGCCTCCATCCCTGCTATGCTAACCCCAAGAGGTGTTCACAGCTTCACGCCGGGAGCCCCTTTCCAGCAGGCGCGAGCAGCCCGCGCTGCAGCGGTGGGTGTAGTAGAGCTAGCGAGGGCTAGGTGGCATACTGGATTCGTTGGAGTCACCTCCAAGGACTTCCTTCCACATCCAGCAAGGGCTAGGCTGAATGAAATTATCTCTTTGCAGGCAGCTTTCTGTGTCATTAAAAAAACAAAGCAACCGATGCTTCCAGTGAAGACAGCATCAATGTTTTGCTTTCTAACATGCCTCATGGGGGTATCAATTTTAAACCGCATGTAGGAATGGAGTCTCCCCTCACCAGATCAGCGCCTGGGTGTTCTGCGTGCCTGGGTTGGCTCCGTTTCACGTTATCAAGGCTCGGCTGCCAAGATTTCCAGCGATGCCTGGTGACTGGGGTGCCTCCATCTCCCATTGCCACCCGAGTCACCTTGCAAGGTGTGGGGGACATCAGCTCCTGCGCATCGCAAGGCCCTTTCGCAAGAGCCAGAGCTTAAAGCCTGTACTGGATGTTTAAACGATAGAGGCAGAACTTGCTCAGGGGACAAATTCCTCTTGCCTGAGCACAGACGAAATTAGTTTCTTTTGCTAACAGGGAAAAGACAGATGTTTCATCACGAGCAGACAGCAGAGGTTCCCCTTTGCGCCTTCCCGGCCGGTGCAGAGAGCTGAGGCCTTTGCCTCGCTCGAAGGGCCTGAGCGGGGTCCTTGAGCGCGGGCAAGTGGCTCGGTGTCCCCCGGGCACACACGTGGGGCCATTTTCCCCCTCCCAGGCCCACGGGCACGGGCCTGCGTACGCGGTTGTGCTTGCTGGGGATGTCAGGGCAGCGCAGTTTGTCTCTGGGGAGGAGGCTGGCCTAGTTCCAGAGGCTCGGGAGGGCCGGGGAGGAGTTGCAAAAGCAGCTTCGTCTTCCCCTGTCTGCCACAGGGCCGGTGAGGCTCCTGTATATCAGAGGGAACCGGGTGGGTTCAGACGGCTGCCTTCGAAAGCGGTTGGGAATCTTCTTGTCGAGGTGCTCGGCAAGCTCAAAATATCCCCGCGATTCGCTCGCTTTCCACCTCCACCTTCCCCCGCTCCGTGCTGCCCACATTCTTTTTTTGTTATTAATTGTTTTAGATTCAGACAATGCCTCTCCTTTGGCCTCAGGCAGGCGCACTGGCTGAATCACTAAAACACTTTAACACACATCTGCTGAGGCAGCAAAAATCGGTATCTCTCCTGCTCTCTCTTTTTTTTTTTTCTCTCCCTTTCTCTGCCTCTCCAGTATCACAGTCAAAAGGTGACCGAGGCACAAAGTAGAGCTGGAATTGGCTGAAAAGAGAAAGTGCTCCCAGCTGAAGGGCAGAAAACACCTGCATCTAATAAAAACAAATGAGAAACATCATCAATAACCAGTAGAAAAAAAATGGCATAAATAAAAGGAAAAGTATAAATTCAGATGGTCTCTGGGAAACTCGAACAGATGCCCCAGCCTGCTGGCTTCTGGAGGTATTGTCTAGTTATTTGCCTTGTGATGCAGTGAAATACAGAGGGTTGCCATGTCTCTCTGGCATAGAGTAAGGAGCTTTAGAAACCTTGCTGATGCCACGGTGATGGGTGGCTCATAAATAAGTCAGATTGTTTCCCTGGGGGGAGAGGGGCGTCTCCTGGAAGAAGCAAGCATCCTCTGAAGGGCTTTCCTTTTGTCCCCCGTAAGGCATTGCACGTTTTGCTGGGAGCATTAGGAAAAGGGTTTAGGGAAGTAAGCATGCTTGGAATTGACCAAGCAAACAGAGGTTTCTTACAGGTGTGCTCACTGTGATGTGGGGAGGCACTTTGCCTCCATGATCATGTACCTGCCGCCTGGCCCCATGAACTCGTGATAAGCGGTGGTTTACCTGCAGGAGATGACTCCTGACTGTGACCATCAGCTCCCTCCAAGCCTGCTGTGTCTGCTCACTCCTGAAGAGGTGTAATTTTCATAGAGAGCCCCGGGGTGGATATCTAGCTGCACCATTGAGAGGAGAGGCTATGGATGGTTTGGAGGCTTCCTAAAGGTGAGGAGACATGACCTTTCCAGCCGGGCTCTGAGGAGAGCTCAGAAACCAGGCTGCCTTTTCTGCTGAAGTGCTGCAGAGGTTCCCTGGGGACATCCAAAATACTTGGGGTTTTGGGGATGGGAAGAACTGCCCATGCCTTTTCATATTCCTTCTGACTAGGGAAAACTCCTTCCTTTCTTCTCCCTTCAGTTAGCGCACCTTGATTTCTTGCAGAACCTCCTGCTGTGTGATCAGATGTCCGTGTATAGCCTCCTTTATTAAAGTTGTGCCACTCAAAGGACAGGTGAGATCCTCACCAATTTAATCCAGGCTGAGGCTTAGGCCCTCAGCCTCCATGTTGTGAAAGAAAAATATCCTGTCTCCATCCCATCCCAGAAACTCACCCGGAGCCTCATCCCTGAAGGTCTGCAGAGCGCTGTAAGGTCAGGAATACGTGTAGTCTTTTGGGGTCCTGCTGAGATGGTGGGGACAGCAGCTTCTGTGACGGGGACGTAGGCTCATGCAAGACTTGATGGAGACGGACCCAAACCAGAGGGGCCCACAAACGCTGCTTGGATACATCCTCTTCTTAGCCGCCAGTAACTGGCCTGGATGTGGGCTCATGATTATATCCCTGAAGTAATTCCCTGGACTTCCCCTTGCCCCCACTCTATAATTATTCAGAGTTATTTTCTAATGGCTGTCCTGCCACTTGTTTTCTTTCTGGCTTTCTTCTTCTTCTGAGTAATGAAAACACATCAGTGGCCTTTTTCCAAGAACAGTTATTAAAGCAATCACCCCCGCCTGTCCCCCTCCCCTCGTTTAAAGCCTATCAAGCTCCATTGGATTTGTGGCCAGCGTTTGCATCGAATTACTATTTTGGGGTTGCCAAAAAAAGCACAACCAGAAAGTTTTTGGGGAAAAAAGTAAAAAAAGTTTTTTTAAAAAAAAAAGTGGAGGAGAGAGAAAGTTATAATCTTTCCAGATCACTATTAATTACATTTACAATAATTACACTGTTCCGGACGGTTACACTGCTGACATGCAGGAGGATCAGCTCTTGCGGGGGAACCTGTGTGTGCATCTCATCTTTGCCTTTCCTCTAGAACAAGACTCGCAGCTGATGCTGGGATGCCTCCATCCCCAGCGGGCTGGAGAGGATGATGAGGGTGAATGGTTTCACCCACTCAGAGGCAAAGCTTGCTCCCATGAATGGGTCCCAGCTCAGCTTGCCAGTTCGCCTTCTCTGAGGCCACATTTCAGTGCGATGTTTTGTTGGCCCATTCCCCTGACACTCCCGAGCATGAAAGAGGCTGGATGCAGGACTGGGGGTAACTGTCTAAAGCTGTTGTCCAAGGCAAAGAAGAGTTAAGGGACACCACCACCTGGTCATGGGCTGAGGTTGCCTCTATTCAAGTCTCCCAGGAATTTGCCCTTGCATGGACAGGTCTAATGCTCAACCACAGAGATTTCGAGCAGCCCTGGCGTGTCAGACCATTGCTGATTTATCCAGAGGGGTGTAGCGATTAGGGAAGAGAGCAGAGATGTCAAAAAGCATGAAGCTCTCCTCCAACCAGCCCCTTCTCCTGATGACTTTCTGAAGCCACCATCCTCCCCAGTCTCTTGCAGTGCTGGGATCCCTAACAAGTCTCTCTCTTGCACCGCAGTGCAAGTTATCATCTCCTCTCCTTGCCTCTGCTTGACAGTTCCTACTTGAAACCCCCCTCTCTTGTCCCAAGACAGAGGTGTGGGGATGTAAATACGCATCAGAAGCAAAACCTCAAAGGCATTAAAATAACACGTTTTGACAGTGACCCAGTTATCTGTGTTTTCAGAGCTGTCCCACTTCAGACCCATCAAAAGCTTTGGATCCCACATATTCTCACCTGGAATGTGATATATTTCATCCCTTACACCAAATGCCTTCCCAGAAACGGCATATCACACAGACCACTCGGTGAAGAGCACAAACACCCACTTACCAGTGGGGAAACATTTTTATACAACATCCACTTCATCTCCAGCCTGTGAATGCTGATCCTCAAGGGTAAGCTAAAATAATACTGACTCTTGAACTAAAATTCATAACTCTCCTGGCTGTGACAAATCACGGCCTCAACAAGAGATATTCATTTTATGGCATATTACAGCTTCTCTTACAATTTACCCGTCCCCCGGGATCCTAAAGGCAGTAATTATCTGTCTGTCCATCCAGGACCAACAGCCTTCCCTCCTCCCCTTTTCCAGCATCCTTTTCCACTCTCCAGTTGCCGGCTCCCTTAACGCAGGCAGCTGCAGTCATCAAAGTGCTGAGCCATGTGTGGTGTTCGTAAGCCAAGGACAGATTTCTCCTGCACTCCTGACAAATGGCTTGCAGCAGCGCTCCCAAACTGTTGCCCCACTTCTGCTGTAGTAGCAAAAGCACAGAGGTCAAGAGCTGTGGGATCTGCTAGCAGGCTGCTACCTTAACTCCCTCGCCTGGTTGGTGAAGGGAGACATTTTCACCCTGTGAACAAGACGTCCTTTGCCTTGCACTTTGCTTTCGCTAGGAAACATCCCCACTCCTGTTTCTGCCCTTCTGGCCCTCCTAGTGGAGCTGAGCGTTGCTCACGGATGATCCAGCAAGTCTTTGCCACCTTCCCAACCTCTGCGTGCCCCCTGACAAATGGTCCCTGGGACACACTGGCCCAAAGTGTTGAGAGTGGCCCATAAAACCTTGTTCGAAAACCCATAAATCATTGTTTCACTCAGTATTAAAAGAAATACTAAAAATGTGGTATTAAAACATATATATAAAATTATATTCACTAATATATATATATATAAAGGGCACATATGCATTATATATATATATAAAGTATATATATTTTTTTCATTTACAGGTATTTCACGTTAGGCTCAGAGAGAGAGGGAAAGGCAGATGCCTGTGCACTGGGTTGATGCTGACTCCTCGGAAAAGCCATCGGGAGGGT
This sequence comes from Anser brachyrhynchus, assembly GCF_964034855.1. Taxonomy (NCBI): domain Eukaryota; kingdom Metazoa; phylum Chordata; class Aves; order Anseriformes; family Anatidae; genus Anser; species Anser brachyrhynchus. The sequence goes on from NC_137701.1 coordinate 30,933,197, forward strand.
AAGCAGAGAACACAAACGCCTTGGCCAGAGCCAGCACCCTCACGGAGCTGTGCCGGGAAATGGTTACGATTCCTGCGCTTCTGCAGCCCGGGGAAATGCGGTGACTCAACACGCTCGTGCCAGTGGGCGACATCTCCGTGTCGTGATGCGTGTGAGCGCATCAGGAATCAATTGAGTATTCCCCCCGTGCGTCAGGCTGACAGGAACTCACTCAGACCAGAGGCATGCTCCGGCACATGTGACGTCGCGTCTTTGAAGGCACTGCTCGCAATGGTTTCGGGAAAATGCCAGCCAACTGTGGGCTGCTTGGCAAGAGGACAATAACGGGAACAGGGCAAGGAAACTGAGCCCTCCTATGATAGGAAATTCCAGGAGAGCTTCTCCATAGCAGTGGGTCTCATGACTTGCTGGGATGCATGGCCCTTTGGTCACCATCCGCCTGTCTGGAATGAGTCTGGTGTGAATGATGCCCCTAGACACTGGGCTTCCTCTAGGGCAGCTAACTTGCATTTCAGATGAGAGCCTGGGGATGAACAAGTATATGCAAAAAAGGCATCAGAGGGATATGGGCTCGAGAGGAATGAGCAGCAGCTTAAGAGGGTAGACGTAAAAGAACACAGTGCCATGAGGAGCAGGCAAGTTGCGAGAGTTAGGAAGAGGAGTGGGGTTTTTTCCTTTCCAGCAGCATGAGCGAGCTGGAGAGCTCTTTCTTGGTGCTGACATGTCACATTAGGAAGCTGCACAGCAAATGAGCATCCTGGCAATGGCACCAACACTGCAGACATTCATATACCAGCATGATGGATTCTTCCTCAGAAGGACAAGAACTTAATCTATGAACAAAATGAATAAATTTCAGCCAAAGGAAAAAAAATCATGCCTCCCACTTGCCTTCATTTTTATGGCCCATTTGCATGCTTTTTCCAGAGTTTTCAGCAGCCTCCTCAATCTTCCTGCAGAAATCCCTCAGGACAGCCTGATCCAATATAAACTTTACTGTAGCTGCTTTCCCAGGTGACTGGCTCCTGTAGCTATTCTCTCTGCTCTAGCTCTGCCCAAAGCCACTACTTGCTGCCAAATCCTTGATGTTTTTCTGAGGTCCCCATGAATAGCACATGTGGCTTGATTTCCCATCTTTTCCTTTAAGCCCCCTTTGTCTGCCTCTTGCAGTCTCAGGTTTTCAAAGAGTGGGCAGAGTTTTCCAGGCTTGCACTGTATGTCTTGCAGCCCACAGGAAGCCTCCTAAATCTGAACATATTTCAAGTGCAGTGGTGCTAGATGTCGGAGGGGTCCCATCTCCATCCTTCCACCACCTCATCCTTGACTTTACTCACACTCTTCCAAGTCAGTGTTGTAGCCCCTATGCCCTGACAAACCATGCTTGGAGACTCCACCCCAGCTCTCCGTACATACCTAAAAGTTGGCTGTCTGGCTGAACGTACCCTTTGCGCTTCTTCATGGTTGAAGACAGGCGTGAGGGATCTGGGATCCAACTTTTCTTGGATGCTGAGAAATGCTGTCCTTTCCAGGACACTTGACTGAATGGTGACTGCTCCAGTGCCCTCAGGGCTAAAGCCTTCAGTCCTTCCTCCAAAAGAGTCCGACTTTTGTGCCTCGGACTGCATGGCTTTTCCAGCAGGCTCAGGAGCCCTTTGGCCAAGGGCTGCTTGGCTTCCAAGGCCGGGCAGGGACGGATGGCTGCGGCCACCTGGGTACGGCTGCAGCCTGCATGGGATGGCTTAGGCTTGCTCATGCCCACATCCATTCCAGCTGGTGGGTGAGCCAGAAAGGCTGCTCTTGTAGCTGAAAGGGTAGCTGGAGAGTGGCCGTGGACAAAGTTTGGAACGAGGACTTCTCTTCCTGGAGCGTCCTGGACACAGTTTTAACTGAGCAGGATACATGTGGCTGCCGAGTACCAACACTAATCTTTTTCCCCTCTACCATAACCAGTTTCCATAAGCATTGTGAAGCTCAGGAAAAGAAAAAACAAACAAACAAACAAACAAACAAAAAGAAGAAAAAAAACAAACAAAAAACCCAAACACAACCCTCTGTGGAGGGAACAGATTAGTTAAGCGACTACATTTCCTGTACATCAAATGGGTGAAGACATACAGGTTTCCCGGTTTCCAGGGCACTGTAAAATGAAACACAATAGGAAGGAGGAATGAGATTAATGGGAAAAACGTCACGCTCTGCTCTCAGCCAGAGCAGCCGCACCAAAAACTGTGGGACCACGCCAGTGGAGCTACGAGCAGGATTTTGCCTTGAATCTGTTAAATGAGGACATTACCAGAGTACCAGATTACACAGCCGAGTTCTCCGAAGCAAATCCTGCTAAAGCAGAAAGGATTTGTTAGAAGGCTGCAAGGTCAGGGAAGCAAGATTATTGGTTTAGCAGCCTTCTGCTGTGCTGGGGACCCCAGGCAATGGCAAGTGTGGTTCTGCCCAGCATTTCACATCTTTTGCTTTGTCATTTAAAAACTTGTGAAAAGGAGAATGAGACGTTCTCCTTTCTTTCTCTTCAATATTTACACAGTTGGAATCACTCTTGCTCTGTGCTTTTTTTCCCCCCCCTTCAGAAAACAAGTGCTTCAATGCCCTTATTTTCTAAATAAACTGAACATGCCCACACAAGTGCACCCACGAATATTAGCAGCCCAGAGCGCATGACCACAACAACGAACCATTTTGTCGTGCAGCGTTCATGAATATCGTGTTCATACCAGCCGAGCCCCCTGCTCATAAACAGCTCCATGGCTGCTGTTAACCAGCAGCCCTCCACTAATAATCTACCCTCTTCAGCCTCGTACCCTTGGGTGACCTCCCGTTAAAAGACCCCACTATCGCTGCACAAATTGGCCACAATTAATCAATGTAGCTCAAGGATTGCAAATTACTTTCACCTTTGCCAGCCCTTGTTTTCAAGGGACCCTACAATAACAAACCAAGATCCACTGCCGGCAAAATAGTCACATGTATATATATACACACATACACACACACTTTTTTTTTTTCCAAAACACCAAAACAGCTAAATAAAATCTTTATTTTATTTTATTTTATTTTATTTTATTTTATTTTATTTTATTTTATTTTATTTTATTTTATTTTATTTTATTTTATTTTATTTTATTTTTATTTTATTATTTATTTTTTTCCCAGTCCTTTCTTCTATTGAAACGTATAGCCCAAACTTTGATTAACATTAGCACAAAGACACCATATTTTTGGGGAAAAGACAGAGATCAATTTTAACAGGCTATGCGTCCAATCAGGAAAAAAAAAAAAAGGAACTCCCAATGACATAGCTCTGACCCTATAAAGGCTTGTGCTGCTGTCCAGTCCAGGGGGATGTCACCCACCTTATGTGTGACCATGTCCCCCCCTTCTGGTGTGGTGCCCACCCTAAGTACTACAAGACATTATGACAGCCATGAGGGGGGTGCTAAGCAGTTAAATAGCATGGGCAGGCACGTGCTGGTGCTTGAGCCCTTGTCCTGTTTAATTTGCTTGTGCAGCTGCAGCCACAGCCTCTGGTTTGCAGCACCCCTTTCTCAGGTGGCTTTGCTGGTGGCTGGGTCCCTCTATCCTACAGCGGGTACTTCATTTCGGGCGCTCTCCTCTGCCTGGTCACCAGTTTTCACGAAACATGTGGAAATGTTACAACCCTGAGGACCCCGCAGTGTTGTCAGTTTTGGTTGCAATGCGCCAGCATGTTGTGAAGCTATTGCAAAGTCATGGAGTGGAAGAAGCAGAAATGCCCCTACTCCCGAGTGTCACAGCGTCGTGGTGGCGTTTTATCCTTCAGAAGCCTCCGCCAAAGCCGCAGTCTGGAATTTGTCCTGCTTCACCTTGTTTTAGCACCTGGGGTTGAAACGAATTTCAAAACCAGAGGGAAGCACAAAGAGCTGGCACACAGTGGGGTCCTGGCTCTGATCTCTCCAGAGCCACTGACTCACTCTGTGATCTTCAGCAAGACTGTTGACCTGCCTGTGCTTTGTGCTACACAGCTGGAAAATGGAGAAAAAAAAAAAAAAGAAAAAAAAAAAAGCAATGGGAACTTCACTGAAAAGAGCAGATGCAGAGATTTTCTAGATAAACAAATCACCCAAACCCTGCCACTCCAATTCCCTCCCCCCCCATCCTGATGTCTTCTTTGCACCTTATAGTTCAAGCAAGAAGCAGTTTAAAGTGGAAAGTCTGGGGCTGTGTTTTCTTACATGTCCTGGATCCTCCTTTAACTGTGAAAATGTTCAAAGTGAAAACTTGACCTGGCAACAGTTTCTGCATGACCTCGCTTTGGCTGTGAAATCCACTTCAGCTTTGCAGGAGCAGATTTTTATAGTCTTCTCTGGTAAAGGAACAAAAAGATTTTTATTATTATTATTATTTTTCTTCAAGAGGAAACTTCATACAGGCTGTGTGTTATGCTTTCTCCCAGCGCTCAAGGTCAAATCAGCAGTTCTCTTCTCGCTGTTCCCCACTCACTTTATATCACCCAAAAAATAAATCCCTTCCCCTCTCTCTCCCTACAGATATTCCCCAGCAGCGGCAGCAAGAAATGACAGAAGGGCGAGCAGGCAGCGTGACATTCCTGCCATTGCAGCCGCACACGGTAAAGCCTCACATCTAGGCAAAGGGATCTCGTAGCTTTAAGTTGCTAATTATAATGCCTAAAGGCAGTGTGACAAATGCTGCCTCCTAATTCAAAGGAGAAATGATCCACGGGATCCCTGTGCTATCCAGGGCTCCCAGGCCCAAATTCCCTATAGTGCGAGTCACGGCACTGGGGATAAGCACCACTAACCTCGAGCTCGAGGGTGGCCAAAGCCACTGCTGGTGAAGATTTGGTATGAGTGCTGTCCAGCTCAGTAGTTAGTGCAGGATCAGGAGCTGTGGCTGAACATCTGGGGCTCAGCTGGAGCTAACTCGAGCCTCCTAAAGCACCCCCATGCCAAAATGGCCTCTGCTGAACACTGCTGTAACTTGCTGCAGGCCGTGTTTGCCAGGGCACTGCATGCAGCACCAGCCACGTACTGGTCGAGAAAGCTTTATTTTTTTTTTTTTGCAGAAAAGGCTTCCTGGTGTGTGGCAGCGGCTGTTTGCATGCACAGCTGGTATTCCTCGCAGCTTGGCCAGACCCACAAGCGCTTGCAGCTCTGCAAGTGAGGATTTATGTGCTGCGGCTCTCTTACAAAGTTGAACTTTAGGTGATAACAAATTCTGAATGATGTGCTAAAAAAGCAACAGATATGCAATAAAGGCTGATCCTAACCTGAAAAGTCTTTCCCTCCTGGTCTGACCCTTGGAAAAGACAGCCTGGTCTCTAACACTGACCTTCCCCGTGGCCGTAGGCAAGGCGTCTCAACTTCTTAGCCTCATATGGTGGGGATAATAGACATTGACTTTTACTTGGCTAGCTCACACCTGTGTTTTCTGGGCTTGGCTTGGGGCACAGCATGTGCCAGGGACTGTTCCCTGTAAGGCTTGTGAAGGTGACTACTGCAGCATGGAGGAGGGAAGGGAAGGGAATTCAGCTGCGAGCCAAGCTGAGCTGGCTTGTGCCAGTCAGACTGCAGAGCACGGTCCCCGATCTCTTAGTTACAGGGATATATATGGCCTGCATTTCCAGGACTGTAAATGAGACATCACATCATCAGGGTCAAGAGAGTAACACACTAAGGAAAGGGATACAGGCCAAGGACATATTACCGTATTATCTTATTATTCCTCTACACTCTCTTTCAATCAGACTGTGTTCCCCGTGCAGCTTTTTACACGATTATGGGCTCCTTGGGGGCAGAGACCATCTTTTAGCTACATTTGTGCAGCCGCAGAAACAATGAGGTCATGTCCTTGATGACGACCTCCACACACTAGCGATGCTAATGATGCCTGGATGCTTGTGGGGAGGGCGAAGGAGGGCTCCCCTGCTGAGATACTACTCAACAGCCGAGGCAAAGGTCTGCTCGCTTGCCTCACTCATTCCAAGTAGGTGGAGGTTTGGTCGCAGCCATCCAAGGAATGCCTGTATGACATTTTGCAGCCAGACAGTTCATTTCTCTGTCAGAGATGTTCCCGTGCTGGGAAATGTTCACCCACAGCTCCACCTGCTTGAGCATTGCCCCTGCCACCAGAAGGGTTTGTGCCCACATGTGACTGCGATGTGAGGTCCCGGGGAAGGCTGTCAGAAGTCTCTTTGAGGCAACTTTTTATTAGGTGTTGGATGTCATAGCAAAGGGTTACTTTCCCTATAAAAGCTAATGTAGGAAAGAATCATGCTGTCAGCTCAGCCCTCCTACAAACCGCTGGCAGATTGAGTTCATGAGGGGAGCGGAGGTGGTGGGATGAACCACGCTGCGTTACTGGGCATGGCCAGGTGAGCTGCAGAGCTTGTGAAGCCTGCTTCTTGCTAAGAGTTTGACGTGTGAGGGGGCTGATGTTGCTGATCCTCCTGCACAGCTGGGGCACCTCATCGTTGTTTTGATATCTTCTCTTCCTTCCTGCTCCATCACCATGACACTGATGGCTTTGGGAGGACTCTCTTCTCCCCACATTTGCAAGCAAGCTCTTCTGCAACACCTGTAGCATCCATGCTTGTCTTTCTGGCCCCTGGCTAATGTGCAGTGGCCCTTCCTTCTGCCCACCATTCACCCCCCTCTGCGCTCCTGGCTGCTTTAAGCAGAAAGGGGTGAAGTGGTTTAGGGAGGGAGGGAAGCAGAGCAGGGAGAAAGGAGTTGGAGAAGCCTGAAAAGGCCATTCAGAGGTTCCCAAATGGGGTCACGTCTCTGTGTACAACTTACTGGGCCATGCTTTGCAGGCATTGGCAGGCTCTGATGGAGAGACACTTAGGGGAGGCATAAGCTACTATGAGCAGATGCCTTCCTGTGCATTTCCCCCAGCAGAGCAAAGCAGAATGGTGCATGAGTGTTACATAGGTCTGAGAAATGGGTGATAAAAACTCATTGTGCACTGGCCTGTAGCACATGCTGGGCTTACTCACCCTTGATAGTCAGACACTTGTCAGAGGGGGTGAACTGGTAGGAGAAACATAGCCATCCCTACTCTACATCCACTTTTTTCCTTGTCATGGGGATCAGAGACTCCTTGGGTTACATTTCTGTACATCCTGCATAGCCCTGCTGCCCTGTACAGATAGGGTAAGACCCTTGAAAAGCCACAAGCGTGTTTGCACAGCTACAGACCACCTGGCGGGTCATGCACTTTAGGGCATTCATGAAAGTCTTGTTGACCAACCCTTCAGTTCTGCCTGGCAGCTTCACACAAAAACCTCTGAAATCAAAGAGAAGTGCAGGACAAGCCCCAGTGACCAGATAAAAAGGAACAATCCCCAATTAGCACAAGGTGCAGAGCCATCTGTGCTTTCACATAATCCACTAGATGTGGACCTTGGGAGTAGAGGAGGAGCTGGTGTCAGCTTCTTGTGAAACCTACCTACTGCGGTTGGCAGGGCAGCAGGAAAAATGTATGGGATGCTTACAGCTGGACGAGTGTGGCCAGACCCACATGGGTAATGCCATGCCAGGCAAAACAGGAGGGATGGTGAGGAAGGAGGTGGTGGGGAAAATTAGGAGGTATATTGGTATGATCATGATTGTGGGAGGGAATATTTGCTCAGAACAGGAGAACAGGAGAAGCTGTCACATCTACCACATCCTGGTGACCAGGACAGGAGACTGGGTGCTGGGAAGCCCATTGAAACTGAAGACAGTGACTTTTGGGGTTATATTTAGGAGGGGTAACCTCCATCGTGAGCATTAATCCTGCAGTTCAGTGCTTCTCTTTTCCTTCCCCTAGGAATCACCTCTGGAAAAAACCTTGTCCAAGGGGGCTTTGAATTCTGTTTAAGACAGAGTTGCATGTTTCACCTGCTTTATCCAAACCAATCCACACTTTGCATGGTCTCCTTTTATAACAACATTTCTGCATCACTAATCGCTGGTTGTTGTTGTTGTTGTTGTTGCTCAGATCTGAACTATTTTTGCTTTTCCCAGAGGGAGAAATAAATGCATAGTATTATATTGACAAAGAGGCGAGGTTTACCCTGCATCCAGATGTGCCTAGTAGACAGTTGCACAGTGTGTTGTTTCTGTCTTGCATTATCTTTCAGGCTTTGACCCCAACGGTGCAAAGCTGAGCTCCTCAACCAGCAGCACGCTTTGAAAGAGGAACAGAAAAGGAGCAGCCATAGAAAATAATGGTTTCCTGCACTGAGGGCTGGGTGATTGCATGAGACAAGCCCAGGTTTGTATGCTTTTTGTTTCCAGTAGTGCCTGGAGTCCAGGCCCATTGCAGCCACCTGCACACACCCTGATCTTGTGTGCTGCACTGATCTTGGTGCTTGCTCCAAAACCTTCCGTCCAGCATTCACATCTCCTCCTGCCTAAGGTCATGCTCAGACCTGGGTACAAATATCCCACTTGTGTTTTTCAGTGGGTGGATCTACCTGAAGGTGGCTGAACACTGTGACAGATGTCTTGCTGTGCACAGAAACACTTGTGCTGATTTTTATTTATTTTTATTTTTTTTCTGTGTGGTGCTCTATGAGACTGCAGCAGCATATGCCAACCTATGGGAGGCTGGGCTCTCATGTTGAGTGCACTGTTTGTGATTAAAGCTCATAAAATGACCAAAGGCTGTCACCTCTCTTTAGTACGAGATACACAAGCAACAGGGAAAAGGTACTGACTGCTGACCTTGCCATTTTACTAGGCTATTTGCAGCCTTCCAGCTGGCTGCTACCTCTCGCAGTCAGGTTGTTCTCCAGGCTGAGCTATTAATTTACTTGAGAGACCCAGCATCAGACACTTTATTGTAACCCAAACTTGTGACAAGTAATTCATTTTGCTTTGCTGTAATTGGTAGTAATAAAAAAAAAACAAAACAAACAAAACCACCACCAACAAAAAAAAAACACCACCACCAACAGAAAAACATTTTCAGCCATCAGGTATCGATACAAGAGGCAGGCAGCTCAGCTGTGACAGCCCTTTGGAGGAGGAACTGGTGCTTAAGACTTGAAGTGCTCCTGAGTTTTGGTGGTGCCAGAGCCTGGGGCACTAGAAGCAGCACAAGATAACATAGAGAAAGAGAAGCTGACAGCTCTCTACAGAAGACTTGTAAGGAAATGGGCTGCAGCTCCTACCTGAGACAATTTCAAACAGATTTCTAGCTGTACAAGGGCTAACTCCCCCAAGACTGTAGGTCCTTTTTTCATACCTCACTCTGATGTCCATTTCTCTGTCGGGTTTCTGTGCTGTGCTTAGACTTGCTGGGTTCCCCCAAACATGTGGAGCCGAGTGATTTAGCAGCGTGCATGTGTGATTCATAGTTTTTAAGTAAGTGATGAGATTTGTAAGCTATTATAAACAGAAGGGCCCGGACAAATCTTGCTGCCTGGCTGAGCTCTCAGCATCCCCAGATGTGAAGGAGAGGCCATCCTTCCTGCATGCTTGTGTATAACACAAGGGCAAAGAGGAAAGCACAGTAAAGCTTGGTACCACATAACTTACAAGAGCGGCAGCTAATTTGCATTTTATCTAACACTCCAACAGCAAAATGCAATTGCTTTCACACACGCTCCAGGATTCCTACTACATGATCTTGGACACATGGATTTGATGGACAATGAGTTTTGCTGAAGCCCATTACAAATAAGGAAGAAATGTGATGAGCCTCCAAGGAGGTTTTGAGAGCCATGAGTGTTTGTGTGCAAAGGTTTGCATTACAAAAGACTCCTGCAAAAGGTAACCCTGTCCAAGCTCAGGATTTCTTTGCTGAAAGGTTTGGTTTTTTGGCCTTCGGGAGGTGGCCAGTCAAACAGACCACAAATGCTGAGAGATGGCCAGGAGGGAGCTGGCTGAGGAGAAGACTTGAAGAAAAGCCTGACCCTGCGATGAAGGCTCAGGCAGTCAGGGCACAGATTGTGCTCATTTTACTCTGGTGGCCCTACTTAGAAACCCTCATCTTGCTGGTCATTTTAAATCTTGCTAGTCAACAGCAAGTGTTTTAAAATCTGTCTTTCCGTCATATCTAGAGAAGCTGTCACAGTACTTCCTGCTTTTTTTTTTTTCCCCCCTTATTCCTGAGGACAGAAAAGCTATCCTAAAACTGAGTCCTATTTCTGGCATGTTATCAGCAAAGCGTGACAGTGGAAATCTCTGTATTTCATTATCTCCTTCACCCCCTGCTACAAGGAGCAGTCTGATCCGAGTGTGCTACTGCCAGACCAGTGGACCTGGTGCCTCTGGTCACTGGCAGCCTGTATGATACTGGCTGTTGCACCGGCCCCAGGAGCTAACCATTCCTGCTCATGACAGCTCCTTGGGCTGAACTTCAGGCACAAGCTCCTTCTGCTGGAACAGAGCCCTGCACCTCCATCCAAGGACCATCACTTAATTGTCCTCACCCCCAGCTTATTCCAAAAAATCCTCGTTTTTCTTCCCTCTGGGCTCTCGTGAGTGCTGCCGTGTGCAGCTCACCAGCTCTCTCTGCCACCTCTCCGAAGCAGCTGTGGCAGGGACGTGTTTCTGAGGCCTGAAACCCTGCTGGAGGAGGGCAGCAATGTAGACAGGTACCAGGAGGGCAGCAACGAGGACAGGTACCAGGACCAACATCCCCGCACTGCCACGCTCACACCTCAGGCAAGCCGACAAACGCCGCTGCGGGCCTACCCTCAGGCCACGAATCCAGGTTCCGGGCTGTTCTTGCAGGCCTCCCTCCCCTTCTTCCTCTCTTGCCAGATAATATGGAACAATATCAGGACTCACGCGTCTCATGCAGGGCCAGAGCGTCCCCTTTCAGCTGCCATTCCCGGGGTGGGTTTGTGTCAAGTGTCTGTCTGTCCTGGCGGGACGCGGAGGCACACCCTGCTGAAGAAACGATACGACCAACGGGCTGCACCTGGGACCGGGACTCGTCACAGTTGGATGGGTTTCTGCTTTCAGACCAGCCTGCTCCAGCCAGCTACACACATCCTCCAGGCAATTTTAATGTTCCTGGAAAGTCCTCCCAAAAACAATCACATCATCCAGATCAGCCGAACATGTGGCCTACTGAACGGCTGCCAAAATCAAATCCATGCGCCTTTGAGAGGTGCTAGGGGAATTGCAGAGACCAAAAGGCGTCACGTTAAACTCAGAGAGTGAGACACGCTGTCTTTGGACAAGCTTCTCGATGAGTCTGCCCTTGGCAAAAACCACCGAGCCCTCTTGGAGAGGAGCACGGCTCTGCAGCGCCCAGAGCCTCCACGGTGCGGGTGAGTGCCTCGGGCAGCTCCTCTGCTTGCTCATTTCTCCTTTTGCTTTTAGCACTCGGCTGCTTGGAGAAATGCCGGCCACTCCAGCCCGGTCTCCCCAGGAGAGACCACCCAGCGGAGGGGCTGGCTGTCAGGGAGCCCCTCTCGTGCTGGGTTTGGTTACCAGAGCTGGTCTCATCCTTGTGCTGTTAATCCAGTGCTGAGAACAATGGGACCTCAATCCCTGCTTTGAGTTTTAAAATAATGAATAGCAGCGATCGGCATCGTCAGCTGAGGCCAATGGGCCCTATTTGGTGGGGGATGCACCCTAGGAAATGGGTCTGTGGGGCAGCTCAGCTCCACACCAGCAGCCTGAATATGAAACCTGTGAAACCATAACCTGTTGAAAGCCTTCATCGCCCGTCTGCTTTCCCTTTGCATGACACCCTCTGCATTGCCTTGACACTCATGAGAGATTTTATAAGCAAGAATACCAGTGAACCCCAAGGATATTTCGGAGGATGTGTCATTTCCACCTTCCTACAAACAACAAAACCAAACCCAGAATTTCCCCTAGTTGCTTTACTGAACAGGCTTGCTGACTCCTGGGAAATGCACTTGCGTGTTTCCATTGAAGTCTTAAAAGAAAAGGATGAAAAACACATGACCTGGTGTCCTTGCAAAGAACTTATCTGATAACAGTCTTCTCCCATTGCTGGTTAGTCAGACTTAGAAGCCAAAGGAATGTTAGCGAAGGGGAAAAGGGATGAGATGTCAAATCTCCATTATCCCCGCCAACCTCCCTATCCACCTAACATCTGCCAACACAGGGCTAGTGCAGAAAAAATAGAGGCTACGCCTGCCAGATGGCTGATGGATAATGGCACCATTGTAAAAATTGGCCAGAACAGCTCAGAGAGCAGCCCTGCCACCCATCACAGCATGTGACAACGGCTCAGATGGCTGTCATTCATCTCCAGCCATAAAACTGGATCTTCCCTCCAAGACCCAAAAGACCTAATCCTGCCAGGTGCAAGGCTCTCTGCAATCTCCTAATGTAAGTGGGAGTGGAGGGTTGCTTGACGTCTCGCAGGAAGAAGCATGAATTGTTTTGGGTTTGTTGTTGCATGTCAGGGGTGTCAGGAAAGGAGCAGCTCTGATTTTGCCAGGGCGGGCTGTTGTAGAGAGAAGGTGCTGAGATACCTCCTGCAGGACCTTCTCCAGGGACGTCAGCCCTGTCACATTCCTAGCTTATTTTTCTTCCATCTCTTCTGCTCATTTGTGCTTTTTTGGATTGCTGTCAAGGAGGAAGGCTTTCATATTGGTTTGAATTTATACCTGAGTGACTCAGCACTGGGCTTAACCAGAAATTCAGTTGCCCCAGGGAGATACGGATAGAAGAAACAATTGTGTGTGTTGGCAGGGGGCAACTTCTTCCCCAGCCTCAGCTATTCACACACTTTCAGTTAGGAAAGCCTGAAGAAAGCTTTCTCACTTCCTCCCCACTCGTGCAGAACAGAAGCAGGACCAGGCATCGTGCTCCAACACGCTGAGCCGTCTCCTTCCTTCGTGCTCGGCGGCTCCTCTCCCATGCGTGTGAGGAGGTCTCAGAGAACAGCACTCCCGGCCTGTTTGCAGCTCTGAAACGTGTCAGCTGATTGCTATCTTGTCCTGCATACCTGTCTGGTGCAGAACATGTGTGGAGTATTAGCTCTGCAAAAGTGAGGCCGGAGCACTGGAGTATGCTGGCCGAGGAGCTGAGCTTTAACTCTTTCACCGCAGAGGTCCCTGCTCGCTGGTCACTGCTGCTGTACGTCAGAGGTACGGATGAAAGGGGACCCAGAGCCACCCATGGGGGTGCCAGGGGACCGAGGTGGGCACCCATGAGGTGAGCAGCAAATGGAGCTGGGGAGGCAAGGCCAGGACCAGCCAAAGGAGGCTGGGGGGTGTCATGATGCAGGACAAACTTACAAAGGGGACTGGATGAGTTCGTGACGAAGAAATTAACTGGGGGTTGATATATACGCAGAGAGTAAACATGCTTAAGCAGTCCTGGGGGAAACAGCATATATATTTGTCCTGTTCTTACTTTCCCCGGTCTGCTGGGCTAGATGGTCATGAGGTTAGACCCAGCACAGCTGCTTTCATGTCCTTATGCAATCTTGCAGCTCCCTGGCATCTGCCTTAGGATCATCTGTCAGATTATTGGTGAGCGGCAGCCAGAAGATATTTGCTGGTAGTACCCCCAGCTATACCCTGGCTGTTAGCTGGGCAGTTAGCACTGAAATGATTTCTTTTCATACTGTCAGTACTTATGACATTTTAAAGTACCTTCCTCCTGTTCTGCAAACCCAGGTAAGATTAAACTCTGAAGTCACTTGGAAATGAGGAGGCCAAAGCCCCCTCCTAGGGCACCCTGAGAGAAAAAGCTGGTGTTTCTGCTCCCACAGAGGACTTCTGTTTTCTCCTTGCTCCAGTGGAAACCCACAAGGCTGAATCTTACATAACACATTTAGTAAATGAAGCTTTGGAGGGGTCATTGTTTTGTGACCAAATGAAGTGAAAGAGTATGGGAAAGTCCCCAGAACTCCCACAAGGAGCAACAGGGACAGATGCAGGAAGAAGAGAAGACTGCTGTTGTGGTAGCATGAAACAAGGAAATCTACCAACCTGGTGGTAGGCTGTGAGGGGAAAAATATTACATCAGGAAACAGTAAAATTGCTCTGCTGTCCTGCAGGGGTCTAGCACAGTTTTACCAGACAGGGAGCGATGAAGCAGTTCTAAAAGCAGGATAAAATGGTGAGAAAGGAGCTGGTCCATGGTCAGTCACCTATGACTTCCAAGGTTAAGAAGGACTGACTTAGTGGTCAGTATTTTTTTGCAAGGTATAAGCCAAAAGCCAAAACAATCATTTAGTCTCATCAAAGTGGGAAGTACAAGACCATGAAAGCAGGAAGTAGTAACGTTGGTAACACTGGGCAATGAGGTCTGCCTATTCAGAAAAGGAGCACTTTAATAAGGATGTAGAAGTGTTGTGCATCTCATATAATCAGGCATATAATACTTGATAAAGCAGGATTAGAGAGGCCATAGCGGGTCCTTCCTCTCTCTCATCCTCTTTCTCTCACAAACATATGTATAGTTCTTGTCTTTGGAAATGTGGGAAAGGATTGCAAATATAGAGCTGTTATAAATGAATGAATTCATCTAGGGAATGCTATGGGTAATGTTACATAGGAATTCGGTCTGAACATGGGATTGAACTCATCTAGTTTTAAACTGTCTAACATTCAGGTATTTGCAAGCTGTATAGACCCCAGTTTAGGCAATGGAGAAAGATGTGTATCTCTATGGCATATTTATCCTAACCTGTCCCAGAGGTGGAGGGTATTCCAGGTTGGAAATGTATTTTTTTCTTCATTAACTGAAGGATCTAGACAGTTGCTTGATTTAGGATCCTAATTTATAATTGGCTGAAGGTGGTGAGATGAACCTCGGTGCAGATAAGAGTGAGTCCCTCCAGCCTTAGCATCTGATTTATTACATAAATATTCTCCTGCACTACATTTTGAAAGATACAAAAGTTGTTTTCCCCATGCAAGTAACAATAAGAAGTACTTGACAACACTGCAGAGGACCCCAAGGCCTTTGTCTTGTATTGAAGACAAAAGAATTACCAAAGCAGACTATTTTCTTCTTTCCTTTGCAACTAACAGAAGAAGAAACAGATTTCCAGGAATTCTGTCTTTTTAATGCAAATGTTTCAGCATTTTTATTTTTTGGAGATGACACAGCCTTTTATGAAACCAAGATTTTAAAGGCAGTTTGCATACGGAAAGTTCTCATCAAAACCAACTTTTATGTAACTTTCTACAGCATGTGTTAAGCTCTTCTGGATACAAGTACATAGCTTCTCTGTAGAAATATTCCTCATATTAATAATGGGGATCACTGTGGGGTCTGGACCGTCTGCAGGCTTTTAGATTACTTAATATAGCACAGCTAGACAGAAACATATTCATGAGCCTAAAATGCTCTTCAGGAAAGGGCAGAGACAGACACCCCCAGGTTATACATGCTGGTTCCAATGTCATAGGGATTCAACTAATCTGAAGGAAAACCAGGCACTGGTATGAAGACACTAAGGCTTCCAAGAATGAAGGTGGGATGAGTCAGTTGCTGATTTGGGACTGGAGATCACAAGTGCTGCTTTGCTGTCCATGGAGCCCTGCTGCAGTGAGTGGGGCAGTCCTGTCCACTGGCTATTCTTCAAACCTGAGTATTGAATCAGCAACATCCTATTGCAGGTGCCAAGATTTAAACCTAATGAGTAATCCAAGGAATTCCCATGAAGATGTTACAGGAACAGCTCACATATTTCAAACTAGACATGTGCTTCAGAAGGAGGTTGAAGTCCCTCATTCTGGGAGTATGATGAGTCATGGGGGACTGCCCTGATTCAAACACAGTTTTATATTCCTCTCTAACAATTTATTTGTTTACAACCTGCATCATAAGGCTTATTTCTATGTCTTTTCTATTTGGACATCTTTCCATGTTTCGGCTCTAGATTTTTTTTTGTTTATATTATATATTTTCTGAGGGCTGGTGATTCAAACTATGTTTGAGGTCAGGGAGTGACATTGTGAACACAATGGCATTTTAGCATTTTCAGTCATGTTCTCTAGCCTTTTCCTAATAGAGTGATGTAGTCTCTGTTGGTCACCAAGACCCTGAGGCTACAAAGTAATTTGGCACAAATCTCAGGGAATAACTCTTTGAATTTCCCTTTAGAGGTGTTCTCTTCTCAGCACACCTCATTTCTGTCTCACTGAGAAGCTTGTTTGCTTTCACTGAGGTCTGCAAAACTTTTTATGGTTTCCTCAGGGATTTAAATACAAAATGCACAAAAAATATGACTATAGCTGGGACGGAAGGTGGCATGCAACAACACCACGCAAGTACTCCTGGTGTGCAAGGGATGATGCTCTGTCAATCTCAAACCACAAAAAGGATTCAGGAACAAAAATGCAATTTCTCTGCAGTAATTCAGCCAGAAAACCAAAGCTAATGGGCTTTTTCCTATGAAATGCAAGCTGGAATCCTCCACCATCACAGGCCGATGTAGTCTTTGCTTAAGCCCTCCAACTTTAGGGTGCCATCAGACAGTGTCAAGGTGTTTGGTTCCTAGCATTTAATGAAGAAATAAAGAAAAAAGTGTATTTTATCATGCTCCTGGCTCCTTGCAGCACCTGATAGATATTTGACCCTCTCTGTTTCTGGTTAGCCAAAGGAATTCAAGAAGACTTATTCTTCCGTTGGGATATTTTAACACTTTTAAGCCTCACACATGGAGGAATTGCCCTGGAATTTTCTCTTCTGGCGTGGGAGGATGTCCTATGTCCTAAGCTCACACTTGGAATTGCACTGGGAAAAGGGGGTTCCTAATTATCTCTGACTTCAAGACAGTTAGGCTTCAAAGAGATCCATTGCTCTTTGCTGGGCTGAGGAAAGCTTTGGAGTTGTGGAGCAGCCTTTTTCCTCCACTTATTTTTTACAAGGATATATATACAACTCTTTCAGAAACGCTGTGCTCTGACTCAGGCAGATTAAGTGGTGGTGCCTCTGAGGAGCTGTGATGAGGTACCATCAGGGACAGAAGATACTGACGTAGAATATTCTGAATGCAGTCAATCTGTATGACTTAAGACAAAAAGCATCATTCACACTTGCACACATCCAATTGGCAAAGCCTGCCAATACCCACAGAACAACCCATAGAGTTGAATCCTTTCTCAACCACCAAAAACATAGAAGGGAGAAAAGAATGTCACTTTTTCTTCTAGCCTAAAAACAAATGAGTTTTTGGAGGGGCTGTTAGTATCCTGAACATATGGCAACTCCTTGCATTGCCTGGGGAAGTTTTTGACTTTCCAGTAGAAAAGCTGTTAAACAGTAATTGGGGACTGGGTGTATCAAGTGTTTATGAGTCTCCCATCTGTAGGCCAGACAGGAACATCTCATGATGACTGCTTCACAGTACCGTCAACCCATCTGCAGAACTGTCTAGTTGACCCCAGGTATGTGATGGACTTGGCAAGAAACAAGAAAGAAACAAGGAAGGTTGGGGGAAGGGAGAGAGGTGAGGAAAGGAAGATGGGTGGAAAAAGAAAAAAATATAAGGTGAGGAATATAAATAAGCCTGTTCAAATATCACAGAACTGACATCATGTTTCTTTACTCAAATCCTTCACTCTCAAACTGATAAACTAATTAAAGAGATGCATTTTGCAACTCCCTCAGCCTACTGAATTAAAATCAATTTTTCAGTTGGTCTGGCCAAATTCTGAAGAGGACTCCAAACACATGTTTGCAAGGGAAAGTGTTAGTGTATGGTATGTTCATTGGAAAGACCCAATTTTTACTGGTGAAGCAGGGTGAGAGGAAATAAACAGCAAAGTCAGTCTTGTTTTTGTTTTATTTATTTCTCTTCTATTTGGCTCTGGACAGTGCTGAACTTCCCACCCTCTGCAGTGCTGTCAGCCTGGACCATACAGACATCTGGTGTGCAAACAATTTGTAGTCCGGGCAAATTGTATCTTGTAGTTAAGCCTCTCCATCTTGCTTGCTTGCTTGCTCTCTCATTCTTTCTTTCTTGCTTCTTCTCTGCTGTCTCCAGCAGCTGTCTTTGTAATTAATTATTATTATAGGTGTCCAGCCACCTTTGATTCATCTTAGAGGGAAAGAACTGGAAGGTTACAGTGTGACGACACCCCCACGGCTAACAGCTAGACTCATAAAGAAAGCTCTCATTAAAGTATTTCACTTTTTATGATGGAAACCAATTCATCACAGCCAGCCAAAGGGTCTTAAATACAATTTCATTTCTGCTAAAAAGGTACTGACCGTGAAAGTATACGGTCAATATATTCTCAACATGCTACATGCACTTTAAGTGGCAGGGATGTTTACAAGAGCTCATGAAATCACTCACATCTGTAAATACCACACAACAGTCCTCAGTATTTTCTGATTACTGAACCAATGAATCTGGGTCTGAGAAACAGTTAGGTCCAACGGGTTTTAATTAGTCTGGACAGAATAGGCCTGGAGTTATACAGTAAGAGGACAGTTCAGAGTCCCCCTTCAGATTTCACCTTCTTTCATACTTTATTCGTGTGACACAACTATACTAAAAAGATCAGTGATGTGAGTGACCAAAGGTTTCCTTTCACTGACCTGTAGCTCCAGGGCCAATACTAATGCCTTTTAAAGGTCATTTCTGGGGAAAATACAATTGCTCGTAACCTTTCCCCCACTTGGTCTTCCCCATCTTATTCCTCATAAACCAACACTAGATTGCTTCATAAACTATGTAAACAAAAAGAGAGAGGACAGAAGAATGTCTGCTGAGATACTGAAAAATGGGAGCAATGAAACGTATTGATCACCTATCTCAGGGTAGCAGAGACATAGGCTGAGGTTGCCTTCCACGTTATAAAAAAAGGAACTGTTAAGGATGAATTTCAAGGAAGATAACATGGCAACTTTGTAGATATTCACAGGGAGCTCCTTTGAGGAATTTGGGGACAAAATATGAAAGAAGTTGTTTGAAAATGTAAAAAATGGGCTATGGAACACTAAGAACAATTTACTTGCTTTCCAAATACATGTTCAGTGTTGTCTATATTCCAACAAGGGTATAAGATACATTAGTGATACTGTGAGGGAAGCACTATTCAGTCAGCTCTGAAATTATGTTTTACCATGATTAAGGGACCAGAGAATTTTCAGAGAACTTTCCATGCTATTGACCACGTTTGAATTTGAACAGATAATATTTGAACAGAAATTTCAGAGTTTCACCGCTTCATTAAAAAAAATCCCGTCCTATCCACCTTCTTTTTGTTTTCCTACTTTTTTTTTTTTTTTTTTTTCCCTGAACTGGGCATAATTGCATTGCTGGGTCAGTTTAAATCACAAAGATATTTCTTGGCAGAGGAAATCCCAGATGGAAAACTTTTATATAGAAGTTGATCCTCATTCTTAATTTGTTTTTTAACGTTTTTTTTTTCTTTTTTTTTTTTTTTTCCTGGCTGTGTTTTGTTAATTTGAAACCATGGTTGCTGTCAAGCACACTGCTGGCCCTCCTGCATGCCCAATGCATCACAGCAGTCTTGGCTTGGCTGTTCATTCCAGCTGAGCTGCGGAATGGTGAGAGCTGGGTGGTATGTGCAGGGTAACCAAGAGAAATACGGATTCTTATCAGCTGTCCAGATCTTCAAAGTACTGCATGAGCTGAGGTTGGTGCTGGTGATTGGTTTGGGAGCAAGTCTGAATCATTGCTAGCAGGGTTCCTGGCTGGAACCAAAGAAAGCTGGTGAAATGCAAATGTTTGGAACTGATTATTAATGGAAGAAGAACAGATGGTATCTAATTCCAAGAGGGTCAGCAACACTTGCCCTGATCTGCCTTTGCTTCAAAATTGACACTTCTATTAATTGTAACAGCAGAAGAGCTCGCTTTTGATCATGGAGAGTGAACTTTATTTGCTCTTCCTTTTGCTGACGTTCCAAGTTAAGGTCTTGTTGCCAGTGGGTGGAGTGGTGAAATTTACATTGCATCCACTATGGTTAAGCAGAGGACCTCCATTTCCAGGGCTGTCAACTGAACCTCCTTCACACTACAGAGAGAACTTTATAAATGCAAAAAAAAGTGAAATGTGATCTTGCTGGAATAGGGGTGTATCCAAAAGAACTGTGCTTTGGGTTGTACAGCCTTCCCAAGGAGTCAGAACAAATATCCAGACTTCAACGCGAGACCAAGCAGAGTTGCTCAGTCCCTGTGGAGATGAGATGTAGAACTGGAGAATGTAAACAGATGTGGAGACATTTTGCTGCATTTCTGAAAAGACAAATGACTTTTGTGTTGCTATATTTTAGAGTTTGCTCCAGTCCCCTTATCAAAAATATGATGCAAAAAGCAATAGTCACTTCATTTTCATTTCTCAATCTGTCTGGAGAGCAAAAGGCACATCTAGCAGATGAGGTAACACCAGTGCCTAACAACTGTTGAGAAAGACTCGCAGAATTTAAGAAACTGAAAAAAAAGGAAAGGATCTTCAAGAAAGTGAGAATCTGAAGGCAATCACTATGATAGCCTGAGATCTTGAAACAGCATGCATTGTTATTGTTATTATTGCAAGCAAGTTGATTAGTATCTGAGAGAGAGTCCAACACAGCCTCATCCAACTGGGATAGAAAATGCAAATTATGAACATGCATCTATCCCAGTATGGCTAAAAAGATTCCATAGAAACTAGAAACTATAAGATGCAAAAGAGGTGAAACTTCAGTTTCCTAGTCTTGTCCCCCTTCTTCTGTACAGGAGAACCACTCTGTAAAGGAGGTAAGACTGGAGCAGTGGCAGTTTGGGATATTCTCCACATCTAGGAAGCTGACTTCTGTGGGTGGACAAAGGATGAGCCAACAGCCAACAGTGGCTCTACAGCTCGGGGTTTTGAAATGGCAAGGAACGTTGTTCAAGGATATCTCAACCATTTTTAACTAACCAATGTGGCCTGCTCAGGCCAATATTATGGACAGCAATAAACAAGAGGACACTGTGTCTCATCAGTCTCATGGATATAACTTTCTGCTTACAGCTGTATTTGGCTAGGGCCTGTAGGTGGTTATGGACTTTGACTCAGTGGCTGGGCTTGGATGGGAGCCTTCTGGCTTACAGTCCTGTGCTCTAACCATCTAATCTCTCAGCCCAGAGGAAATTGCGGTGTCCCTGCGGGCCCTTGGTAAGACACCACAGCTTTGTTTGTTGAGTGCTTAGCTTTTGATGGGGATATTTGAAGGTTTCACAGATGGCATTCAGTGACTCTGTTCTCTATTTCTACCTGGAGGCTGCCAAAGGATGGCAGCAAAGAGACAGATGTGAGAGGGACATCAGGGTGTGAAAAGATGGGGTATGTGCAATAGGAGAAGTGCTGGAAGTGCTGTTGCTGTGAAAGAAAAGTACACCGTCCTGGAAAACAAACTATCTGGAATCCAGTGCTTTCTGCAGTTTGGTGCTGATAAAAAATGCTGTACTGGCATCTCTGCAATATGATACCCCAAAGCAAGAATACGGTTTGTTATTACATCTGCGGCCAGCAGGACTTCGTGGTGATGGAGGAGACATCCTCAGCTAAGGCTGAGTGTTTAGTTTCCATGTCCCTTCTGTCCTAGGATGGCAGTCAGCAATAATTACTTCAGTGGTTTCTACCCTGCAATTCTTAACCTCTAGGGACTATACACAGATCCACAAATTCATTCCATGCAAGCCCCTTCTAACAGGATGATGACTTCTAGTCTCTACTGGACTTGATCTAGATTCACATGGGAAAGCTAGAGAAGAAATGCCAGTTTCCTGGAGCAGCCAGTGCCAGGACAGAGTTCTGTAAGGAGCTATCTGCATTTGGAAACAGTCCTGAACTGACAGAGAAAGAAGTGTAATGATCAATCTGAGACATATGATTTAATGAACTACCAGCCAAGAGATCAAGACAGGAGAGGAAAACTGATTGCTAATAACAACTATTATACACAGGAGTGTTAAGAATATCCCCTGATGACACCAAATGATAGGCTTGTATCCTTTAAATCTGTTACAAATTTCTGTTATCTAAGCATGCTTTTCTGCAGAACAAGAGAAAGAGCACTTTTTGTTTTGTTTAGTTTTGTTTTGTTGTCTTGTTTAGCAGAACTCCTGTGCCTGACATAATCTTTACACTTGCTTCCCTAGTTAAGTCTCTTTTTTCTTTTCCTTCCCTGGTGTTTGCATGAACTTGGTGAACCCTCATCACGTGTGGCAGTGTTTATATTTGCACAGGCTGTTCTGCGTGTCTCTGTTTGTGTTGCCACCACATCTATATGGCTTGGCAGCAGCCCCACGGCTGTATTTCAGCTGCATATAAATCAGCTTCCCTCCATCCCCCTGTGTTTCCATCTGTCTGTCTTCCCTGATTGCTCTGAAATGTTACAGGGCATGGGGGTTAGCCCATGGCTGAACCCTTCAAACAGAGATGGTACAAAATAAAACCTGAGCTTCTCCTCCACAAATCTAACTCATCAAAGTATGGAGGTGTGGGGTGTTTATGTTTTTGCAGGGAGAGGCCTCAAAACAGGGACTAAGCCCTGCTTCTGTAGTTTTCAAGTCTTTTGTTTCCCCAAAAAACTTGTGCAGAAGCTCTGAGGTCACCTCTACTGTGGAGCTAATCTTCCCTTAGTTCTTCACTACATGAGGATCTCTCCTTCCTCACACAAATTTAATTTCTGCTCATTCATTAGTTATTACCTCTAGTTTAATTATCATATCATTAGTTCATTTCTTTCTTGGGAGAAGGAGATGTGAAATGGGTCCAAAGACTGGTAGCACAGGGAACTGGAGGTGTATTATCATCCAGGGAGAAGGATGTCAGGCAAAAATTGTAGACCTTGATACTCTCCTTGTACAAAAACATTTCCCCAGGGATCTTCTCCTAGACGGGGTTCATAATGGGGTTAATCACATATACAGTTGATTGAATTGCTGTGAGCCCTGGAGATAAACTTCTTGGAGTATCTGTGTGTTTTACTCTTGGCCATGTCACTTCTCTCATGGAATAGATACCCAAGGGGAACAGAAAATGGATCCTGTTGCCCTTTGGCCATTGACAATATTGGCCACCTCAACAGAGATGACAAAGACTAAATGGAGTTGGGTATTAGAATTCCCTGTTTCAAGAAAACTGAGAAACATGGACAGGACAAAAAAAGGTGGGAAAAGAACAAGACTCCCTTGTTGTCCTGGTGGACTTCAGTCAGACTGCCAGAGCTGAAGAGCAACATTTTCTCACCATAACTAGGTTTAGTATTCTGGCTTCCTCCTGAGCATAAAACTGAAAACAAGCTCTTCCTTTTTATGTGTAAGTGCTGAGAGGGCTTTGCATGAACTCTCTTGTTCTAGAAGGCAGAAAATACCAAGAACTTAATCTCAGAAGCACTGTAGGCTAAGCTAGAAAAATAGTGGATAAATTTGGATTGGCCTCCCAAACCACCCAGATTCTACTTCATAAAGGAGACAGTGTGTCCTTACCTAGGACAAATGATTAAAAATCATCGGTGATTGTGGGTTCATGTCTCTTTCCAACCTTCTCTCAAACTAGGAGATATTTGGGCTTGGTTCTCTAGTTTGCCTAGTTCTTTGGCTCCAAATTTGAAACTTAAAAAAATTATGTAAAGTTGGGTCTAATACTTAATTTTAATAGTTTCCAGAGAATGATGTGTAATGTCTATTTTGTTACACAGATAAATCTTTAATGACATGATCCATCTGTCTAGTAGTACTTTGCTACTAAACTTTTACTGAGGTGTGGGGGTGGCTGTGATGTCATTTTGGATGGGAGTAACTATGTTTAGAAATTCAGAAAGGGCAGATAACCCTGTGATGTGAATGTCCTCTTCTGTTGCATTTCTAGCTGAAAGAGGAAGAATTTCTAGTCATTTTCAATATTGCTGTTGTCCCAGCCACATGTCTGAGCAGATGGCATAAAAAAATCAGAGTTGTAAGAAACCTTGGACAGTATCTATCCATGGGAATCTCACAGAACCAGAGTGGTTTTAATGTTCACCAGACTATTTCCATGAAAGTTCCTAGGATGCCAGGGAAAGTGTGGACTGACCACAGAAGACAGATATGAGACAAGTGCATGACAATATTCTTTTTTTTTGTTTTTAAAGAAAAAAATGTGTATTAAGAATACAACTGAGAACTATAGTGACATCCATATTTACTTAAAAAAAAAAGAAAGAAAAAAGAAAGAAAAAAAAAAAGAGAGAGAGAGAAAGAAAGAAGGAAAACAAGCAAGCAGGATGATCAGTTTTATGTCTATGTTCTCCAGTCTGTCTGTCAGCTGTTCAAGAACAGGACATGACTTGCAGTACAAGGCTAAGTCAGTTTGGATTCCATATTTAGAGAACAGAGGAGAAGCAATCAGGTGTCAAAGGACATAAGCAGGTCACATATCCTTCCCATCCACTGGGGACTTCTTTGCTCCTGACGGTGAGATGCAGTTGTCCAGGCCTTAAGACAGAAAAAAAAAAAAAAAAAAAAAAAAAAAAAAAAGCAAGACAAGATTGGTCTATATACAAATCCCTGGAAGAAATCCCTGGAAGAGACTGGTGAGGATACAAGCCTGGAGACTATTGGAGCTGCACTATAGCCAAATAGGAGCCCTATAGAAGGGATCCAGAGGTCTCTGCTCAGGTGCTGAGACTGCAGATTTTTGCCAGAGGTGGAAATAAAGTAGTTCGTGCCCCTTAGACTATCTCCAGGAACCTCACTCCTGTCTGTGTGGAGACTTTGTGGCTGGAGATGAGTTTATGGCTTTCACTTTTTCATGCTGATGCACTTTATAAAGCCACGATCACATTTTGTTGGGCTTTTATAGAAAGGCCTCTGAGGTCTAGCAAAATTACAGCTGAACAGTAGAGCCTGAGATAGGGAGACGTGCTGTAAGGGGGAGAAAAGAGGAGGAGCTTGAGAAACACAGGTAAATAGAGAAGGGCAGGCTTAGAGTAAAGCAGAAATAAGCTCCCACAGGGAACTTCTTGGGCAAAGCTGAAGATTAGTCAGAGCTCTGTCAAAGCAAGTATCTGACATAGACATTTTACCTATATCCATCAGTCTAAGGGCAAAATCTACAGCATGATTAGCCCCCCAGATCCCACTCAGCCAGCTCGTGTGTGGACCTAGAGCAGGATGCAATACCAATCTGACATGCCAGACAGCCTTCCAGAGGCATCTTGGTGTCAGCATTGCTGTGGCCGAGAAAAGAGGGGGAGATGACAGGAATTCACCAAACTGGGGAATTCAGCACTGCAGATAATTACAGAAACACCTTCCAAATCAGGAGAGACTATTCCTCTGTGTTCAAATATCACCGATGGTAGTGTCCCTGTTGGGATATGCTGTCTTTGCTGGGGTATGCATTAATATCTACTATGCTTAGAGAGGAATTTCCCCTCTCCTGCAGAGTTTGGCAGCAGCTATTAGATTCCTTCTCTCTCATTTAGGTCCCACAGTCCCAGTTTAGAGGAGCTGAGCTGTTCTCTAATATACTCCTAGTCTTCAGTGACTCTGAACTTCTCTTTCAGCTCACATGTGAGACCGCTGGTGGGGCGTGGGTGCATCCCCATGCAGCGACACGTCAGCAGGAGGTAACCTCGTTCCAGGGAGAGGAACACCAATTCAGCTGGGTCACTGGAGCCAAACCCCTGCAAAATTAAATTTTCTCTGAGAATCGTCCCTACAGCATTCACACCATTGCATACACCCACCCCAAACTCTTCCCAAGTGCCTGGAACAAATGCAGCTCCTTTGTAGAAGAAACAACCAAATAAAAGCACACAAACCCCAAAGCACTTGCAATGTGTCAATAAACAACGGAGATCTCATGAGTAATTTTTGTCCCATGTCCTTCTCATAGAAGAAAATGTTAGGTGAAATGTTCTGGTCCTCCAAAGAAGTGGACTATGCAGCAAGGAACGGCAGCCCCTCCAGCCCCCTCATGATCCCCGAGGCTTTGGTGCTGGGATCAGCACAAGGAAGGATGCCAGAGAAAAAGTATGAGATTACCTCTCAGCAAAACCCTTTGGCCTGAATCACTGACATCTTTGATTTAAACAGTAATTTAAAACATGCATGATGAGAAGTCAGGGAAGGGATCCAGGAAGGCCTGGGGTCCAGCCAACCTGGTGTGTCTGCCAATTTGCTGTTCAGAAGGTAGGTTTGCTAGGAAGGGGCAGGACCATGTCTGAAACCTGTCACATCTCAGCTAAGCCACAGGACCCTTACTCAGTGGTTGCACATCTGCACCAGCACTGCTTTGCTGGATACCTGCAGCCCCGATCTTCGCTCAGCTGCACCAAAGCAGTATGGAGAAAGGTCTGGGGAAAAATCTTGCCATATTCTTTCCAGCTGATCAGAAAGCCCTGCTGATGTATGTCCCATGGATTCCTCCCCAGGCTTTTAAGCCACAAGGCTTTTATGGTCAGTTTAGTGATGTAGCTTGAGGGTGAGGAAGGCATGCAGGAGCAGAAAGAAAGTGAAGAAATCTGCATAAAGGAAAGGAAAAGAGGAGCACATTGCAACATGTATCTCAGGCAGCTTCTTTTCACTTTCCCATATTTCCCAGACCACTGGCTTTACTGAGGGATATTACTGGCACCCGGTTCTTGCTATGAGGAGATAAGAGAGAGCAGGGAAAATCCATTTAACCAATGTCCTCATTGCTTGGTTTCAATGGAAGAAGTTCATGGCTTTAGATAAAGGTTTCCCAGGTTGAACACTGTTGCAAAACTGATTCAATTGGGAGCCCAGCTTTAGAAATAACAGTGACTTCACTTTAGTGAAGGGAGAAGAGAGTTTTGAGCCAGCTCTGAGTCCAGTCTCTGTGGCTCTGGCCCACTGTGAATTTTGGTGACTAATTGCCTTTTGGATTTAGGTACAAAAGGTTATTCTCACACAAATTATCTTCCTCCCTGCTGTGCAATTTCAGATTCTGTTCTGATATTTCTTGTGTCACTTTTCTTCTCTTTCCTGGGTCAGGTTCAGGTTGGAAACCTATTGCTCAGGGAGGGCAGATGGAAGAGGTCTCTCTGACTTTGAATCAGATTCTGTATGATCATGACTCAATGATCATAAATCCTCCAGGGCCTGAAGCCTAACAAGGCAATAAAGGAGGAAGCTCTGTGTCTCTCAGATCAAAGGGAGAGAAAAGCTGAGATGTAAAGGAGACAAAATGAGCTGCAGGGTATGTGAAAATCAGAGCTCCCATACAGCTTGCTGAAGACTGCCAAAATAGGGTTCTCCACAGCCATCCCATACCTACGCAATACAGCGATGGGAGCGTTTTTAGATAAGATCAGGCCCAGAGAGAGCATGCCTGGCTCTGTTTCTTCCAGCAGCACAATATGGAAACCCAGTGCTGGGAAACCGTTTTTCCGCGCCAGGAAGGAGGCAGGGAATTGTTCTGTGCAACCATTCAGAAGCCTCCGCTCCCACGCATTCTCCCACTTGCTGACACCCTGCCAGGACGGCAACAGAGGAATTGATTTACGTGCAGTAAGTCAAATAAATAACTAAATAGATAAATAAGGCCCTTCCTACCTTGCTTAGCTAAAGAAAGAGAGAAGGACCGAGGGCAAATACAGCAGGAACTCATCTGCAGGTGCACTGCTGCAGTGCAGAACTGGGCACTGGGTGCTGACAGCGCTGGTAAATGTGATATTTATTCCTGGGAGAGAATTTCAGGCTGCTCTTTGTAAGACCTGTCACTCACTTTCTCCGGTTCTTGCTAGTGAAATCTCTGTGCTGTGTGAGCTCCTTGGGTTCAGACAGTGCTGGATGGGTCCTGCCTGAGTTTCCCAAATATTTTAATTCTCATTTTGATGAGTTTCCTCCTAAAAGGTTTCAGGTTCACTGCAGAAAGATACTCGCATGTATTGAATGCAGCCTACTAGCAGTCATTTTGCTTCCTCCTTTGCCTGTGCTAGTGGGACTCCAATTACCAAGTGTTTTGTCAGAGAAGAGATGTCCTTTGCAGGTCTGCCCAGCTGAGCAGGTGCTCTTCTAATGTGGTCAGTGGCAAACTGCCTGGGGAAAAAGCGTAAGAGAGTTGCAGCACTATCCATCCTCTAGCTGGGACCTCCCAACTCCTATTAATCTGAGAAGTCTGCCGTGTAGACCACTGTGTTTAATAGGCATGATCCTCAGTAAATCCTCCCCTTTCCTGCTTCTGGCCTCCTCAGCATTCAGTGGCAAAGGAACATCCCATGGGAAGTGCGTGTAATGTGAAAAAACACCATGGCGCTTTCATTCATGCTCCTTTGAGCTTCCCCAGACTGACCATCCTTGTTTGGGAGCAGGTCTCCCACAACCGTGCACCATTCCTTCATCCTTTGTCATGCCCTCAGCTGCCCACACACCTGCAGAAATGCAGGGAAGAGGTCTGTAGTCCATGATTTGTTCTCAGGATTTATCTCCCAATAAAATAAGCAGAGATCTAGTGATTGCATTAGTCCTGGGAGTTCAGAGAGGAGCTCAGTGCCTGGAACTGCCTGGGGATCAAAATGCGTGAGAGCAAAGAGGGCCTCTGCCTGCTCTCTCCAGACATTCACCTTTATTCAAATACAAGTGACCTTTTCCTCTGTGCACCACCAGTAGCAGAACTGGGCCACCCGAGGGGACACTTGTTTTTCCCTTTGTCATATAGATTGATCAACTGACATTTTGATGGAGCTAAATTTCTCCTTGTCCTGCTACCAGGCTCCCACAGTGGGTAAGAAAAGGGCTGGGAATAGAGAAGAGTCAGGGTCAGGAGATTTTTTTGTACACCAGAGTTTTCCTGCCTTCTCCCAGAGCAGGAGGTTTGTTGCTCTTCAGTCCTGGTGTAGAATAGGAGCTAGCCCCTAGGATACCTGCAGCCAGGAATGTTCCAGAATTGCTGCAAGAGCAAAAGAATAATTAAGAAAAAAAAAACAAACAGGGATACAAAAACTTTGGATAAAAAGTATGGATTCATCAGACACAGCTTTCCTGTATTTCTCCAGCTACCTGTACTTCTCTTTGTTTCACAACATTAACCTCATACCCTCTCTCCTTTCTGACATCTCTTCCCTGCCTCCCCGAGAGGCTGATTGCTCTTTGCTCAAACTCTCTAAGCAGCTGACATAGAGAAGTTAGACCAGGAACAAGTGTTTCCCACCTGTGTGCAGCTGAAATCGGTGCACTTCGGTTTCAGGCCCAAAGAAGGGCCAGTGAGCCTGAAAGCGCATCTGTTTTTCTAACTCTCCTAGTTAGTCTAAGGAGAGATATTCTCTCTCTTTGAAAAACCCACTTCTAATAAAAATAATTCATTCCACCTCTGAGTGAAACCTCGTAATGTCCAAATTCCCTGGAAGTGGGTTTCTGACCTTTCGATGTGAAAGATGAGCTGGCACATTTCCCTGGGAAACCTTGCTTTCAGGCGAAGGGTTTGACAAAGCCAACCTGTTCCCGCAGAACCTCTCCAATCTGTCCAGTGGTGTTTCCAGCCAAAAAACCCCTCCTGCCCCCTTCCAACCCTCTCCGTTACAGCCAGAGAAGAAAGCATTACTGAAACAGAAGGATCCCTTCTTGCTTTCAGAGTGGAAATGAAACCAACATTAACCTATTTACAGAGGATCTTCATGTGAAGGCTCAGGCCAAGAGCAAATGCCAAACAGGCCTGGGGTTAGCTTTTCCAAGCAGCAAAAAGCTATAAACGTGGCCCTAAAAGAAAAAAAAAAAATGAGAGAGAGAAAGAAAAGAAGGCAGATTTAAAAAAAAAAAAAAAGGCAGGTGCTATTTCAGCAGAGTTCCCAACTCAGCAATTTTCTTTCAAACCTTTCCAGTACCACTGTTTGCTGCGTTGCTCTGGGCTCGGCTGCGAGGCAGGCCAGAAAGTACATGTACAGGCCGCGCTGCATGGCTTCTCCCCATCGTTGGATGGGGCTGCATTGTCTGAGCCTTCTGGCACGCTCCCAAGGGGGCTTCTTGTTTGCACTGCCACATCTGTTTGAAATCCTGGCACATCTCAGCCTGAGAAATATGGTTTGCGGTGTCATGGCAACCACTTTTTCTTGATCTGACAGGCCAGGCAAGGTTGCGGAGGCCTGGAAGTGCTCCTTGCAGATCTGGTTTCAATGGGTAGAAAGCTCTGGAGGCTGCTGATCACACGTATAACCTGTGATTCTTTTCTTTTAGCTTGCTACCTCCCACCCTACCGTACCTTGAGTCATGATACACGTGGCAGGGGGTTAGTTCAGAGGTGTGCATGAGACTGCCAAACCTGCTCTTGAAATTTCAAGGATGCCCTGCTCGGACCACAGGCACTGAACTACAAAACACAAAGACATCAAAACTGACAAGACCAAACCTATCTTGCGTACTAGGGGGCCTGGGTAGAAATTTGCATCTCTGTCCCTGTGGCAAGGACATTAATTTAGCCAAGGGAGGCCTGCAGGGCATGTCTGTCCTTTCTCCTGAGGATGGGTGCGAGGTGGAAGGTGCTGCATGTGCTCCAGCAACCTTTTCTCAGAGCTGTGTGGAAAGAGCCACCAAATTTGTCCTCAACTGTCTTCAGTGCAATCTGTACTGAAGGCAAGATCCTGAAGCTCTGACCAGAGGATAGAAAGGGAATTTAGTTAATCACTACAATTGTTAATGAATCAAAGAATCCTCTACCTTTGGGCAGCCAATCCAGCCTGCAAAAGTGTTGTTAATTAGCACCCAGTCATCTGTATAAAATGAATTGGTCGGGTCTCCTAACTGAAGCCACAAAAATCACTCATTTCTCAGTTGCTCCATGCCCCGTGCCATGTAGCTAAGGCCAGGGACCGGAGGCCAGGCTCTCCTGCCAGTGCTCCCGTGTGTGACACTTCCATCATGCGGTGTCAGCAGGAATGTAAACGTTTGGCAAAGACAAAGGGAACGAAGCCACCTGAATCTTTTCCTCTGGAAAGCAGCCTGGCAGCAACCACAGGAATGTTCCTCGAAGCAAACGGTACCGGCGAGAAACTGAAAAGGATGAAATCCTTGACACACCGGTGCCTGACTTAAGGCTTGAGGCACTGCAGAAAAAAGCGTTGCAGAGGGAGTATGGAAGGACAGCGGAGCACCAAGGAGAGGCATTTCTGAATGTCGGTACTGTTGGGATATCAGTGGGTGATTTCCCCGGGGGCAAGCACACAGCCTTTCTGCAGAAACCAGCTGCCAAGCGTGACTTTCCGCCACTCTCCTGCAGGTGTACAAATTATGGCTAAGTGCTATGGATCTGAACAGTAGTAGACTAATCTGAAAGCGTAGCATTTGTTGTATAACTGACAAGTAGGTCAGAGCCAGGTTATCCCCAAGAAATGGACTTGGCTTGGCAAGGGGGAGTGAGTATTTGCAGGGCTGTTAAAAACTTGCGCTTCCCCAAAGAAAAGCATTAGCAAGCAGGGAGAAAGCGGCAGTGGATCCAATTAAAAACACACGCCAAGGCAAAAAGAGAGAAAAAAGAAAACAGATTTCTTCAAAATGCCTTAAAAATATACAGTGGGAGAATCCAGACTTGTTTGCCATAAACGAGGAGGCAATCACAGTACAACACAGGTGTCCAGGCCCGGAGGGAAGGCAGGAGAGAGGGCAGCCAGGCAGCAAAGAGAATAATTACAGACTCCATTGAGGGTATCTGCACTTATTTTGGGATATTAGTCCAGCTTTGCTATGAGGACTCCATTTGGAGGTATGCCATGGAAGAAACACTGAGGAAATTTTGGCTATTGCTACCCACAAGGGTGAAAGGCGTTGGAGTATCTTCCCAGCTCTGACACCAGCCTCTAGGGTAGAGCATACCCCAGTAAGCCTGTGCCTCAATTTCCCCATCAAGGTTCTCCTCTGACAGTAATGCTCTTGATCAACTTTGCCAGATGCTCTGCAATCTGTGCAGGGAAAAACAAAACTTAAAAGTAGGAGAGATACCATTTTGAATATGTTAAAACAGATAGTGTTCAGATCTTCCTTTATGAAATTCTTTCCTCAAGAGGCACCTCCCTCTGATCTGATCATCCCAAAGACTTGGCAAAGCCACCAGACAGTCAGTCGTGGGCACAAATGTGCCTGTTGAGGAGAGCTGATTGTATGCATTTGTTTTAAAAATGCAAAAGTTCCCCAAACCAAGTTCAAACCAAGCTTTCTCCAGTGACTTGGCACAACACAGACCGAACAAATTTTACACCATGGGTTCTTTGCTTTTCCCCTGCTTTTATTTGTCATGCTTTCCTACAAAAATGTTTTACATGAGATATTTTACATGGTTTCTGGAATAACAACCTTCTAAGTGCAGAAAATTAGGATCAAATAGAAGTCATTCTGTGAGCAAACATGGCAGTTGCTGGGAGATGAGAGTTAGTAGTGAGTAGGTGTTGACCGAATTCTCCTAGACAGCATGAGATAAACAAAATCTTAGACTGTTCACTGCTCCAATGCAATGAGGAGGTGAATGCAGAGAAAGAGGAAGAAGCGGAGGATTTTGCATGGGAAAAAATCTGCCCTCCTCTTGATTCAGTTAGATGCAATAAAGGACTTACCCAGCTTTATTTTAGCTTTCTGTGACGTAAAGGATGCCACTGAAACTAGTCCCTCCAGCTCCCTTTTAGGGAGGAGAAATGGGCACTTTCAGAGTACAATTAATCTGTATGAATGTAGGCAGTTACTTTTGGATGTGGCGATCCATGCCCGTTTCTCCACTGACTCCACTGATTACATCCCAGTGGGCTGTAGAGAACATTTAACAAGATTAATTGAGATGGGTCTGTCAGCACCCCATCAGATGAGTCCCATCCAAAGCCTGTCAGTCCATGGGCTGCAAGCCAGTGCCATCCCACCACCAGCTGGGATTGTAGCTTAGGCCAGAACTGTGATGTAGCTGCAGGATGCCCTGCACTGTGGTCAGGGCAGAGCTGCAGCAAGGATGGGGAGAAAGGGGTATGCCCAAAAAAGGAGGAAAATATGACCCAGGCCTCTGCCTTCCAGTGCTGTCACGAGAGAAGTGTTGCAGTTCTGAGCCTGGAGGAATTTCTGGGGGCTGGATGTAGCTTAGGGTAGGGCAGTGCTCTGGGGAGAGCTGTGAATGGAAAGAGAACCAAGCTGGTTATGCCTTAGGGATTAAGTATCTTGCAAATGAGCTGGTTAAGAGATTTTTTTTACTTCTGAACTTGCTTGACATCAGCCACTCTCAAGATACTTGCAGGGTACTTGGCTAGAAAAAGCACAGGTGTGTTCCAGCACAGCTGTGCCCATTCTGCTCAGTTAGGGGCTTGGAAGGGTTATTACCTCTTCCAAGAAGAAAGCTGTTTGCTCTGGAATTGGAGAGATTGATGAAAGTGAGGGGGGTGTGTGGGGGGGTGATCTAGAGGGTTTCTATGGTCCAAGCTGAGCTGGGAGCCAGCAGGATTCTAGGTTTTCCAAGATCCTGACTCAGCTTTTGACCTTTGGCAAGTCATTGACCTGAGTCAGAGCAGCTGGAAAGTTGAATAAAACTTAGTCTGGCAGGAAAAGTAGAGATGCTGCGTTGAGATGATCTGTCATCTCTCTGTATTTGGGCAAATGTTGGTTTAAAGGTACACACATCCTGAACTGACGTTACTTCCTCAGGAAATTGTGCGACTTAGGATCAGCCCCCCTGTTGCTGCACTGAAGTAACATAAGGAAGGAATGGGAGATGAAATGAACTGTGATTAGTTCTGTGATCAAGACATACGCAATTTAATGAAGTGGAAATCTTGATGGATTTGTAGTTTTTCTTAACTATCCAGTTAGGATTTCTCATGGGGAGATAGAAGAAATCCTAAGAAGGGGTTGCAAAAAATAATTTAACTTTGCTTTTAAATAGTTTTTTAGAAAGGAATGTTCTGTTAAGCAGTGATGGGGTTGGAGGAGCAGTAGTGGGAATAAAGCAAGGTCAGGGATTCCATATCTGGTATTATTGCTGATTTCTTACGTGGAGTGGGGCAGGATGCCCAGTCTCTTTCCATTCCCGTACTTCAACTCTAAAATAAGGCAACCATATTTGCCTGCAGGTTTTGAGACTATCCATTCGCAGCTACAGTGTAATATAATCCATGATGTCTGATCATGTGGATGCTCTGAGGCCATTGCAAAGGGAATCAAAGGCTCTAGAGACCTCTGGGTAGAAGATAAGAATTTCTTCTCTCCTAATTATTCTTCTGTCAAGCACTGTACAAACAAGAATGAAAAGCTGGCCTTCCTACAGCCATACTACCCCGACTATTTTCCAGCTTTAAGTGAATGTTTGAGTCAGCTGTTATTTGATTCATCTTCTTGCCTTGGATTGTATGGGAATGTCAGGAACAGAAAAGCATCTGTGTACATCACTAAGTGATGCAGTCTTGAACTCTGCTGAGTTCTCCTTTCTGCTGCTCCTCGCATCATGTCTAGTTGTGTTAAACATGAGAAGTTATATCTCTCTGCAAACAAGTTAATTCCCAGTTTGTGCTGGTTGCCTGCAAGGCTGTGGAATGGGATCGATGTGGAACTTTAGTCGGTGGAACTGTACTTAACAGTATAGTTTGGTACAGTTACAGTATAGTGTACTATATAGTGTTTCCAATTAGAGTTCTGATAGTAAAAGAAGATTCATGGAAGAACTCAGGAATTAACAGGAAAATGCTGGCCCAATAATTCTGAGCACATTGACCCAGTGAGGCAGACATCTCCAGGCTCCTTTGGTTTCACCAGATTTCCTCACCACATGGCATTCATTAAGAAGCCCTGAAGGCAAGTGTTTGGCCCATATACTTGAGACTGCCTTCCCTTCTTCACTGACCCTTTAAACAGTTAACAGTGCTCTATATCTTCCCTGCAGCAGAAGCAATTCCCAGACGTTGAAGCATTTCCATTGCAAAACACAGCTTGGGATTCTGGACTCGGTTATTTGTTTGGAAGACATAGACAAAATGAAAGTGTAGCAAACTCATACCAGATTGGATCCACTTCAGAAGCTGCCAAACAGCTGCCAGTGCTGTCGGGTCAGAAGAGCTTGCCAGGCTGTTCCCTGGGGCAGGGGGTAGGTTTTAATGGGGGAACCTGGGATCTGGAGATGAACTGTACAGCTAGCCTGGAATAGAATATGCTGTCTACTGCATTTTCCCACCTGCAAGGATATAAACATGCCCCTTATCCCCCTTTCCAGGCTGAAATACAGCTGATCTAGAGCACATCCACAGCAAAAGTGCCACTGGGCAATTAGCAGTTACTGCAGCATCAGTTCAGACAAAAGAGTATGCACGCACCCTTAACTTAAGAGAGAAGAACAGAAAGAAATAGATGTTTGCAGGATGCTATGTAGCTCAGCTCAGTGTCCTGATAAAGGACACCAGTTCTTAACCTGAGTGTCACCCCCCTTTCAGTCCCACCCTGCACAAAAAACATTGGAGAGTGAGTAGAAGTTGCTTCTTGGTGGTCTGGTGAGAAGGAAGGTCTTGCAAGCCTGGAGAATAGGCTTCCTACCTTAGTAAGCAATGTTGATGTTGTCTTTGCGGCACAGGTTGTAAAATAAAAGTGTTCGGTAGCTTCTGAGCTATACAGTCAGTGAGGATCTGCGGCTACAACATGGAACTTTTCTACTGTTTTTGGAGCGAAAAAGACAGAAAGAGAGAGAGAGAAAGAGGAGGGGGAGAATGGAATGAGATCTAGCTCCGGCAGTTTGGCACCTTTCACCAGCCTGAAATGAGTTAAAAAGAAAGAAAAAACCAAACGAGTTAAGTGGGATACTGAGGTTCAAAAACCTTTGTAAAAAAAACATAATGAAAGAGGAGATCGTTATTTGCTGGATTTAGATCTGAAAGGATTTTTGTTTCATTGCTAATACATACAAAAGACAGGGAAACATCTTCCTCTCTTCAGGGGCTTATGAGAGCTCACCTTGTAAATCTGTCCATTTAGAAAGGTACGAACTCTTCCATATGTTGTTAGTAATGTATGTCAGCTTCTCCCGGTCTCACATTTGTTTGAAAGGGAGCTCTTCCTCTGTTATCAGAGATTAAGCAGAGACAACAGAGAAGAAGTCCAACAAAAGTGAGATTAAATTGGTAAACTGCAATGCAAAGAAGGTTGGAAAAAAATTCTTCTGGGACTACTAGAAATTTTCCATTAGAATATTTTTTTCAGTGGAAAATTTGCCTTTCAATAAAAGAAAAATTGCTTTGTGTCAAGTTACAACCAGTCTCTCAACAAGGCTTCAGAGTGTGGCAAGAGGCGTGGGGATTCAACTGGGAAATCTTTGGACAGTGTCTCCTAGAGGCTGTCACTGAAGTGCTTTGTGACCCCATCCTGCTCTTACAGCTGGGCTTGCCATGTGAACCATGTTTCTCACAAAGCACCATGGTGATATGACTTCCATGGTGCATGGCATTGTCTCTGCAAGAGAGGGGATGATGCTGCATCATGAGAGATGTGGGCAAGCCAGGAATGTCAGCTCACAGGGAAGGACAGGGACACAAAGCATACCAGCTACAACTCCCACAGGGGAGCATTTCTGAACTGAAATGGAGGGCTCTTGGCCAAACATTTTCATTGTTTGGTAAAATCTCAATATTTTCCATGGGAAAAGAAAACAAAAACACAATTAAAAAAAAAAGACATTTTTCAGCCCAGCTTTATCCAGTCAAGGTTTGAGAAACCCCAAGGACTGGGTTGCTATTAAGAGAATTCTTCCAGGGACCCACAGAAATTGATGGTGGGAACCGCATATGGCTTGGGACTAATCAGACCACTATAGCAGGACCACAGGAGAGGTCAGGGAAGCCCATCTATGTGTGGTTCAGGCTTGGACTGGATTATTAACTATCAAACACCATCAGACCACATAAGGCAGGGGCAACCAAAAACTTACAGGGGACAAGTCAATATATTTGTGTTCAAGGCAGAGATGCATGGTGGTTCTGACAAAATCCAGTGTGAAGACTGTGGCAGTAGGTGTCCTGAAATCAGAATATCTGATAATGAGTTGTATCCTCTTAGATCCTGCTGGCTCTGGGTAACTTTCTCCCCTCTTACCCCAGAAAGTCCTTGTTACGTTACCTATTTGAAAGACTAAGTCTTGAGCATGAACAGTTAACACTGCAAGTCCTCAGCAAACCAAGAGTGACCAAGAAAGAAAGGATGGGAGAGGGTTTTGTGTTTGTAAGTGACAAGCAGATACAATACCTACCTTGCACTTATGCTCAGTTTCAAGTTTCTGTTGAACAGCATCTGATACCTCCCATTTTCCATAGGTGAATTAGCCAAACAACAGACAGACAATAGAGACAAATTGGCTAAGTCAGTGAACATGTTCAACAGGAATGAGCTAGCTATGGGAGGGAGGGAGGGGAAAGCTTTACTAGTAAGTGATCTTTTCTTGGTTTACTTATCTGTGTTGCAGGTAGGCTTGGGAACTGAGAAATGGAGGCAGTGCCCTGGGAATTCTTCACAAGAGATTATATTTTCTACAGCCGTTTACAATTACACCCGCACTGTGTCATTTCAGTTTTCTTTGGTTGGCTGTGTGTTTTCTTCAGCACAGGTAAGTAATGACCTTTTTTCATTTTCCTTTCCCTTCCCTTCCCTCCCCCCCCCCCCCCGGCCTTCTATTCTAAGAGGAAAAATCATAGACAGAAGCAGATCTGTTTTTGTTGACTGTCAATGTCAAGTCAAGAGTCCCCACCAAAACCCATCACCCGAAATAAAGTGTTTGCCAAAAGTTATGTAATACTCAGGCCTCATTCTAAGAATTAGGACTTAGGCCAAGAGCGATATAAAGTTCTCTTTAACTCTCCCCACAAAAAGCAAATGTGTTAAGTGTCTCCTGGAAGGTTATTCTCAAGGGACTTAATCTCATGACTGACAAAAGAGAAGGTGGAAAGGTAATGTTATGTACAACTGAAGGCTTTCGACCCAAATTGTCAGGAAAAAAAAAAACAAAAACAAAAACAGTGTCCCTTAATAGCATAAGCTGGGGGAAAGAGTGGGAATGGAGCCA
The DNA here is from genome assembly GCF_964034855.1 of Anser brachyrhynchus. NCBI lineage: Eukaryota > Metazoa > Chordata > Aves > Anseriformes > Anatidae > Anser > Anser brachyrhynchus. The sequence continues at coordinate 30,971,093 of NC_137701.1, forward strand.
AAACAAAGGGAAGAGTAAATATAATTATGTCACCAGTACCCAGAAGTTTTTGGTATATTGTTATTTTCTGGTTGGTGACATGGAGATTCATTAGTAGTGGACATGCTAGATATCTAAAAGAGAGGGATTCGTGTAGGCAACATAGAGGTAAATTTATTCAATATGAGATACAACCAGAAACCTTGTTATTTTTTGATATGAGGTAATATTCATAGGCCAGTTAATCACTGCAGTGGTCCCTCACTGCACTGAATCAGGATCTCAAAGGCAAAGAGCAGCCAGAAAAAAAGCACTGACAGCTATTTAAGCAGAAAACCCTCACCTCCAGCTCTGGAAGTCCTGAAGCTGCGGACTGTAGGAAGAATGAAACACTCCCTATTCACCCTGTTCATAATCTTTCCCCTTGACATCTGCTATTAGCTGCTGTCAGCAATGGTGTTATGGAAAAGAGGAACCCAGTCTGACATGGGTTGTCTGTTCCTATCTTCCTATGATACACTAAAATCACTGAAGTTTGCAACAGCTGGCTACATATGACAATCACAGGTGCTTTAGAAACACGTTAACCAGCTGAGAGTGTAGAAACAAGAAACAGTGGAGGCCAATTAGAATTACCTCTCTAGTCTGTTGTGCCAGATAGTCTTCACTCCAGGTCTCATCTCCATTGTGTTAATAATACACTAAAAAAACAGTGCATTTTTTCTTGTTTCTTTAGGGAGACTCTTCACTGGGGCAGTTGTCACCATAAGGCATGTTTTCGTGGTCTTTGGCTTCCTTGTTCCATCTGATAGCTATATGGCCTAGAGCAGTTTGGTGCTTCTCTCTTCTTTGTTTCAGCCATCAGACTCAGAGGTGGCACTTTATGCAGCACAGTTGTCATGGCATGGAAATCCTACCTCTCTGAGGATACAGCTGCTCTGCATCTAAAGACAGGATTGCAGCTCAAGTTGAGCAGACCTGTGACTGAATCAAACTTGTTGGGATTCTACTTTGCAGTATATCTGCCAAATTTTCTGGTCCACTTTACAGCCTGGGCTCCGACCTTAATCTCCTTACATTGCACCGATATTCCTCTTCAGAATAAAGCTACTTGAAGTGTAACTTCCACAGCCACTACCAGATTGCAGCAGGGATGTGCTCTCCAAAATGCAACTCAATACAGGGAAGCTGAGCTGGGGCATCCATCCAACAGAGTGAAATGTCCTCTCCGTTCCAGTTCATGCCTGAACAAGCTGACCTAAAACTTTCTGACCCTAGCAGAGACGTGGGGTAGATGCCTTCCAAGCCTCATTAGCTGGCAAGCAGCGTAGCCATAGGACAAAAAGTTGTTCAAGTGCCTGTTGGCATTGCTTGAGCTGACTAAGCTTGAAATTGTCTGATCGTTCAGCTGAGCTCCCCGGCCTGTCCATCTGCTTCACCTGGTCATCTCTTAACTCAGACCACAAGGGCCCCAAACTCTTGCAGCATTTTTGGCTGCAAGGTAATAACATTTCTTTGGTAGGACTCATCTGTAATTCTTGGGAAGGATCTTTTTCACCGAACTTCCTAAGGAAACTAACTAGTCTTGAGCAATTGCATTGTCTGTCTTTGTATGTGCCAATCTGTTCCTCTCCAAGCAACAGTCGAACATGTAGGCCAAGTAATAGAGATCTCAGAGATTTTCTGAGATCTAAGGAAAAATAAGCACCAAGAGATATGGAGAAAATAATGTTAGCACAAGTTCATGTGTTTAAATTAGAGTCCTGAGAACAGAAAAGTTTCAAACAGAGGTCTTCATTAATCACCAGAAACAAATCAGTGGGAAACCAGGCATCAGTAGTACTACATGAGCAAACAGTTTGTTTGTCCAGTGTTTCTTTTTTTTTTTCTCTTTCAGTCTGAATCTGTACATCACCTAGCATAGTGGTGTACAGAAATACACTTGTAATAACACAGCGGGAGAGCTGGCATGCAGGAGGGATCATGAAGAGTGAAGAAACCGCCCTAGCAGGCAGCTTCTTCATTTCACATCAGTTTCTAATGTCAGGCCAATTCACAGTGCAAGGGTGAAGAAGCAGAAAGTGAAGAAGAAAAAAGAAAATCCCACAACCCCAAGAACAAAAACCTCAAACAAACCAAGAAAACAACATCGTGTCCAGAGACTGCTTGTTCCTCAGATGAAGGGCCTGTTTTCATACCCAACTCTGTCTTGTGTCCCAGACTCACGTCGCCTCCAAGGCTGAAAGACTGGTTCCTTATTCTGAAGATTGAGTCTCCTGGGCTTTGGTAATATTTTCCAGCCTTTCTAAGGTGTCTGCTTTAATGAATAAGGAAATAAGAAGCCAGACTGACTCCATGGGCTAGGAGATTGGTTACCACTTACTTCACAGCAACTGTCCAGAGAGAATGAGAAGAAATGAAGCAGGGATTAATTGACGTAGATTGTCTTTGTAAACAAATGTGGGAGGGATCAGGTAACGATTTCCCAAGCATTGTCCAAAGAGACAGCATAATCAGGCAGGCAGTGTGAACAGCCCACACTAGGGCTTGAAACCCTTCTCCAAAAATCCTTTGCTCTCTTGCTTTTCCTCCACTCTGTCTCAGCAGCTCCATCCTTCCCATTGCCACCTTCCCTGAGAACTGCTTGGTTTGAGGGTTTTTGCACTGCTGAAGGACATCTGGCATACCAGGAAGAAAAACTGCCCCCAAAGGCTGGACTCCAAAATGCTTCCACAGACCTTGCCTTACACGGACTCATTCGGCTCAGTTACTTCCCACTTCTTTTATTTTCTTTTTAATCCTGTTTCTCCCTTCTAGCCCTTACCCCCCTCCCTCCCACATTTATCCCTTAATCAAATTGCTATATGCTCTTCTCAGCAATTCTTCTCTAAATCCCTCAAGCGGGTTAGAAGCCCCCTGAGGAAAGATCTTTTTTGGCAACAGAGTTGAGATAGGAAAGAGGTCCTTGACAGAAGCATATTCCATCCCAGAAAGTTTTTAATCCTTCCAGATGCTTTGTCACAAACTGTGCTTTTATGCCGGTGCACTTTTAAAGGCAGCCAGGATACGTGCAGAGGTCAGATCTCAGAGCCGGGCTGGAAAACTCTAAATTGCTCTCGCCTTTGATTCTTGTGCTTTAAAACCACTCTGAAGTTTAAATAAATGGATTAGAAATGAGTTAAAGAGCAGGGTGCTTAATGCTTCTGCTTAAATCTATAGCCTCAAGCCACGGCACTTTGGGTGGTGAGATCCTGTCAAATCTCACCAGCTCAGCAGGCTCCAAACAAGTCGAGGCTTGGATGCAGATGTCTGGGGAGAAGCAAGGTGAGAGAGACCAGAGAGGTGGCAATGGTCCTACTGCATCACCACAGAAGCAACCCCCAAGGTGGCGAAACGGGCAGCTGTGCATACCTGTGACCATCTTTTGGGGAAAGCATCAGCACTACGGCTATTTGAACTAATACTAAAGCTCAGACACCACATACTTTATTTTATTTTATTTTAGGATTCATGATTTCCAGACTTCTATCCAGCTGGGGAGAAGGGGGGAGCAGTGATAATGTGGTGGGCTAGATCCTCTCGGGAGACTCAGCTGCCTTGAAAGCCCATTCTGCTTCCCGTTGTTTATTATTGTTGGATGGCGATAGCACAGCTGCTCTTACATCCTAGAGGTGACTGCACTTTCAGGGCTGGATGAAATCATTGTTGTAAATGCCAGCTTGGCAGCAGTTTTGGCCCTTGTTGGGGCAGACCTTTACCCCCTGCCTATCCCATGGCTTTGTTCTGCCAGAGAAAAGCATTTTGTAGCTGCTATTGAAAGAAGTTTCTCAACCTTTTAGGATAATCCCTGTTTTAAACAGAAGTTGATTCAGTGAGAGTAAATCACTTGTATAGAAACACAGGTGGAGCTTGCTTGTTTATTGCTGATTTTATTGATGTCTGTCCACACTGTCCTACCTACCTTCAGCATCCCCAATCATGACACCATTTTTTATTTTTATTTTTAATTAATTAATTTATTCATTTGCAATGAGGCCAATGATATTTATTTCCAGTTCACAGAAGGAGAACTGAGACACCAGGAGATGAAATGGACCTAACCACAGTGACCAAGGTAAGCCTGTAGAAGGAAGTACTGGCAGTTAAAAATCTGAAATTTTGGATGCCCAGCATACACCCCACCACATACATATGAACAGCTCAACTATGGAGGGAGCAGAGAATGGGTTAGCTCAGCTTTGAGAGCTCACGCACTTTTCTCTCTGCAGCAGACTATAAATTATGCAGCATTTAAAGATGACTTTCTAAAACCCTGGCTTTAAAGCTTTTATTTATATCTCCCACACTGATATTTTTCAGACTTGACAGCTCCCACCTTCACAAGCTGGGGACATGCCAAGCACCTGGCCTTTTCTATAATGGCCCATTCCCCCCCAACATGCTCCCCCCACCTCTTTTTTAAGCAACACTTCGGATATCTCAAGCTGCTCTTATAGGAGAGGCATAAAAATGAGTGGAAGAGAGTGAGGATGGACAAAGGGAGAAGCAGCAAGTATCCTAAATGGCTGACAAACTTCCTACGACCATTCCACACTGGAAAAATAAGGCCCTCAGAACAGCCGAGGTCTCTTGGTGACAATCAACATAAGATCTGTATGAACCTGTGTAAACTACATTAGACTCAACCTGGCCAAGAGAGAAACTGATGAATAAAGGGAAACACCTCAGTTGTGTTCAATTCTCAGTTCTTGCTTTGGGTTCAGGCTTACATAGTCACATTTGTGTATGGCCTCTGGGATCCCCTGAATGCAACAGAAGCTAGGATACTGAATTTTAAATAGGACAACCAAAGCCCAGCATGTAGCAAAAAGCTTCGTGTCAGACTCCCTTTTGGTAGGTGAGGTTGTTTTAGACCCAAGCTGTTGCTTCCAGATTCAGGAACATATCTGGTATCACAGTGGAGAGAGATGTCTGTCCAGGCTACTGCACCAACGTGCAGAAAGATGATAGCTCCTGGCAACTCCGTATATCAGGAAGGGAACAGCACGTCATGGCAGTTGAATTCTTCAGGATTTGCTTGTAGAGGAGACCCCCAGTGCCATGGCTTCAAATTCTCACAATGTCCTTGCCCCTGGGTGCGGTAGTGAGAGGCAGAGGCCTGCACTCCTCTGGGGCTGAGGAACATTTCTGTGCCCGGGGCGGGTGTGCTTGCATTGCCAGAGGAAGACAATTCAGCTTTGCAAAATCTTTCAAGGTTTTGAATTTTTTTTTTGTCCGCCCTGGAGCAGCGTCAGCATTAAAAAAATAAAAAATTTAAAAAATCACGCATGTGAGAGGCAGAATTGTATTAGAACATCTGTTTTCAGCTTGATGCTTTTATTCAGATGTTTGCTTCTCTCTCGTCTGAGGTGACCAGGAGATATCAGAGTTCAGAAATCTGGCCAGAGGAACTTGCTTAAAATTGCTTTGTCTTGTCCACAAAAACGCCCCAGGCTTTACATGAATGGCACATTTCAACAAAAGTAAATTTAGTTGAAATGCTCTGACCACCTCCAGACTGTTCTCTGTGGCACCAGGCACTGCAGGCAAAACAGATACATCTTGGCAAAATTACACCACTGAAATTGCCGGCAGAAGAGCTCAATTTAACACCCACTAATTGTTGCACAATAGTTACAGGAATAAACGGAATTTGTTAATTAGATGCACGCCAATGAGTAATTCAAGACTGGTTTAAATAATTATTCCTATCTTCCCAATAGGCTGTGGTGGTGATTAGCTAGCTGGCTGTTTCTCTTGACTCTTCTGCTTCAAATAGAAAGGAGGTGAGACACCCATGCACTGAGCCATGGCACTCCTTAATGAAATCCCACTCCCGGGTTGCTGGGACCCGCTTGCCTGCGGCTGCTGTTGGTTGTTGCTTCTGACCACAGAAACGTCACAGACAGCGAGGTGGGCTGCCAACAAGCTCTTGGATCGACACTGTGCCAGTGAAATTAAATTAATACTTTTTAATGTGTTTAATTTCTGATGGAAGATTTAAGGGCAACAGCGCCATAGATGCAAATCCTCCATTATAACCACAGAAAAAAAACCCTGAGCTGGAAAACAAAACTCTCCTCCTTGGGACATAGCAAAGCTATTTGTCCCCTAGCCTGGAGAAATGCCCTCTGCTGGCTCAGGTAAACTCTCTCTCGTTTTTTTCCCCCTCCCAGTTTCACCACAGATTTGCCAATTTGCCACCTTCAGATCTCCCAAAAAAGGACATAAAATAAATCTAAACTTTTGCCAGACTGGGTCAGCTCCTGCTCCCCCTGTCCTGTTCCTTTTCCAACAGTTTCTCACTCTCCTGCAGTTGGCTGGCTATGTCTGTGCTGCTTGGCTCATGTCATACCTCTTTGTTGGACCATTGGGAAGAGGTACCTCAGGAAAGTATGTGAAGAGAGTAGTGGAAGAGGATCAGTTTAACTGGTCTTCTGAAAGCTAGACAGTAAAAACTGCAGCCCAAACACAACAATGAGAAAAAAAGTAAAAATGAAAGCAAACTAAGCCAAATTCTATTCAACTGCACAATCTGCTTGTCTAAAAGGACTAGCCTCCTGAAGGAAGCAAGAGAAATGCCCAAATATTATAGAATAATACAGTTTATGATGCAAACAGTATTCATTATCAAGTCATCTGAAGTCACAACTGATTAATATTTTTGCCAGGCACACTCTTCATGGACCTAGGAGAAATGTTGCTACTGAAACAGCCACCTGATGGCTGCCTAAAGGAAAACAGCAGTAGTACAAACTGGTTCTGTGTAGGAAATATTGCAATCTGTAAGATTTGTGGAGGAAATTAAGGAAGGCAGCACACAAGCAGGAGCCGGGAAGCATGAAGACTAATCTTGCCAAAATTCAGGTAAATGATCATAAGTTCCAAGACCTTAACGTTGTATCTCCCCTCATAAATCAGCACCTCTAAACACTCCAGAAATACCTTGTCCACCTTGCACTAAAGCACTTGTTCAATTGGTGGGATGACAGAGCAAGGAAAGTAAAGGACAAAGGTGCAAGAAGGCAATATTAACCATGGGCACATTAACGGTAGGGACAGCCCAGATGCCTGATATGCAGTCCCTTGCTGGAGGGGGCAATTCTTCGTTAGCAGGGATTGTAGCAGTTTGTGAAAAACATTAACACGAATCATTGTTGGTCCTCATTTTCTCATCGTTAGGTTGAGATAGAGCCCCACAAATTACTTTAAAGCTCAGTACCATCCTCTGCTACTTTTTCCCCATTACCTGTTCTCTCTCTTCATATGTCTCCACTTACCTCCCATCTTGCAGCAAAAGGAGACAATGTTTGACAAATGTTCTCCCTCTTCTTGGGCCCTAAGCAGTGACAGAAGTACTTTTCCAGTTTTCTCAGTACATCTCACTGTTTTGGCAGAAGTATTTCCTCTCTCATCTAACCCTTGCTCACTTATACCCCTTACATCATGATTCCCCACAAATTTCAGCTAGTATCTGAGCTGCCTAGGTTAGGAACACAGACAAGGTAAGCTCTCTGTTTAGTCAATGGAGAGGGACCATGGTCTTCAAGCTGTGATTCAAGTCTCAGGTCACCTGTGTAACCCTCAGATAGTTTCTCTTTTTGTTAACTGTAGAGGGAGCTGAAAGCTAGCAGGATCCTAATTTATTTGCCTGAGGTGAGGTAGAGCTGGACCCTTGCATGGACCGGACTGGAGACTACAGGCCAAGCTATTTAACACAGCAACATTTGAACAGCCTATAAGAATTCAACTCTTCCCAGCAAGCAGCAGAGAAGAAAACATATGAAACAGTCTCAGACAAAGTGGGGAAAAACATGTAAACAATTTCCCTTGTTGAAATTTATGCTTTTCTCCTTAGTTACATGAGGAATCTGAAGACAGCCAAGAGCACAGAAGACAGTCTCAGTTTGCAAGTCCTTGGGGAACTTCTATCTCCATTAATAAAACTTCAGGTGAAAGCTAGCCCTGAACTTATCACCACGGGTCTCAAACCTCTCATTTTCTGTCCATCCAGACTACGAGAAAAGAAGTACAATTGGCTAGTTGTCTTATGGCTCCTTGTATTTCAATCTACTGCTCCCTCACCATAACCACTGAAACACACTCAACTGGAACTACCAAAGAAAACACATCAAAGTTGTCACATGACACCAAAAGTTAAAAAGTTTTCTCCAGCCTAGTCTTGATACCAACCCAAAGATGGTTTTGCAGAGCCCAAAGACCAGAACTTCTTCCTCCACCCAATCAAATTAGAAAACCTATCAACAATCTGGCCCACCTCTTTTATGGGATGCTGAGAAAATCACCTATTCAAGTCAGCTATTCCAGTCCTGCCCCTGGAGAGTCTAGCCATTCCTGGATACAGCTGCAGCTTTGGTGCTGCTCAGCATTAACTCCTTGTCTCCCACCTCCCAGAACAGACCTGCTTACCCCAAAAGCATTGGGTTGCTCTAAATCCATGCTTTCCATAACACAGAAAGCAAATAAAAAGTGAGGAATATTGTCAAGTCCTGCCCTTCTTTGACAGATGAGAGGATAGGTGTGTGAATCCAATGAGGAGGAACTCAAGGAGTTTCTAGTCCTCTCTTTTTTTCTTTTTTTTATAATTTTTTTTCTGGTGCTAGAAAACCGAATGCATGAATTGTCCTGTGGTATGCCAAGAAACTCTCCCTTAAGTACCCTGCTTCCTCCACCTTCACTTAAAGTTGAAACTACATGGAACAAATTTTAAAATAAACCAGGCATTTACTACTCACTGGCCAAATAATGGCCAAATATCTCAGGCATCCTGAGAGAGACAGAAACAATATGGGTGGAAGTGAAGGATGATTGACAGAATCTGGCTAACACTAAATAGGCTAAGATATTTTGTAGACCAAATGGAGGCTGGAGATTTTTCTGCTGTGAAACAGTGCGGGAACTCTTCCATAGTCTTTAACACAATACAAACTTGGTCTAAATACTCCACAGTTTGTTTTTTTTTTCATTTCTAATTTCCACGATCTAGATGCATAAATTGGCTTCTTCTCCTCTGTTTGATCTGAGATAGTCAGCTATTTCCTGCAATGTGTGACTGTCTTGACTTTCTGCCTCCAGTTTAAGTGGCTACAATAACCCTGAACATATCTCTCTACATTTCAGCAGATACAGGTCATGCAGTTGTGACATTTTTGATAATTGTTTTTCAGTATTTTACTCTGTGGATTGGGGGATCTCAAGGGATTTTCCACCTGAGATTTCGCCTCCTTCCCCCTGATTATTTTGGAAGCAAAGGCGCAACAAAATGCAGCATAAATATAAAGCACATTTTTGGCTAACATCTGAAATGCCTTCAGATATCATCTAAAGTTACACACACATGTCCCCAGTGAAGCCTGAAACAAAGCTCTCAGAGAAGACAGGATTAATTTGAGGTCAGAAGGGCTTTGCTTTCTGTCATAACATTGCCATGATGTAGTACCAAACTCATTACTTACCGTGACATGAAGCTAAGAGGCTAAGGAATGGTTTAGAATATGTTAGTTCATTCTCCCCTTCCACCACAATATCTTCTCTTGAGGATGGCAGCAAACAATCTAAACAAGGAATTGCGTGTATGGAACAACTTAGTCCCCATGCAAACAATATGGGGACATCAGGGATTTCTGTGAGTCTTTTTTTTTTTTTTTTTTGTATCCAAATTACCCACAGATTTCTCTACATTACAGTCTTTGCTCAGAGGGGACTGTGTTCTATAATTAAGTCAAGTTGATTAGACAGTTTCACAGAAGGGAAACTAGTTCACAACATGTCATCTGACCTTTTCTGTCTTTTTCCTCAGCTCTGATCAGTTGTGAAGTAATTCTGAATTTTCAGAACAATTTGTTCTTCAGTTTGGAATAATGACAGTAAATAGTTCTTTAAATAGCCTCATTTGTCAGCTGTCCACTGGGATTAGTTAACATTAAAGAGCAGATCTCCTTTAACTGGATACTTAAGCTGTCTACTGCTGACCTTCTATATGATCCCAGGTAGATGTTCTTGGAGGGTCTTGGATTCACTGATTATAAAGTTGGAAGAGATGCCTCTAATTGTTCAGTTCTGCAACACTGGGACTTGAAGGTTTCCCTGTTTCAATCAGTGTATCAGTTAGAAAAAAAAAAAAAAGCAACAACTCATCCTCACCAAAATATTTCTAGTGCTCGGGGTTGTGCCATCAGCTAGAATTTGATTGCTTCAGCGATAAATCATACTTTTGACTGAACATTTGAACTTTGTTTCTGGCCAGGATATATCTAACTTCAACTTCTACTTACAAGCTGTTTTCATCTATGAATTCTCTTTCTAGCAGTGTGAGACTAAAAAGTGCTACCAAATTCAAGTAGTTTTGAGTATGACATTCGTGTGTGATAGTTCCCCAGAAACTTCAGGACTTCTGTAGATGCCTCCGTGACTGTATCATATTTACCTAATCCATGGAGAGCTCTTCATACATTGTCTAATTAATCTGACTATACACTGCAGGTGCTTCTGACATTTTTGGAGATACAGCAGCCTCTGTTGAGCAAAAGAGGTTCAACAAAAGGCCTAAAATTCACCTAGAGTAGAAGTCCAGATGACAAAAGGGAGCATAGCCAGGAAAAAACTGTGTTTTAATTCTCTCTCTATAGAGCAACTATCTTCTATCGATGTCACTGGCCCCAAGCAAAGCTGGATGTCTTAAACAATGCCTCAGTATACTGGATACAAGCTTCATTCTCCCCCCACTTCAGCTATCCTTGATTGCACACTTCCAGGTGCTGATTTCCAGATTAAGGGAGTCTTTATTTTAGACTTTTCACACGCTATCAACGTGGTGTTTGATTACATCAATAGTGGCAAAATATCAGCACTTAGTGCAAATAAAGAAAATTTTTTAAGCAGGGAGATCTATTTTTGTCACTTCCTCCTGTGGGGCAGGTTATCAAGATGACCTGCAAACAGCATTGCAGCAGAGAACAGCTAACTGTTTGGGGAGGTGGAGAGGGGGAGACAGATGGTATTTATGGTCTGTCATAAACAGTGAAGGACTCTTTGGACAATAGTCTAATAAATACTCTAAAAAGAAACTGCTGGACTCTCATAACTCAATATACAGACTGTCATCCTTTCCCTCCTGCTTTATGATCTGGTTACAATTTTCCTTTTAGTATTGCAATAGTGAACTCAACTTTTAAGGACAAAATTTGGAAGCACAGATGAAAGATGTTGCAGGACCCCTTATGGGCAGGAGCTATGCAGAACTCCAGGGAACGGTTATGCTTGCCTTCTTAAATCTGGGTTGCCCTACCAGGCCTGCAGCTGCCTCTTAGGGACTTCTTTCCAACTGTCGTCTCAGTCTTGGGGTCAGCAGGTCCCATATGCCCTACCTTAGAATGATGCAGTCTCTGAAAACAGAATTTGGATATAACTCTAGGTTTGATGACCTCCTGCAGGTAGAGATTGACTCTAGTGGTAAAATGTTTGCGTCCAGGTCTAGACTTCTCTCAGACTGAAAAGAGGTCTGCATTCATCTCTGCTGGGAGAGTACTGGGAGTAAGAGCGTCTGGAGGACAGCACCCATAAGGAATCCCCCAGTGATCTGGAGTCCTGTGCCCCAGCGTGTCAGCTCCTCTCTGCAGACTAGCAAGGAAGAAGGAAGGGAGAAGATGCTAGAGAGCTCACCGGAGAGAGGCAGCTAGCACCAACACATGTAAGACAAGTTGTGCTTTGCCCTGAGAAAATAGTTCCTTTCACTCAGTGCTGGGGTCTGCCTTGATCCTCCTCATTTTTGAGTGAGCCAGCAGGCTCAGGAAGGTAACTCTTTGTTGTCCCCTAAGTCACTCAGAGGGAAAGAGCATCATCATCTTCTAGAAATAGTGGTCGCCTTCCTTCAGCCCCATCAGCTCAGGGAATGGAGCCTCTGGACTGCCTTCCCACTTGGACTTTCTCCAGGAAGACCACTAGGCCAGACAGCAACTGTTGCTGCGAGCAGGGTGTTTCTACCGGGAGTGCTGACAGCCTGTTTTCATCAGCTCCAAATGGAAAAAATTGTTTGGAAAAAGGCCTGAAATGTTTATCAAAGAACCATGGCATTTAGTGTAAATGATGAAATGACGGCAAATTAATCTAAAACCCACCATCGCTGCTATCAGGAATCATGGATTGTAATAGCTGTGTGATGGTCAGTGGGAATTTCACCCTTGAGGGATGAAATTTTACCTTTCAATTCAAATTCAACTGCTTCTGGGGTGGATCACAGTCTGTGCAGTGCACCGGCTCCCCTGAAGAGTGGGGAGTTAAAAAGTGATCATTGCATTGTAGTTTTCATGGCTGCTTCATGCTGCTGCATCTGCCCATGATCTTTAGGACCGTTTTGTCTTACACTGTGAAGTTTTTCACTACAGAGACCAGCCTGCTGTTCTGTGCTGTGATGAGGATTAATAATCCCCATCATGGTTGATGGTACAAACATAAGACTATCTGGGATGGAAGGATTAAACACCACAAGGAGAACAACTGCTTGAATGTCTTGTGGTAACCCCAGGGAGATCTTTCCTTTCCTTCAGCAATCAGGAGTTAAGGCTGTTCAGGCTGTTTCTCTAACAAATAATACCCTTCAGGCCTTCCTGACTCATTTGCAGAGCAATAATTAGGACAGAAGAGTTTCCTCCACTCAATCAGCATTACCATCTCTTGTGGTGCCCTGCTGGTGATGTGTGTAACTTTTATACCTAGAGAAAAGGTTTTAAACATACATGAGCTGCAACAATCACATGCAAGTCATGTAAAAAAAAAAAAAATCTTGCATTTTTTAAAGTTGTACTTCTAGCTCTCATGGGCCAAGGCCTAACTTCCAAACTGGGAACTGAGTGTAAAGGTGTGGTGGGATTTTTACAGCAGTTTGCAGACACCCCTCAGGTATCTTTGCATTCATCTTTGGATGTCAGTCTGGTGGCAGGTCTACATACTCTGTAGGCAACACCAACCATTTTCTAGGACAGAGAGGATGGAGATGAAAACCTCTTCTGCTCAGCCCACTACCCTACACACATCTCTTCAGACCTATCTACCCTGGTGCTCATTAGGCTTCACTTCTGCTTTTCTCTTGCTGTAAAGCACTTGGCCAGCAAGAATATCCTGCGAGGTGCTGGGCCTGAGGTCGGAGGGAGGGTGGAGAGAAAGCTATTTTTGCTCTTATCGCACTGTGAGATTTGTTGCATTCCGAGGAAATCATTTGGTACTTGGCTTTCCCTGCTGCCCTGGCCACCGTGAAGATTTAGGACAATCCCTAATCTGTTCCCTTGTGAACACTGAGGGCCTTTCTTGTGGGAAACAAGTTCGCAAATTCAGTTGTTTCTATCAAAGATGAGGGAACATCCAAGCAGCGCCAGACAGTACAAGCTTCCCCCACAGGCACTCCGTCTCTGGCATCCCACACTGCTCTATCACCACCAAGCCCCACAGCACAAACCAGCATCCCTGTCCCGGGCAGCCACCTCCTCCGCCTCCCCCTGTGCTCATAGCCTGCGTTCCTGGCTGCCTACCTCTCCTCCTCCTGCACAGCTCCCGGCGGGGAGAGGCACAGTGCAAAGCCTGGGAAAAGTTGGCACCGACCTTCCCCTCCCCTCGCCGCTGCTCTGCACAAAGGAGCGCGTGCAGGCGCTCAGCCCCGTGGGCCTCAACCTGTGACTCGGGCCATGTCCCAGCCCACGCGGAGGGCTGGAGAGCAGCGGCTGCAAGCACCGAGCCCTGAGGGACTCTGGTGGGAGCAGAAGTGGGGAGGGGAAGGAAGCCGGCCCTTGGCGAGCCGCATGAAGCCAAGGGGGTGGTGGGGATAGGATCATGATCTCCTCCTGCGGCCCTCCTTGCCCTTTCCTCCTGTCCCCCACCTGACCCTTGCTCTCCCGCCCGATTGCGCAGCATTTCGCACTCCCTTTCTGCCCCGGGGAAATGGCCACCCAAGAAGCGAGGCAGCGGGGAAGCAGGAGGAGCATCTCACTCACTCTCGCTGCCAAAATCGCACCCACGTTGCTTCAGAAGCCTTGGCTTTGGGTGCTGGCGAGTAGTGTTTGCTGGCACTGCCTCCTCAGGGACCACTTCTGCCACCAGCTGGGCCCTCACTTCTTCTTGCAGGAGTTGCTGATGACAAAACACAAATCCGAGGATTTAGGACAATTCCCATGGCCTTCCTATCTCGCCCCTCACACCTCAGTTCCTGCCTCACTTCTCAGCCCACTGCCAGAGGGCATGGGGGGAGTCTGCTGCCACCGGCCTTCAGGATACATCTTGTCCTTTCCTCCTCTACCTCCCACCTGCTGAGCAAACCTGGCCACCTCACTCAGCCTGCCTTGGAGACAAAGATCAAAGGGTCCCCATTAACTCTCTCCCCAAGGTCCCGCTGCAACACCACAAGCACATCTGGTTGTGGTTTCCCTTGGGAAGGCTCCAGAGAGTTGCTGCATTATCACTCCACCTTCCTCGCCCAGCATTGGCCTGCTCCCCTCCTCTCTACGTGTGGCCACAACACCATTAACTCTGCTCCTCTGTAACCTCCACATGCTGCAGTAGTAGCTTGCGGCCAAGGAGCGGGCAGGGGAGGTGGTGTGACTGCACATGAAGTGGGCAAACCTCCCCAGAAACTGTGCAGCAAACAACCCAAAAGTCACCTCACTCCTACATAAAAATGCTGGGGCAAAAGGATCCAGTAAATGCCTGGATCCCCAAGGTGGGTTGTATTTATCCCAAAGGTAAATGTATCACCTGCAGTGAATTTGGCAGGTGAAGTAGGAGACTTGGGTGGGTTGAAATACCATGGGGTCAAGAGGTAAGGGGAACAGTTTGTGTTTTCATCTTACCTCCCACCTGAGGCTCTCGTTGGAGGGGCTGAAGTCTTGGGGCACAGCCCCAAGCTGAATCAGTCCTTAAAGATCCCCATCAGACCATAGGATAGAAATGGCTGGGTAGAGGGAGGTGCTCCTTCTCACATCCCCCACTTCTTCTCTTCAACCTGGATCAATGGAGGCTTTTCTACATAAACGTCAGCAAGTCTTTGTGAAGCTGTGTGGGAGAGAGAAAGTGCATGCAGAGTCCCAAGCTGTGCAGTGCTGGAAAGGGGAAGGAAAGCAAACTATCAGGAGTGCATGAGGATCAGGAGAGTGGGTAGGAGTTGAATGTTTGCTGGTAAATCACAACAGGTTGGATTTCGTGATGAAGCACCTAGGGCAGCCTTAAAACCCACCCATTAGTTCAGCAGGATTTAATGTTTTCCAGTGAGTAAATACCACCTCATTGCGTTAGCACAAAGTGGTCCTCATCAAAGTATTGGCACGATTGCTACATTTTTTCATAAATCTAGCAAATTGCAGTCTGCCTACAGCCATCCATTGGAGTCTTCCTTGTCTCACTTTAATTGAACTTCGTTGTAGGGGAGGGTTAGGGCATTACACTTTTTATTGCTGGGTGTGTTTTACGGGAGATCTGTCAGCTGGAATTGACAATGCCAATTAAGGCTGCATGTTTTCATGTGAGTTGCAGAGTCTTAGAAAGCATAAAAAAGAAGAGGAGGAGGAAGCAAGCCAAGCTATTTACAGTGATGGATTTGGGGAAGAGCGAGACGGGAAATATCTCCCTGTCTTCGTTGATACCTGCAGCTGTGAGACTTGCCCTTCATCCTCCTTCGCCTCTGCCAAAACACACACACACACATGCATGTTCTCTGAGATGTGCTTACAGAAGATCAGAGGCTTATTTCCCATTGCCCTAATCACACCTTTCCTCAGCTGCCCATGCGTGGCCCATGACTGCAGACAAATTATTGTCTGGTCTTCTCCTGCATGCTCCCACAGGCTTGTAGCAAATGTCTCCTGAAGGGAGCTCCTTAGAACTGGTCTGCCTCGGGTTGCTCTCTGTAGGGGAAGCAATTTGAAAAGACAGTGTTTTGGGAAAGAAAGACACAAAAGCCAGAAGCAGTCCAGTCTCCCTGGTGGTGCCCCATAATGAAATTCACCTGGCAAAGGACAAAGAGTGTGATGGGAGCTTGGTTTGGGGCATCTTCATTTTAATCAGCAAAGGGGCAGGGAGGGGTCTGTATTCCCAGGCAGTCTTACTCCCAAGGATTTATTCTCATGAGTGTGGTGTCCGATGGCAAAAACAGCAGCAACTTCTTACAATTCAGAGGTAAGGCTTTACTTTTTTGAGCTGTGAGCCTTCTGGGTGCTCAACAAGATCACCAACAGACTCTTCCCCTTCCCTGCCATGTCTCTCCAGTCAGCACCTCTGCCTCTCTACACAGGCACCCTCCAGACCCCTTGCATGAGGGTCCTCAGCCAGCCTTGTGGGCTAGACAGCAAAGCTAGAAAGCCAGCTCCGGCACAGGAGCAGGTGGTATGGAGAGGTATGGTGTGCATTGAGAGCCAGGCTGCTCCCCGTTGAGGGAGGGATGGTTGCTTAGGATTTATGCTGCTGTACATGAAAAATAAACACTTGGTCTCCATGTGCTTTGCTAGTCGGCGTGTGCTACCCAGCTAATTCAAACATCTATCCATCAAAGTTGCCTTGACTCATCACAACATCGATGTGCACGGGGGAGTGAGCACTCCCATATGGGGATGAGAGAAGGTCCAGTCTGCCATGAGATGTCGAAATACCTCTCTGAGCCAGCTGCTAATGAAAGGCGGTTGGGTACAGCACAGTCTTGCTGTTGTGAACCATCGCTTCCAGCTTTGAGTTAACTGTTGATTTTTTATGTATTTCCCTGTGACACAGTCTATCTCCCTTGGAAGGCTCAGCTTGCTATGGGCCAGTGCAGGGGTTTGCCTTTACCAGGCAGATGGGACATTCCCCTTGTCTCATTGTCCACTGGCCATCTCAAGGGGTGGAGGGGGAGTCCCTGTTGGCAAAAAGGGGGTGATGCCAGCTCACCCATCACCTCTGGCTTGGCTGCCTCTCTGCATTTCCACTGGAGCACTCTATTAATAGCCGTGTTTCTAAACAACACTGGCATTAATAATGATTTATTGGGACTTAAATGACACATCTGACAATGACACTGACTTCTGGTATTTGAGCACCGGTGAGGAATTTTAAAAAGGAAAGGAACAGAATGAATAATGTATTAAAAGGGATATGGGTTTCCCCAGCCTTGTGTTTAAACAAGATGATGAAGAGTCTGATGAAAGCTTATCTACATGGTAAAACAAATGAATTAGCTGAACCTCTTGAAGGCCAGGTGGCCCAGGGTATTCATACTTGCTTCTTGAGACAGGACTGCTCTGAACCTCTGCCTGTGGGAAAGTATTGGAATATGAAATGGGAAGGTAGTCTCCATCCAACAGCCCGTATCTTCAGGTGGGTGTAGGTCCTCTGGTCCAGTGGCTGCATTTGTACTTAGATGTCCATAAGCCCAAACCTGCCTTGATCCTGTCTCCTCAAGGCTGCTGTGTGAACAGATGTGTGGGGAGCCAGCTTGCCATTGGACCTGGGATGCAGCAGATTTGAGGTCTAGAGGATGATGCTGGGACCACAGAGATTGCATGCAACACACACACCCCCAGTGGCACTGCTTGGTGACAGAAGATGTTCACAGACTCTTCTAGATACAGAAGATGGATGGGCAAATGGCATAACACCAGAAAGGCCAGGGGATGACGGGGGCATTGGTCTGGGAGGACTTTTGTTTTTCATGAAACTGTGTTTCTGGTGGTGAAAGCACTACATTTAAGATTTGTGCAGGACTAAGATTAGTGTGGGATTTTCAGGAATGGTGGAGTGCCCCACCTGACCTCTGTTGGATATGCAGAATGAGGTGGGTGGAGATTGTTTCTCATAGGTCCTGACCCATACCTGAAAGGTCCCTGAGGATGCTGACGATACCCTAGGAAGTCTAAAATGGGTTATGCTTAAGCAAATGGCTCCTGCCTGTGTTTCAAGACAGTGTCTCCCCGACTATCTTGTTTCAGGTCCTGCTGGATAACAGAGACAGGTCAATAGCTAGAGAAGAAATCTTTGGCCAGAAACCTAAAATACTCTTGTGACAGGAGTATTAAAGAGGGCAGACAAGAACATGCCAGGGCTCAGCTCAATCAGTATCTTGTCTCTGATGATAACAGATGATTCAGAAAAGTGTGACCCTTCCCTGGCCCTTAATCTTCTGCTTGGATTTTTTTTTTCCAAAAATTTTTCCACTCCACAAAGACTGTTCTTTGTAAATACATTGAAACAGATTCCCCAGCAAATGAGCTTATTTTTTCCCTACCTTTTGTTTTTCCCCACCCTCCATATCTATTCTCACCCAAATAAACATAGGCTTAAAAAATAAAGATTACCCAGATTTAGCAAATAAGTGAACCCAAGCACATGACTCTGGAACTGATCTTACACCAACTTCTTTGTGTTTCATGGTGCAGCTTCACAAATGAATTTCTTTTGCCTTCAGAATAACGGCATGTGCACACAGATCCCCAAACAAACATGGAGCATCTCCTTCAAAACTGCCTCTGGTAAGATTTTTCTGGAAACATTCCAGGGGCAAAATGCTTGCCTTGTGTTTCATGTCCTATGCAACATGCACGATGGAATTATTTATTTGTTGCTGCTTTGCCTTTGTTTGTGCAAACTGACGCCGCAGGGACTTCTTTTGAGGGCATTTTTCAGCCAAGAAGATTATCCCATATAAATACAGTGAAATAAATAGATTTATCACTAAAATGACTTCAGGCTGTTCTATCTATCTATCTGTCTATCTATCTAATATCTGCCTGCCTTTGTAGATAGCAGAATAACAGAGTTAAGCTCCTATCACTGACTATTAGGTTTATCTTATTTTGGGTCTACACTGAAACTGTGAGCAAGCTCTGAGCTAATTAAGCCAGGCATATTTACCTGCCTCATTTACACCTTGGAGTTATTGCCCGTAGCCCATTAGCCTGCTCCTTTGCCAAAAGTCATTACTACTTTAGCTGAGGAACAGAGGCAGATGGAACCCATACACCTTTCTGTAACAACCTCAGTCTGAAGAGGAACATGATTTAGAGACAGAATCAAAGCTAGCTCAAATGAGAATATCCTATCAGCTCTGAGACACTGTCAATTTTTGTCACAATTCCTAATCTGTTTGCAAAAGTGAGGTGGGTTCCCTTCATTTTTACGTTTTTAGCTGTTATCACAAATTATTTCTAAGGTGCACCACAGTTTCAGCTGTGGGAATAACCAGCATAAATGTTGTGAAAGCAATGTCAGGAAAGATGTTTCAGTCCTGAAGATGTTAGCATAGCCCCTGTCAAAAACTGATGCAGGAGTAAGTCCTGCTGGCATGTGACCCCAGATAAGTCATTTAGAAGAATGTTCAAAAACTTATCCATCAGAAGGTAACCTCAAAATGACTGAGAATTAAAATCAAGATGAATACACTGTTCCCCAGCTGAAATGTGCATTCCCATACATGCAAATGAGGAAGCAAAACCTGAGAAAATAAAGGTGGTAAAAAAACATGAAGTCTTGTCTTATTTCTAATGGGCTGGGATGAAAACCAAACAGTAAAACTACATGAACAGGCCCATGGATATATATATATATATTATTTCTGAACAATTACATGTTCCTTACATTTAAAAAGTTTATAAACTTTAATATGAGTGTGCGGCTACATGTGCTGAGGGAGCGATGCCATTGCTCATCAGTTGGTGCACTTGTGAATATTTGACCAGGACCTAACCATGAAGTGGAAGGGGTTACCTTAAACCTCAGAGGAAGAGGTGGTAACTTGCTAAGCTGCCATAATTAAGTGGCTGTGTCTGTGGCCTCCCAGTGTACTTGACAGCTTTACTTTCATTTGAAATGAGTGGGAGTTTTCCACTTGAACAAGTGTCAGGTACCTAAGAAAAATCTAGGCTCAAGGAGAGCCTTAATCTGTCTGATTCCTAACAGAGTTTTCCCAGAAATGCTGGGAAAATAAATACAGGGAAGACTATGAGACACTCAGACAATTTGGCAATAAGTCTATAGGAGTATCTCAGACGAAAGACAATCCTTACTTCTGTCTGGAAACATGGACTATAGGAAGTTTCATGAGCATTTTGGGACCAATCATGGTTGAGACTGCAGTATCCTAGCTTAAGAGAGCTAGGAAATAAAGGACATTCCAGGTCTCTGGCTCCAAAAACAATAAAATCATTTTCATGCCTCTTTGCTACAGTAACTGCAAGTGTAGAAAGAAGCTAATCAGGGACTTGCATTAGAGAATGAGCAGCTGGATTCCACCTCGTAAGAGATGAAAGGTGTAAGGGAGAGAAATGGTGGTGGCTGGTACAAGTGCATGAATAAAATTAAAGATTAAGTTATTACAGATATCAATCATGCCCTTTTAAAAAAATTAAATTGCCTGAAAATGAGACAGAGACAAAATGAATGACTTAGAAGTTGCAGTGTTACTGTAGTCTATTTTTCCTTAACTGTCACTGCACTTATGAGGTAAAGTCAAAACAGTTCATTTGCCTTTGATAGACAAATACAAGTTGATGAAAGAAACTTTTCCTTCATGGATTTTTTTCTTTGAGATCTTTGAACATTTTATTCATTTTTCTTCTCTTGAATTGTTGAGAAAGATGTCAAACATGAATAATTTCTTTGGATTGACAAACTGTAACAAATCAGATTTTTGAAATGCTTTGCTTAGATTTTAAGATTTAAATAAAATTGTTCTACAGTTTGCAGTTTAAAGTGGAATTTTAATTTTGAATTAAAAAAATAGAACATATGCTTCTCCAATTATGGCTTTTAAAGCAAAATTGAATAGTTCTAACTCTTTCTTTTTAACGGTTTAAGTTGCGATGAACTGCATTTTTCTACATTATAAAAAATAAAAAATCCAACCTGCTTTGCTATACTGCTCTTGTACCAGAATCTTCAGTGATCAGTATGCAAACCTCTATGAAAATTATGATGTGAAAAGAAAGAAGAATCAGATTGTTCTTTGTTTCTTGAGCTGACTACCAGGTTGGTTGTCTAGACCACTCCCACAAAGGTCACCTTAGTCCTGGCTTTGACAAGGCTGTGCTACCCCCTTCCCATGGATTCCAGGAGGATATCTGGACATGAAGAGATGATAGCTCTTGTTACAATATCCACCCCCACGGATCCCCTGAAGGTAGAGTTTGGTTGGTGATCCCAGAGATTAGCTGTTGCTGATGACGCTGAAGTACAGGAGATGCACATGGCTTATCTCGGTCATTCAGTTTGTGTCTGAGATGAGGCACCAGATAAGGATGCAGAATTTTTGCAGGCAGAGCCAAGCAACTGTATCATTAATAACCAGAGAGGAGGAGCTGACATTTATTTGCTCAAATATCCATAAACAAAGACTTTCAGAAAATGGTTGTTTTCAAATGAGTCATTGAATGGGCATGGCAGCTAGGTCTGCAGCAAATCCTCTGTGAGACGCCAGGGTTCCCAGTTAAGAACCTATTTTTCTAGGGGGAAAGAGAGGCTCCAGATTCAACACAGTGCTCTCCCATGCTGTTAGGGAATTTATTTCTCCCAGCCATAACCAGTGGAGCACTATGGGTCAGGGCTAGGATGGCCTCTCTGCTCCTAGATTCATGGTCTCTATAAGTTTTTTCAACTTAAAAAATGAAATGTTTAAAAATGGAAATGTTGGGCAGTGTTATCTCCTGACACATTTCCTGTGGTGTTTACATAGCTGCATCAGTGGACATTTAGGCTATCCCAGGATTCTATGTAGACTTTGTCATCCCACTGGCAAGATGGACACAATTTATAAAACAATCCTCTCCATTCATTCTTGGTATGATTTCATTGCAGTTTAGCGGCAGTCTCCAAAGAAGAACAGCAAGTTTTGAGGCCCAGTTTCATGACAGGTATGTTAGGAGGGACTAGCTCTTGCTGTCTGTGTGATCTTTCCTCTCATTGCCACTGTGTTTGGAACACAACCACCAAATCAATTGAACCACCACAGACTGTGCAAACATAACCCTATGGCTTTGCATGGCTGTCCAGAGAACAGGGAAAACAGTTACTCAAGAGTCTGGATCAGACCAAAGAGGGCTGGCAAGCTTAAACAAATAAATAAAAAAATAAATAAATGACTTTGATTTACTCATACTCTCTGTGTTCTGTTTCCCTCTGAAAACAAAGACAGGTATATACGGGCTCTTGGCTTCATGCAAAATACAAAAGCATTTTCATTTCTGCAAAGCCTCTTGAAGAATTAAAGAACAGTTTCTTTGTGAGCAATTGGTTGCTACATGCTCTTAAAAACAAAGCCTTAGAGAAAACTTGTCTTCCATGAAGAATGCATAGGTCCAAAAGGTCCTCATCTGTCCAGCACAGGTGAGGGGGACTGATCTGATCAGAAACGTATGAGCCTATCACTGATCCACAGAGCCTTACTGTCATTCTGCATTGACCTATCATCTTGTCCCAGAGACATGCAGGATATAAGTGACTGGAGAATTCGAACCTAAACAGATGTTTATTGCTACCGATTTTAGGGAAACAGTGTTCAGATACTACACAAACAGACAATATAGTAAGGTAAAGGCAGTTTGGAAATTTCCCAAGGAAACATCTTTTCTCTTGTAAAATAACAATGCACGGAAAGAAAAATACTCCATGCACACACGTGGATTTTGATGATTGTCTATTTCAAGATATGTTTTTAATAAGGTTAACATTTTCTGGTTAGAAAGTAAATTTTTAGGTGTCGCATTTATGAAAAATGTAACATTTTTATAAGAGATTTTATGATAGGAATATCGAAACTACAAAGAATAAGACCAATTTTATTTCCCAGAGCTGAAGTACTTCAACTGCTCTGAAAAAATAAAAAACTGCCCTAAAGACAAAAATACCCTTTCTTAGCAGCCTGGGTACACCATTATTTTGTACTCAAAGAGCAACTGCTGATTTCCCTATTACAGCAGAAGGATGACACTTCCATTGGCCTAGAAGCTTATGGTTGGATGGAGCAGGAACTGGTTTATGAAATATATGACTCGCATAATTTAAGAAGAACATGAAATATAGGAAAAGATGATGCCAACCAGGGCTTCTATTTACATCTCAAATACTAGCAGAGCATACAGTTTTTCTTCACGGAAATATGGAGAGGAAGGATATGGATGCAAACACTGTGAGAGAGGAAAGAGTTACACAGTGACACAGAATTGGACTGGGTCCAATAGGATTACCAGCAAGAAAAAGGGACTCTGCTTTAGTACTGCTATCTTTGTTCCAACTTTTCTTCTCAAAACAAAAAGAGAAAATATACAGGCTCATGGCTGTGTGCAACATATAAAAGCATTTTCACATCTGCAAAGCCCTCACTGCAGACTTAAATAATGAAGGCTTTGTGAGCAATCGGTTGGTACATGTTCTTAAAAATAGCTGCATCCCAGACAAATCAGCTTTTGTTCAGAAATCGGTCGGGCCACATGAGCAAGGCAGCCGGGGCAGGTGATGATAAGGACAGTGAGTCGTTATTGTGTTGTGAAACTTCTTGCAGTTTTACCATTCTGTGTTTTGGGACCCGAGCAAGTCTTCAGCTAAAGAGAACCAGGTACATTGGGTCAGGTCAGGTACATTACGTACATTTTTTCCCAGCACAGGAAGAGGGAGGACCAAGTCATGGCTGAATGCAGCACAGGTCCTTCCACAATAAGAATGTTTGGAGACTAAAGCACTCTTCAGTCCCTATACTTCAGCATTGCACCATCCCTTCTGCTTGTATGACAATCCATTTAAACAGTCTCATTTATAAGAGATAGTAAAATTAATCTCAAATGCCATGTCCTGCTCAGGTAGCTAATGTGCTAGCAATGATCTTAAAATCCACAGAACTACAGCTTAGATCAGAGAGGAAGGATAGTGTTAGCTCACATGCTCTTAGGAAGTAGAATTTCAAAGAGTATTCTGCCACCATAACACTACACAAGTGGGCTGGTGATTGAATGAACATTTGTCTTCTGACCACAGGAGTCTGTTCTCCATTTGATTTTCTGATGGGTAAGGTATGTTCTGGCATCTATTTGATATTTACTGAGCAGAAGAGCAGATGCCTAGCCAAATATCTGCTTTATAGAAATGCCCAGGAATGGCTGAATAAGAGTGAGCACAAGTAGCAGGGGCTACACAAGGAGTCTCCCTTTGATTTTTTTTTTTTTTTTTTTTTTTTTTATGATGAGAGTGTAGCTTCTGCTCTTGCCCAGTTCTTGTTGTTTGGCTTCAGTGAAGCCCATGGCCACTAACCTGCTTGTTACACAAACAAGGATTTATGATTTCTACTGATGTCTCTCCCTCCTGGGAGCATAATTTATTCTGAGGAAATAATTGGATCCTGACAGGGGATCTGTGCAGTAGTCCTAGGTTAAGATTCAGCTTCTCATTCAGAGTAGGCTACGTTCTTTAAATACCTTACTGTCCTTTTCCACTGCTACTCCTTTGCTGCAGGCTCTAACAGAGCTAAAACCGGTAGCACAGAGGGGTGTATTATATATGTGTGTATTAACACTGGTCATTTTGGCTGCTATCAAGGCTGCAAATAGAAATTTAAGAATGGTTGACCTAATATTTTTGTTGGGTTTTGCTTCTTTCTGTGAGAGTGTGTTACCAATTTTTAAATTGAATTTATTATAATTTAATTTATTAAAATTAGAAAATTCACCTTTTGCCTGACAGTAGCAATGATCTGGTCGAACATGACCCAAAAGCAATTCCTGGATAAACTATGAATGTAGATGATGCGAAATGGGGTTTCTTTGCCCAGTAACTGCTGGCTGAGGTTCTTCATTGTTTTGTCTTGTAATGGGCATTGTGAGAAGGTCAGGCAGTTTCATCAGTCTTGGTTTCCTGTATCCTGGCTCCTGTTCCACAACATGCTCTTGAGAAACTGCGCAGGATGACGCTCCAGCTTATATCTCATCTGCGTACTAGGCTACATAGGGTGGCAGGTCAGCTTGTCTGAAGAACTCCTTACCCAAAAGGCAGCTGGGCCTTTGCTCTGGGTGCCCGCTTTGCTTGACAGGAAGATGAACGAGAACATTCGTAAATTTTTGTCTCGTACAATGTATTCCCGGCTTCCTTCCAGCCCTGATTTTGAAACTGGCATATGACTGGTTCAGTTGAGTCTTCCCATGTCTTTCTAACATTCCTTTTCAATTTGGGCATATTGTTCTGCTTGGTGATAGAGGCTCTGATAATTGCATAAGTCAGCCATTTTGCGTAGTTTGGCAATATACTGATCTATTGTTTTTTTCAGCTCCTTGGACTACGTTCCTGTTTCTGTGGGTTGAAAAGCACTTCTAGGATTTTAGAGTGTCTCTCTTCTCCTCTCTTGTCCCTACCAAACACTATAAATGCATATGGTGGACTAATCTTGGAGAGCTAAAAATGTCTGCTTGCATTTCATTTTCTTCTGCATTTACTATCAGCTATTTTCAGTTCTATCTTGCAGCAAAAAGGGCACTCAACTACAGACCAACCCCTTTCACATTTATCTGTCAGACCTGGGACAGTTATGCCCTTGCCTTTGCCATTTTTTTCCCCCTTCCACTTCTCTTTTTTTCTTTCTTTCTTTCTATGACATTATTAGTTTCTTCTTCTTGCAAGTCCCATTTTCTCATTCCACCACTCTCCATGTTCTGGTACAAAAGAAGATTGCCTACAGAGGGGTGAAAGAGTTCCTCATGATTGTTTAAGAGTGTCCATCATTACTACAGAAATGCTCCTTCGAACTAAGTAATTTGCAGTTATTAATTCATCCTATTAATCTAGCCATGGTTCACGGTTATTTTGCATTCATTGATTGGCACCTTATTTGCATGTAGGTTTTATCAAGTTTTATCTCAAGCTGAGTGACACATAATTATATCTGTTTTCCCAAGCTTCAAGTTCCAGTTTGAAGGAAAGTGCGCATAAAAGCATGAGTGTCTTCATTCCTAGAGATAAATGTTTGGTTTTACAAAATGTTTGAGCACATGGGCTTGAAATGTGACTTCTGCTAGTAAAACTGAAATTACTGGAAGATTCTGTGGGCAGTCAACACAGGAAACATATATAGGTATGGCAGGATAACTGTGGAAAGAAATTCAGACTCAGTGGGGAGTATACCAGCTGCATGGAGCCTTTGTCTTTTGTCATGCTTAGCCCCTCCAGGTGAAAAGGGAAGGACCAGGCTAGGAGTGGTGGCATCCCAGCTTACCTAGTGAACCTCTATAAAATATATCCTGCTTAAAGAAAAGTTTTATTATTTATTTATTTATTTGGTGCCCATTATGCTTAGTAATCCAGAGACAATTGAACAGATCTACATCTACAGAGGGAACTTCTGACTGATCACGGATGTTTTGCGGGAGATACTCAGTTCTTTCTCTTCCTCCATGGAGCTTGGAGATCCCAGGCATCCAGGTGTTGTTGTTGGAGATCTGAGGGGTGCAGGTGAAAAGTATCTACAGATAATAAAATAATAATAGTGATGAACCTAACTTCTTACACAGCTCGATCAGGAGTCACCGAGTAATCTGGGGTAGGGAGTTGCTTCTTACAGGATGACCCAAGCAAATATGCCTTCTCTCTTAGACTAGGCCTAAAATAATACGTAAATCTCCAAACAAAGCATAAAAGACAGGTGGTGGAAGTTTTTTTCTTTTCTTTTTTCTTTTCTTTTTTTTTCTGTGCCTGCGTGCCTGGTTGTCTAGGACAGGTGTTAGCTAACAAGAAGCAATCCTTTTCAGTCAGTGAAGAGATGACTCATCAGCACAGCAGGTCAGAGAGCTAAAGGCTGTAGATGGGCTTTTAGAAGAGTTGAAATAATTTTATGACCAATGAAAGTACTTGCCTCGTTGTTCCTGTATAATCAGTAAGAGAAGGATAATCAAAGCCAGTTCCCTGGGGCACCAGCTAATGATACTAATTAGCAAACAGACAGGGATTTGCTGAAAGCATTACACCCAGGCATGTGCTAATTAATTAGCTGATTGTAGGGAGGTGATCCTCCTGCTTTCTCTCTCCCCTGCAGGATTGTGCAATGGGGAAGGAAGGAGGGTGTTATGCTTTCTCATAAAGTAGATGCCATTGTGGGGTAGCCCAGTAGGGTGAGTTTGGGCAGCTTCTGCAGGAACGTGGCTTGTCCAAGGTTTAAAGAGGTCCCTCAAACTACTACTCCAATCTGCATCCAAGTGCATCAGGGGACAAAGATAGTGTTATTAGGTTTTTGGCCTGTTTGTCCTTCAGAAAAAAATTGGTTCCAAATCCAGCTTTGTCCTGCGCCCTCTGTCTATTCAGGCTATAGCAGCAATACTCGAGTGAAGTCACAGTCCTGAGTTTCTGGCAAGAGAAGTT
This sequence comes from Anser brachyrhynchus, assembly GCF_964034855.1. NCBI lineage: Eukaryota > Metazoa > Chordata > Aves > Anseriformes > Anatidae > Anser > Anser brachyrhynchus. The sequence continues at coordinate 30,998,462 of NC_137701.1, forward strand.
TACATGGAAAACAATTCCTGTGAGTTTCTACATTATAAGAGCATTGCCGCTCATAGCCAAAATCAGGCAGTGGCACAGGCCCTCAATACCACGCAGGCTCTCAGGAAGCTTTGAAGATCAAAGATCACCCCCTCTGATTGTCTGTGGGGCTGGCTGCCTTTCCCAAGCAGGGCTCCTTGCAACGAACACAGCTTTGATGAAAGCCAATGTCCTGACATTACAGTGACCGCTCTGGCTCCAAGGAGCTCAGCTCAGACAGAGGCACTGGAGTCTGGCAGTGACCAAGTGTTTTTTCTTGTTGGCTTTCTATTTCTAGGAGACTGTTGGATAGGATCCCAAGTGATATATCTGGCTTCTTTTCCAGGCTGGTTTGTATGAGTGTGTGTGTGCGAATGTGACTAGGCAGAAAATACTTCTTCCATTGTTATATAGGAAAGAAGCAAAGAAAGACCAGTTTAAGAGAGAAATGTAAGGCGGAGTACATTTTTCTTTTAACTCCACACAAATCCCTGTCTGGCCAGACCTCCATAGTGCTCAACATTCTGCCCAACAAAGTCAAAGCCAAGTTTTGCAGCTGTATTCAGGGATTCTCAGTCCTTTCCTCTCCCCTACATTTGCAGAGAAAAGAGAACCTCTGTTGTGTCTGGAAGCATGTGACACATGGGTTGGCCGGACCTACAGCAGCAGAGGGAAGACTGCAAGGTATTCCTTGTAATTTCATAGGTCCTGTGTAAAGGCTGCTATGTGGGAAGGGAAGAAAGAGATCTTTCTATGCACCATGTTCTCAGTTATCTGAATGACCTCCTGGTCAGGTCTTGAGGAGGAGCTATTAGGTTGTCACATTTTCTGGACAGGGTAGGTGAGGGGAAAGGGAGGCTAGTCCCATTCCCTGCTCCCACAGAGAAACACCGGTAATTTGCAGCTCTGGCCTAGGTCTTTTCAAGCCAGGTAAAACCAGTGTTTTGTGAGCAGATTCAGAAGAAAGAGGGATGCAATTTTGTGCTATCAGTTCCTCAGAATGGATGATTTTCCTGTTTGATGGGATATGAAGCAGCCCTTCCTTTGACTTGCATTAGGTCTGTATGTGCTGCACTTTAAGTGTTGTTTTGCTGCTTTTGGATTTGACTTGGTACCTGAACTTACCATCCCTGTGTCTTGGTTAACCCATACATCATGTAGCAGGACTGCTGTGAGCACATCCAACATTCTCCCCAGGTGGCCCACCAAGACAAAGGCTAGCAGCCAGATGCCCAGGGTTTGCACCACAAACGGAAGCTGTTCTTCCCCTCACGTGAGTTTGTGTAACCATACCCACCAAAAACAGTCATAAACATTGTCCACACTGGTTTTGTGACTCAGTAAGTGCCCGTGGGGCTGACTTTTATAGACCTTAAATTACCACACGAGGGGATAGTTGTTCTCAAGGCCTGAGTCACTTGTTTAATGGGACCTATTTTTAAATGAAGGAGGAAGAAGTGGCAGCACTACTAGGAAGGGTGATAACTACCATCTTCATTGTGACACTGTGGCGTGAAGTCCTGTCTCCCTAAGGTGGTACTCCATCCTCAAACAAAAGCAGAGTCCACATGGCTTCTGCAAGTTGGAGGATAGAGAAAGGCACATGCAATGTGGAAAAGTCAAACAAAGCATTGCATTTTTAGTTTTGCAAGACCTGTTTAGAAGTTGGGATTGTGCTGAAAGCTGGAACACAAACCTTCATGGATATCTAGCAGCCGTGACTTCCCAAAGTGCTGAGTAACATATTTCAGAGTCGTGTATTTGGGCATGTGCAAGTTACTGTGTGTGGCAGAAATAAAGTGTCTTCCTTTTTCTTATTCATGTTGCATACAGATACAACCGCGTCATTCACATAAATCAGGCACAGTTAGCCAGAGGGCTCAAATTTACAACATTTCTGATAAACCAGACGCCTAAGAAATTCTGTGATGGGAAAAGGCTGCACTCTGCAAGAACACAGCAGGTAACAGTAGCCTTGTGAATGATAGCTCAAAGCCTCAGCTTTCGCCCCAGTACCTGAACATCTCACTGTCCTGAGGGAAACATCTGCGGAGCAATTATTATCTTGGAAAGAGCCATGGGAAAATAAAGCAGTCGGTAACACTTGAAAAGCGTCCCAGATTCCCACTGAAAGGCTTTGTCAGAACTGTGAACCTTCACTTTATTTAGCTGTATGCATTTTTTTTTTTTTGGGGGGTGGGTAGTAAACCAAAAAAGTATCCTGTATGTTGCTGCGGTGGGAAATCTCAGCCGTGATAACATTCAGCTCAAGGTTGTTATCTAGTGGGTTGTAACCTGGGAAATATGGGAATATTTCTCAAAGGAAAAGACGGGCTTGTCACTTTGTGCTCTTTAGGAGCTTAACTGTTTGTGTCTCAGCAGGTTACAGTTAGATGAGCTATATACCACACAGAGGGACAAACACTACTTTGTGCTGACCATCTCCAAGGGACACAATTTTTTATGTCATAATCACTGTTTGTTTTTCTTTTCTTTTTTTTTTATTTTATTTTTTTTTCTTTTTATGTAAGAAGGGAGACTGGGAGGTTCAATTTGCACAGAACTCTCTGCCAACACAAAGAGGCAAACTAGTATGTCAGGCCATGAAATACGTCTGTCACAGCTGGTGAGATGACAGGACTGCCACTAAACACGATGCTTCCTAGGAGGACACGCTAGATGGCACAGTCCCCAGATGCTGCTCCATGATCTGCCTTCCCTTCTGCTTTTGAGTCTCATACAGCAGGCATGGGATCACAGCTCTGGCTATGTTGGGCATGGCCAGTTGTGGAGGCAGAAGAAAAATATTTAAGAGTCTCACAGAGCCCACAGAGGTGCACCTACACGAGGGGAACCTGTGTGTGCATGGGGAGAAAAGCCGCGGAGCACACTGCCTGCTGTCATGAAAGCCCAAGTGAAGATGGTATGTGAGGCTGAGCAGTAACACTTGGCACTTGTCTTCAGAAGATGTCGAGGGCCTTTGGGCAGGAGGTAATATCACTGCCCCTCATGTTCACAGATGGCAAAATGGAAACCTGGGACAGTGAAAAAAACTTAGTTAAGGTCACCCAAGGAGGCAGTGGAGGAGCTGGGAATAAAATCCAGGTTTCATGAATCACTAAACCACACTGCTTCCCCTTGGGGCTATGGATGTATTATAATAGAGCAAGATCCAGATGTGGTTTTTAACTGTCATTCAATACTCTGTGTGATATTACTCTGCCTATGAAAATATACAAATTTGGACTCCCCAGAGATCTGACTGTTTCAGGAGATCTTGATTAAGCCAGTTTGGCATGACGTTGTTAGGCAGAACAGCACCCAAGGGGATGGGGGGCAATTCTCAGTTGCACTGACAAGGAGTTGCTGAGCCATTTCTGTACCCAGGAGGATGCATAAGGATCGGACAAACACTGTCACCAAAATGAAAGGGAGCAGAGTCAGAGCAAAGAAGCTGGACCACATCAGGAGGCAGGAGGAAAACAGATGCTTGGCAGTAAAGCTGCGATCAGATGTGCTGTTCCAGTGGCAGCTGATCCCCTTAGAAAGTTATTACTCTCCAGCTGTTCATCTCTATTCCCTTCCCAACCCACCAGCTCAACTGCTGGTTAAGTGCTCCAAAAAGCGACCCAGGCCAATCTGAGGAAGCTGTGTTTGAAGGTGATTGCAGAGCTACCAGCCCTGGTGATTCAGGGGAGGTGGTCAGTGGTGGTGGTGAGGAAGAGACAGGGAAAAGAGCCAGGGATGTCCATCTCTCCACCCAACTCTGCCACATCTCTGTTTCTCTCTAGCTACAGTCAGAGAAACGAGTGTTAGCTTGGTTAAAAAAAAAATATTGCTCCACATGTAGAACTCTTCATGCTTTGATATTAACAGTAAGCACTGAGAGGGCCAAAACCCCATAGCCTGAAGCTATGATTTAAATTGATCTGCATTCGCATTTTCACCTCCAGGTTTGGGCTGGGGGGAGGAGGAGAATGGAAGAATTGAATCCTTTCATCAAATTTCTTCATTAAAATTGCCCCCCAGCCCACCCTGACAAATTACAGGTGTTTTTCCTCAGAGCACTGCTCTTGGAGTCAGATGGCTGCATATCATCTCAGAGTTTGCTGAGAATAATAAAGGGCTCTTTAACTTCTGGAATTGGCCTATACAGTTAGAGACTTACATTTAAAGGTCTGAAAGACTTGAAATCAAAACCTATCCCTTTCATACTTCTTCATGTTAAATGACCCTTTGTGATGTAAAGTTTAATTCCTGATTTCTGCAGAAGAACTCATGCTTTTGAATACTTGGTCTCAGAAATGTGGATTTAATACTGGCCTAAACTGGAAGCAATATTCTTCCTTTCCCTCTCTTTAGAGTTATGTGTTCCTGAAAGCTGTTAAAAAGACATGATCCCTCCAGCACGCAAGGAGGGCAATGAAGACGCAGCGGTGCCTGGCTGAACAGAACCATTTTTCGCTGATCCATTGGCCACACAGTAAATCTCTGCCAGAAACAAGAGTCTCATCCTGTTGTGGAGTATTTGTAATCAAGTCCTAGGTGAAATGATTCCCATGGATACTATGCTTTAAAAGCATTCAAGGGGTGTTGGCGATGAGAAATGCCAGTCTAATCCACTGGTGAGACGTTGCACAAGGCTCCTGGTTGTATTGAGGGTCCCAGGTGGTAGAGAGAAGACGATTTGGGGAAGAAACACTGAAAATTCATGGCTTTCGCTATGAAAGCCTCCCGTCTAGCTCCTGTAGACTAAGCAAGACAACAGCTGTCACATCTGGAGGTGGCAGCTCACCCCCATGTTGTATGTATGAACTGTTGTAGGGATGAAGCAAACAACAGTTTGATGTGAACTAAAGGTGGAAAACACTACTTTGGTATCAACATTAAACCTTCCTAATAGTCTAGTCATATCAACCTCTTTGTTCTTCAAAAGGAAAAACCCCTAAAGCGTTCCATGTGTTTATGTTTATTTAAAAAGGCCACCAGGAAGCTACAAGAGAAAGTTTCCCTTTTAGTTCTCTGAAAATAGAGGCAGGAGTCTTCTCACTATATTCTGGCTACCTAAAAAGTGGGTGACATATAAATAAGACTTGCTCTACATCTGCTAGAGAGATACTGGAAACTTCAGGAAAGGATTTCTGCCAGCCCAACCAAAAAAAAAAATAAATAAAAATGAGCAGGGAAGATTTGTTTTTCAGTGTCTCCTTCATCAGCCAAGGGAGTTTAGATTTAGGACAATTTAGGGCAGACACCTAAAATTTAGGTTCGATGATGTGAAACCACAACCATGTCACAGAGAGGGAAACTGTTGACAAGGAGAAGAAAAATAAGGGCTGAAAAGGGAAGCAGAGAGCAGCCCCAGCGAAGGTAAAAAGAGACGGAAAGTTGAAGAGTAACAGACAAAAGACAGCACTTTTAAAACAAAGCTGTTTCAGAGGCTGTAATGCAATGTGCCCTTCAATATCAGGTTAGCTGCTCAGCAGCTGGCACTTTGCACCGTGTGAAAAGATCTCAGCTGAAGATCTTTGATAATCCAGCCAGCCGCGGAGTACTCTGGGGCACTATTCCCCAAAGCTCAACAGGCAAGTGCAGGAAGAGGGAGGCAAGGCTTTCCCACTGCTGACAGACACCCTGGCTCTCCTCTGCTCCCACCCACCGTGAGTGACAACTCAGGAGACACTGCCCCAGACACTGGAGAAATCCCCAAGCCACTGAAACATGAAATTATTGATAGGACGGATGTGATGCTCTCCTTCTTGAGCCTGCCGGAGCCAAATCCTGCCAGGGCTACAGCATGGGGAGACGTCAGGACGTGTGGTCAGGACAGAGCCCTGAGGATGGGACACAAAGGGACACGTCCACGAACCAGTGATGGGGACAGCATGCTCTGGGAGCCAGGTCTTGATAGAGATACTGAAACTGGAAACTTTCTGCATCTTAACTGCCACAGACAGCATCTGGTTGCACACCTCTTTCTGAATAAACTTTTATATAACAATAAATGCACCATAGCTGGCCAGGTGTTCGCTTGCCCCTCAGCCGCTGATATCGGGGGCCGTTACTGCAATATCGTAGTGCCAAATGCTTCTGCTCAACATCCGTGCTTGGCTGCAGTGCCCTGCAAAATCAGTCTGGGCTCTGTTCCTCTGCTGGTGGTGGTTAGACCAAGTGCCCAGGGGACAGGTGGGGGGATGCCGCATATTTACAGAGGGACGGAAATATTAAACCTCCCCCCTGCTTGTAAATTAAATGCTCTGTTAAAGCTCCAGGTCAGATGCTCGCCCGACCACCCTGCCATCTCCTCTGATTTATCTCAGCAGCAGATGCAGGCCCACACTTGGTTGGTGAGCGCTGCCAGTAACAAAGCAAATCCTTTACTCACCCCCCGCCCCCCTTTGCCCAGGAAAATAAAATCTCAAGTCTGCGGACTCCTTTGGAGGGGGAAGAGGGAGCAGTGAGGTTTCATGGAGCGGTGGATGGGTGCTTTACCTTTGCCGAGCTCACATCTGACTTACGGACATGATGTTGCAGGGGCTGCGTGGGCCAGCCAGCGAGCCCCAAAGATGCCCACAGCCTGCCAAAGTGGGGACGCTGCACATCTCTGGCTCTCTTATCTTCCACGGCGATGCTGGCTTGTCGGGTGTCACGGGGTGAGACATCTCCAGCCACTCTGCTCCCTCTCCTGCCCAGTTGAATGATGACTGCCTGTCATCCTATCCTCACCTGTGGGTCCTGTCCTTACCACACTGGCTGAGCACACATCTCAACGGGGGCTTTGTGAAGGTCCACATCCTCTTTGGGGACTGGAAATGGGGTCTAACTTCTAACTCTGTAAAGGAGCTTCAGTCCTATCTGTTGCTCAAGCCCTGGAGATGCTACAAGATGGTATTATATTGCCAAAACTCCTTGGCTGACTCTGTTTTTTTCTTCTGTTTTCCTTTTTTATTTTTTATTTTATTTTTCTCTGCATTCCCCACTCTTCCTTCTCCTGCTTTTCATGTTGCAGAAATGAGTAAGGAAGCAGATTTACATGGTGTGAGATGTTAAGAGGAACCTTATGCCACGCTGGCGTGAATACTGTGTCAGAGAGAAATGTGTATGTCTGCGTGTTTGAGACCACTTGCACAGGACAGCAACCGCAGGATCATGGGGATAGGAAAGCCTGATGTCTTGAATTCTGCAGGAAAAACAGCCAGCCTTGATCCTCATTCTGGGAAACAACAGCTGCTGCCAGGATAATTTTATCCTCTTGCTTACACAAGAGAGAAGATCTATTTTACAAACATCCCGTGATCTCCTGGACCCGTCCATGCGGTCATTCCAGGTCAGAGTTGCATCACCCTAGTGGCAGGTCCATATTCTGACCTGCTTTTTTGCTGTCTCCCAGCAGACTCTTCCTCCTTTTAGTGCTCTCAACCTAGCGACCATATTCTTTCCTCTCCCAATTAAAATGGTTACGAATGCATGCTCTTCGCAGAGTTTCTCCATGCTCTTCTCAGAGTTTCTCCATGACTTTCAGGACACTAGGAAAGTTTTGCTCCATCACACTCCATGCAGCGACTCACATAAGTCAACAACAATCAATTATGGAAGAAAAGAGATTGTTTCACTCCTTACAGGATGCAAGGCACTATAGATAAAGAATTCATACCCTTATCAATTCTTATGCTGAAGTATTTGTGTTTTGCTGGTCTTAAAGTTCTTACTGGCTGCCTGAGTGCAAAGGAAGAGACACAAATTAATTAAAATGAGATAGAGAAGAGACGATGAGATAGACGTTTCCCAGCTCCCTGTCTTTCCACAGAAACAGGCTACCCTGCTACACTGGTAATCCAGAGAGCACCTCTGGTTAGCTCCCAGCAACACTTCCCAAATGAAAATTTCTCTAACAAAAAAAATAAGGAGAAAGAGAAATCTCAAAATCTGTCATAAATTTTTGAGGGGTTGCAACAGAATAAAACCTGAAATGCTTCATTTTATAATCAGGCATTTTGTTATTTTCTCATTTGCTTCTTTGTAATGACTTTCTGGCTCTGCATTCTCTTCTGAAAACATTCAGAAGATAAAAAATAAATAAGTCCCAAGTCTTCCAGAGGAGCTAAAAATGAAAGCTTTGGCATTTCTGGAGAAGCAAATTAGCTTCAAAAGGGACAGAAAATGGCTTAAAGTTGAACACAACTTTGTATTTCAAGAAACTAAATTCCCCCCCAAAAATGTCATTTCCTTCAGATTTTTCCAGTGCCAGATTTTCTTAATTTTTAAAGTATTTCTTTCCTTGGAATTACTGATGAGTCCAGTCACCCATTTGGCTCTGAACTGCCATTATTGTATTGGAAGTGCTGTGTAAGCCATCCAAAAGAAAGAGCTCTCCTGATTGTTTCAAGAGGCCTCCCTGGAGCACAGAGGGTGCCCTGGAGGGTGGCTTTCAAGACACGTTTTTATTTGGTTAGCAACGGTCACTTGGCATCTGTGAAATCAAAGTATTCCCATATTTAACACCAGACTATGGATGCTTACAACCAGTGGGTTAATCATTATGGAAATACTGACTGATTCTTGAGTCAAATGTCAGGTGGTGCCAAAAACCAGAGCCCCAGGACAAAGGACAGAGAAAAGTCAGCTCTGACTAATGCTGCAGATAAAACGGCTGTTACAGAAAATGTGTCTTCCAGCACAGCACTCAGGTCACAGCAGTATCTGAGCCACAAAGCCCACTTTCCTTCCTGCGAAACACAGCAAATGCCATTAGCTGTGATCTGATTTGTGCCAAAGTCTGGGGTTCTCAAAGCAGGGAGCAACTTGTGCCTGACTAATAAGCTATCCAGACTAGGGGGGTTACTTATACAGAGCTTAAGAGTTAAAAAAAAAAAAAAAAAAAAATGGTTTCAGAATGATACATGAATAAACTTAGAAACTGTAAATTAGAAGAGTGTTTCTAAGCAGCGGAGGGGAAGAGGTCTGGAGCACATCCACCATGGGTACAGCACCTGTAAAAAAATGATACCGTGTTTTAAGATGAACTGCATCAATCAGTGAATGGTGTTGTATGATACAAATATCTGTGACAGCAGGACCAGGTCTCCTGGTTTAGCTCTGCCTTTCTATAATCGTCTTTATTGAGGGCTGAAGAACTGAAAACAGACAATAGTCATAGCAGCCGATGCTTGCAGTCCCTCCTCAAATTATCTTAAATAAAGACTGACATCTTCAGCGATGACTCAGGATTATGGTGGTTGCCAATTTTGGCTGCACCATGTAGCAGAGAGCGAAATGAGTATGATTTCACATGGGATAGTCCTTTTAGCACCAGCGAGCTGGTTACACCACCAGGCCCTTTGGGAAGTCTTGGTTCACACATCAACAAGTGCCCACAGACATTTGCCCTTAATCAGCCCTTTCGGTCTGGCCCAGGTCAACAGTGTGTGGACTTGTTCAGCAGCATTTCTTTTGGAGGGAGGGGAGGAAGGCAATTTACAGAGCAAGGAAGTCCCATATGTTATTTTTCTAAGCTTAATGGCGGTTGCAAATATGTGAATCTTAACGGGTAGGGAGAATAATGTGACGTGCAGTCAGGGGGTGTTTCTGATCCTGTGGGACTATGAGTGTCCATTGTTCACCAGAGTAAACAATGGGATTCCTATCATCGAATTTTGACTTGGCATCTACCTCTGGGGCAATTCAACTTAGGTTTTTCAAATCCTTGGCCATGGCAGGGGTGGGTGGCTGTTGTTGAAGGGACAATTGTGAGGCACAGCTGGGTTGGAGTTTGGATGTGCTGCTACAGCCCACAGAAAGAGGCTGACAGCTCTGGATGTCAGTGCATCCCTCAGCTGTAGAGAGTATTCTTGGAGAGAGACAGATCTCCTGCCATTCAGGAGAGAGGGATCCTAAATGGCCAACTAATATGAAATGTTAAATTTTTAAATGGAGAAAGGGCAGTGTGATGAATCTCATCTGAATAGAAGATGGTCATTAACACATCATTAAAAATGCCTGGTGTCTTACAAATGCAAACAATAAAATCCTTCCAGGAGTATAAGGCTTCCCTTTCTCTTTAAATACAGCTACAAATTTTTTTTAGTACATGATGACTTTTCAATATTCAGTCTGTTTCTCTTCTCTTTCTTCACAGCTACTGCTGTTCCTCAGCTAGACAGGAGCAGGATGTTTGCTCTCTGTGTTCAACAAGCAGTGGCCCATCCTTACCTTGTCCTCAGAGCAAAGCAAATCCTTTTTTCATACCCTGACTCTTGTTTGGTGGCTCAGAGAGGACTGAAGTTTATGGCCTCACAAGGGATAATGTCATCTGGGATAAAGGTGGGTGCCTCAGCAGTTTGTGCCACTAGCCAGAAGGCACCTGGAAAGGAAGGCGGGAAATTAGGATTTGACCTCAAAAAAAGGTCATTGGGGAGAATGCAGAGCCCAAGGGCAGCAGGTTCATACTGGCTGCAATGTTTGCAGGACAGCTGATCTGTCTTGGTAGAGTGGGGTGCTGTGATCCAGTTTGAAGTCAGGGGTCTGGGCAAACTATGGTGAGAAGTACCAACCATGAATAGATAAACAAATTAATTGGTTAGTAGCCTTGATTATCTATCTGAACTATTGAGCTACAGTGCAAAGCACAGAAAAATTGTGCTGGCAATAGCACCCATTTTGCAGCCAGTTCTGCTACCAGAAAATGGTGTTATAGTGGTGTTCCTCTTTCCATCAATTCCAAGTTTATTCTGTATCCAACTACAACTAATAGCTTTCCCCTAGACAGTATTTTCTGAGCAGCAAATCTTGGTGGGACAACCATAATCCTACCAACATTAAAGCAATAGGAAGTATGGAGGAGGGGTCCTGGAACAGCCTGGAGGAGAGTGTGCTTGTGTTGGGGGGACAGTGATGGGAAAGGCTTGGCTGGTTGAATTTAGTGAAATGAAGGCTGAAAAGGGTAGGATTCACTGCCACAGATACATCAGGGGACTAAATTCTGGGGAGGAAAGAGAGCTATTTAACTGTCCTACAATGTTGGCACGGGAACAGCTGGGTACAGGCTGCCCATGAATGTATCTAGACAATGTGAATAGATGGAAAACAGTAATACAAAAGTTAAAAACGAAAAACAAGCAACAACAACAAAACCCACAGACAAACTCATTTTCAGATTATAAAGTCATAGAAATGGAACTGAGAAAAGCCTCCAGAGATCTGCTCATTTTGAGCTTTTTAACCTTTGGCAATATGACAAATGCTAATGTGACCACAACACTTTTCATTTACAGCTTACTAAAAAGAAGATGATTACCTGCATGTTCCTCTTGTTGTTTTCCCCACTTGGCTGCATGTTTGCATGCGAGAACATGAATTAGTATAATTAATAATTTGCAATCATTTCACAGCCCTTCATCTAACAGTGCTTCATGGACAACTGGATGAGAAATACTGCTCTACTGCAATTCCTTGCTCCAATGCCCTGTCACAAGCATCTAAAGCATCTTTCTTTCTTGATAGACTCACAAGAGGGGTTGTGGGAATGTGGCTGCTGCTAACAGCAGGACTCAGACTTTATGATTTCTTATAACCATTGGGGCTGAAAGAATGTGAGACCTCTGAGTGCGATGGTGGTAGTGATTGAGAGCTTTAAGTCAGCCCTGCCACCAAGAAAAGAAGATGCAAGATGATCAACAGGGAGGCCAGGGAAATTTCACTGGAGCAACCTCAACTGGTTTTTGAGGGGTGCATGGGAGACCCGTGCTTGGAAGGCAGCAGGAGGGAGCTGAAAACTGAAGGGAGATCAGGGGCCATGGTTAAGGCTGGTGGACATGTAGCCCCCACCTCCTCTAATCCCCAGGCAAAAGAAGGAGCAGCAAAGCCCCTCTTTCCCATGCTGCTGAGAAACCCTGAGCCTGTGCTGGGCTGCTCTGGCTCTCTAAAACTTTCCCTGTGCCTCTTTCCTCCTTTCGCTTGCTTGTCTTATCTGTTTAGCAGTCACCTTTTTCCAGTGCTGGGACTGGTTTGGGCAGTGGGTACAAATAGTGCCCAACACAACCAAGCCTAGAGGTGCTACTTTCCTACAAAAAAAATAACAGAAGAATCTTTATTTTGGCTTCACTTCTCTGCCTCTGCACAGGAACCTGTGTCATCAGTGGGTCTGCAGACAGGAAAGATAAAGAGCTGAGCCTTCATATTCCAAATATCTATGTATACATTCTTTCCACAGGCTGTGCAAGTACCCCAGAAAAGCTCTTTTAGGGCTTAAAGCATTACTGTTTCAGTCTACACTGTCATTTAGTTCCCTGGGTAGTAGAGAAACTGGGAGTGGAGAATGCCAGATCTGGCTTTACTTTGGCCCTACAAACATATTAGTGAGTAGTGAAAAGTCAGGGAAAAGCATAAATCTCACTGCTGCACTCCAGTGCTCTGGGAGTTTTTCAAGTCCCTCTGGAATCAAGAGGCAGTTTGCAGTTTGGAAATCCAAATGTGCTTTGCTGATGGGGCCAAATTCGGTCTTAACACAAGGCCATGGAAGTCAGGGGAGTTTCATTAGGAAAGCGTTAGGAATTGCATCTCTGCTTTAGGGGCTATATATTAGGGGAGCTGCTGAGCCAGCCTGACTTTATAAAATGTCAGAAGTAATAAAGAGCAAGCCTCGTACCAGTGTGTTTTCACTCCTCACCCTGAGATTATCAGATCACCGCTGATACCAAATCATTCCTGGTAGACAACAGTAAAAATGTTTTGCTCTGCTCTGCAGTCTGCTATGGAGCATCTCAAAACCCCTGCAGATTGTTCCTGTAACTTTATCACTTTCACCGCCTAATTAGCAAATGGTATTTTAGACCTTTCACTAAACGTCAGACAGAGCACAGGACTGAGCCATATGCATTCGCACCAGTGCACCCCTGGAGCATGCTCACTTCTGCACAATCCCAATATCCCACAGAAATCTCACCGGCAAGTCAAGGCGGTAGGTGGAGAAATGCACCAGGGATTTACACTGCTGCACCCTGTCAACTTCTGCATGAGCAGTGTGGGTGTGTATGCTTTAAAAATGTGTGCACACAATTTTCTCCTTCAAGCCCGTACTGACAGCTCTTGCAAAGCCTGACATGAGGACAATGCAAGAGTTCTCATGCATCATCCTACACTGAGAAAGCAGAACACCGGGCTGAGCAGCATCTGGGATTTGGGAGTGTTTTCCCATTCAGGTGGGGCTGTGCCCCACCTTGGCAGGTAGCAGCTGTCCGCAGCGTGCTCCCTTTCGTTGCACAGGCCATGACAAACTGCTGGCCCTGCGGAGGTCAGGACCCTGGTGAACCACAGCAGAGACATCAAATGCTATTCATGGCTCCTGCAAAGCTGCTGCATCTCAGACATCCCAACTATTTTAAATTTAAAACACAGCTTTGGAAGGCACGTCTCTCCTGCAGCATTCTTCCCATTGCACCCGTGCGCACGGGCTTGGCTTTCCAAACAACAGCTCTACTGAGGGGCTAGTTTTGTTATTAATAAGATGGCTGTGTTTATGTAGTTTTAAGTGATGTTAAAATTAAAGTGAAGCTATGATTCAGCTGACTTCGAGTTTTCTCAGCTCCCTTCCTTTGCACACACAGTTTGCCCTGCACTTGTTTGCCTTGGCAGGGCCCAGGCTTAGTAGTAACAATTTCATCTTCCATTTATAGGCATCTCACACCACGCTATTCTTTTAGAGCAGAGCACTTCTCGGAGCCGAGCAAGGGGGACATGTAAAGCCAGGCACGCAAAGGCTCAGATCCTTTCAGGAGCTCAGCTTCTTCACATGAGGAATAGCTTTGTCTCTGCCCTTTGGGAAAAATAAGTAGAAAAGGAAAAAAGAAAAAAAAAAGTCCCGTCTCTGACTTTGGAACTTGAAAAAGCAAAGGGAAGCAGTCACAAGCCTGCAATGTTTTATGTTCACTGTACACTGCCTGGCAAGTTTCCAGGGCAAATGTAGGAAAGCTGCAAACTGGTGGAGTTGGACAAACCAGCAGAACTCTTTTTTTTTTTTTTTAATTTACTTTTTTTTTTCTTTTTAGATACTTAGACTTCAAGTAACCACTGTACCAGCAGCTCTCTCTTCTGAGAGGCCGTGCTTGCTTTCCCACACAGACTTCCCAGCACCTAAGTGTAGTGCAACCCACAGAGAGTTGTCTCTTTCCTTTTAATTACTTGCCAGCCCCTCCTGCACTTTAGCAGTGCTCAAGCGTGGAGCTTTGGGATGAGTTGTTTCTTTCCTGTTGTTGTTTTGTTTGCTTTGTTGCGCTGTATTTTGTTGTGTTTTGTTTGTCTGTTTGTTTTGTTTTTAAACTTTTTAAAATTTATCATTTAGGGGGAGTGTTGTAGCAGGGATTTGACACTTTGGGAACCAAGACCTTGGGGTATCTTTCAGCTTTGCCTTGAAGTTCCACAGAAAAGGAAAAAAACATGAATGAGATCCTGACTGCAGCAAGGCTAAGGGGCACTGCAGCTACAGCATCACCTGGTGACAGCAGCCTGCCACTTACAAAAATGAGACTTGTCCTCTGAGAGTATCACTGAGTCCCCTCTGCTTTGTCTCAGCACAAATGGAAACTTAAGCCAAACATTTTCTTGCTTTGATAAGTGAATTGCAGAGGAGGGCAGAGATGCACCTGGAAGAGGGAGCAACATCCTGTGCCTGGAGCTTGTCATGCAAGTGATAAAATGAGGTGGATGAGGAATGAAGGAGTCCTGAGTGTGGGGAGGAGATAGTTTTGCATCAGCAAAAAACTAATTACCTTTGCACTGCAAGCATCCCCCTTTTTCAGCAGGCATCCTTCCTCACCACTCTATTCCCTACCCACTGGGCCCTGAATGCTGCCAGATCCTTGTCTGAGCACTGCTTGTGAGGGGGCTCCTGGCTCCCCAGGGTGCCTTCACAGAGAGCCCCACGTCCTCCAGCAGCCCCAGGAGAGGCCTGCTCAGACAGCAACCCTCTTGCAGGATCTCAGCCTGCATGGGGGCTATGGGTGACACTCCACAGGGCTCATCATGGGCCGTATTGCTGAGCATGAGAGGACAGCCAGAGCAGCGTCTCACCTGCCTGGTCTGGCAGGACCTCCAAATTCTGACGTCTCTGTGGTCGAGTCTGGCCTCCAAACCTGCTGAGTATCGAGATCCTTGGTGAAGTGAACATGGGCTCATCCCCTCCCTTTTCATTCAACAACATGGGCTGTTCCTGCTCCCCTCAGCCCCTGGGTTGGACAGCAAAAACCACAACAGCAAGCTGTGAGATGATAGAGAAATGACCAGATTTTGCATCTATCAGGAGGACAGAGAAAAAGCGCAATGTTCTGGGTAGCAGCACGAGACTGGCTGGGGTCCAGATGTACAGGCAGAGCTCATGGCAGAAAGCTCCTTCCCCCACTGTTTGCTCCTGGTGACATGTCCAGCCTTAGCGTGTCTTTCTCACTAGGTGACGTTCGACTCCTATGTCTGCAAGCCTGTTGTGTGACTCCCCATTCATGTCACCTCCCTGTCCCAAATCTGCTTCCCATTTGCCAGGAACCAGATTCCCTGCTGTTTCTGGTGGACTTTCTCTGAGCTGCTCAGCCATGACCCGGGCCTGAGGCATGTTGGATGGCAGCTCGTGAATCTCACACTGCAACGACTGACCACAAACTGAAAACCTCCCAGTGGAAGACTGCTCTTTAGGAGTGTGTTATGCTCCCTTCCCAAAATTGCTAGTTACTCAGTCACTTCTGCATAAACAGGAACTTTGTCCCCAGCTTCTTTCCAAGTGCTGCAAGGCCAGCAGCTGGCGTGCTATCCTATCATCTTTAGGACAGCATCATCCCCTGAAACATTAGAAATGTGCATCGCGTCCTGGCTTTCCAGTAACCAGATTCACTTGCACTTTCACTGATGTTTTGGTCCCCGGAGTAAAACCGCCTACATTTTGCACACAATTGGCAGGACAGGGCTGCAGCTCTCCTCTGCTCACCCCCAGCAGATGATCTGCTAGAAGCTCTGTGGGGCAGAGGCAGCAGGAATTGTGCAGTGATGAAGTCACATAGGGCCTGTTTTAATTAAAGATGCTGCTTTCCCTTTCAGACTTTGCCTTCTCTTGGCACGGCATGCTGAGGAATAGGGTGGGGGACAGACTCTGTCCCTGCTTCAGAGACCTGCAGCAGAAGGTACCCAGCTGCTCGCCAGAGCTGTGATGGTCCCTAACCTAGTGCCCTGGAGCTGCTGCTTGCTGTGAATCCTGGATGCTCTTTTGCTTCTGTAAAAGGTGGGCCTGAAGGCTGAGGACCACTCTCTGCATGCAGGATGGGTCCTGGGGGTCGCTCGCCATGCCCTGTCAGCAGCCCTGCCTCTCCAAAGCACATCTTGCAAAGCATACACTGCCACCTCAGACAGCTGCCCTCTTGCTTTTTGTCTGGGATGCTGTTACTCTTTAGGCATTTGGGGGGCAGAAAAATGCCTGATGCAGTTCAGAAGTTACTTCCCAGGGATATTTCTTAGCAGCTCTGAAGTTATGTGCAGCAGTTCAATGCATTCTCTTTCTATATGTCTGGAATAGGTATGTTCTCTGTGTCTGGTTCATTTTGTCTGAGACAAGGGCATGGGGCCCTTAGGTGGGTTAATTTATAATTCCTAACCTAGGTGCTGCTAGTGGCCTGGATCATTCCCTTAATCTTTTAGCATAGGAGAACGGGATAATGAAAGTCTCCTTCTGCAGCAAGTTTCAGAGGGTGGTCTGGGTTGCTCGCCTGGAGCTGTTGGCATCCTCTTCACATCAGGGAGAAATGGCACAAAATATTCTTGAAGGCTGTGTAATTTCAGAGGTCAGAGAACAGACTGGGGCTCCTTCCCCCTCCATCCCTCCTGCAAGCATTAGGAAGATGTCCAGGAAATGTTTCCCTTCTGCACAGCCTCATTTCTCCAGTCCTCTTAGTCTCCTGTGGCCCCTTCACCTGCTTTCCTCCTCTTACATCAACTCTTCCCACCTCAACATTTCCCCTCCTTCCATCATTTCTGACCTCATCTGCCCTTGCCCTCTCCTTTAAATCTGTTCCTCTCTTCTCCCACCCCCCAATGCCTTTCTGCCTTCTAGCCTCACCTCTGGTGCATTCAATGGGTGTGCCAAGCCACCGTCTCCTTGTTCAGCAGCAGCCTCTGCAGCTGCTCTGACTTTCTTGGCTCTCTTCATTTTCCTTTTTTCATCCTTCCCCTGAACATCCAGAGATTGCAAACCTCAGAAAGACCCCCCAGCAGAAAGGTTTCTGACCCACTCTTCTGTCAAAGGGAGGAGGAGAGGTTCTCTTAGGGAATTTTTGGAGATGCTGTGTCAGCAGAGACGGTGCAGAAGCCCACGGCACTGCCCTGGGAAATCATTAGCTCCCTGTCTGAACTGAGCTAGGTGCTTTGAAGAAAGCATGTGAGCACTGTGCTCTTCATTAAATGCCTTGCTTGGGAGGACGGGAACTGCAGGGGGAAAAGGAATGGACTAGAAAGGAGAGACTAACTCAGGAAGAGCTGAGCATGTAGCAGAGGGATAAATAAACTTAGTCAAATGGGGGAGAGGCCTGATGAGACCTGCCAGGGAAAGGTTTGAGGGTCCAAATGAGAAACAAAGAGCTCTGTAGAGCTGGCTGCAATGTACGTGCATGAGGTGGTAGCAGAGAGTTCCAGTGAAGAGTACTACAAATGGGTGACACCCTGAATTGTGACAGACTTCTCTGTTTAGGAAACATTGATAGAAAACAAACAAACAAACAAAAAGTCATGTTCTTGTTTCGGTGAGGAGCTCTTCTGGCTTTTCATTATCCACTCTAACAGTAATGCAAATTAGAAAAAAGGATTGCAATTGTCCTTTGACAGTTGGACCTGAGGCACCAGGGGTGGATTTTAATTGTCCAAGGCCTGACATTGAGTCTGTGGGAGAGCAGGGAGCTCAGAAATCCTAAACAGCAGCCTCTGTCCTTGGGAGAGAAGACCTCTTTCTAGTTAATTTGTTTTGAAAGAGTGGTGAGAAGACAGCTTGATTTTGCCTGTCATTGCCAGGAAGAGAGAGACAAAGTGGAGGCAGTTCAGAGGAAGGATGACCAAAATGACCAGAGGTGGCTGAGCTAGCTTGGTTTCCGAGCTGCAATTGAGAAAACAAAATCTGCCCAGCTTGGCCAAGTGACAGTGAAGGGCTCAGACTCACAGTCAAGTTGCCATGGCTTCATGAATAACTGTAAATTGGTTGAGAGAAGCAGTGGCAGAGTCTTGATAAACCTCCAGATTGCTGATGGTGTAAATACCATGGCCAAAGAGGAAATGGTCTTGGCCCTGGACCAGGTCCTGGCTCAGACTGAACATGGTTCTCTTTTGACTTTACCATTGCGGATGGCCATACTGTAAATGAGTCTCCTGCATGACTGTAGCTCTAGCACAGACTGGCCTTTACCCCATCTCCATTGCAGCCTCATGAAACACAAATGTTCTTGTTCAGTGTTCTTTCTTCTTTTTTGGGGTCTGAACTGAATGGTAATTAATGTTCATTGATATTGCCTGTGAACAAGAAGATTGAATGCAAATCGTTGAAGGGGACAGGAAATAAATAGCCTTGGTATCCTATAAGACAGAGGAAGAACCTTATCCTTACCTGTGTCAAGTAGGTTTTTCCTTCTGGCTTACCCTAGTGGGTCATCTGAGGGGATAAACTAGGTACTACTCAGTTTGAATAAAAGCATCTAGGCATATGCAAGCTCTCCATAGGTGATGTTGCCAGAACCTCATCAGTGAGCCTTGGAGTTAACACTGTCCTGATACACTTGGAACAGGTGAAACTACATGAGTCTTTTGTTTTCCAGATGAGGCTCAGGCAGACACCACAGCATTCATTACACTTAAAACACATTTTCAAGATCTGCTTCCAAACCACAAGGTCTAGAAATGTCAAAAGCAACCAAACAAAGCTTCCAACACAATCACCTGACTCCAGGAGATCAGGTTCTAGTACTCAGCTGATAATAAAAGGACTTGCAAAAAGGACATGGTTCAGCCTAGCATCTGACCTAAATAATAGGGAAGAGAATTGTTTCTGTTCTACAGAACAATCCTTTAACCTGAAGTGAAACAACCTATTTTAATTTGGGATTATTATTATTATTTTTTTAATGTTACCTTCAAAAAAGACTGGTGAATTTCAAAATGAAAGGAATTATTTGGGAACACTAAATTGAAGTCATTTGGGAACACATTTTGTTTCCAAAATGTTGAAGTCGAATCTTGGAGGTAACGGGGAAGGGGCAGGAAGGACGTGGTTTTTTTTTTCCTTCTTGTCAATTTGAAATTCAAATTTCATCTCCAGCAAATTCCTCTCTGTGGGCTCATCTGCATGATGTTCCCAAAGGGAAGCCTGGATCCAGCCCTTTTTTGTGAACTGACCCTGAAAAGGGAAAGGTGACGTACATTTTCTGCCACTACCTCCTCTCCCAGTCAGAAACTTGCAGGGCTGCCTTTTCTCTTCCAGGAAGGTCTCTCTTTCTTCCTGAAATCTGGCACTGGTTTCTCAGCCCAGCTGCCTTCCATCAGCTCAGGAGCAAGGGGCAGAACAGGCCTTGTAAACAAGGTGGTGATGCACTACAGAAGGAGAAGGCTGACCTCAGAAACATTTGGATTTCCAAAGTGTCTTGTCTGATGAACTGAGCTAGCTGAAGCTCTAAGACATGCAGCAATATTGCAGTATTCAGCTATCTAACAACCATCCTACACCCTGCCTTCTGAGGTCAGAAAGAAATCAGAAAACAGCCACCACCACCAAAAAAAAAAAAAGGAAAAAAGAAAAAGAGTCCTGTTTTGCATCAACTAAATTTATGAGAATAAATAGAATGATGCTGCTCAGCAGATGGTAGGTCAATAAAGCGGGCCTTACCTGGCCTCAAATCTTTGGTATTTTAATGTATTTCCTGATTCTGTAAATTACAGCAGCCCTGTTGCATACATATGCACATAGCATTTAATGATGCATAAGAGAGACAGAGCAGTATTTTTCCCCTCATTGCCAATGCCTCCATTATCTTTGTTTTAAAGGCTTGATTCAGCCCTGAGAAATCTCCTGCCTCTGATCCTGCTACAAGTCAAACTAAAAGCATCCCCCAAGAGGAAGCCATTCATATTTATTTTAGTTAATTGCTTGTTTGCATAATTACTCATTCCTAAATCCAACTTACAATAAAATCTTCCCTCCCATCAATACAGCTATTGTTACAGCTTCCAGCATGTCTGTCCCAACAGTCATTTGCTGGAGCTGGGAATGCTGCTTTGTAAAGGTGAGCCCTACAGTCTAGCTTTGAAGGTCAGTGTGTCTGATCTACAGAAACCAGGTCAGATAGCTTCCAAGTCAGCTCCAAGACCCGCTTTCTCTTCCAAGTCCTTCACTGTAATTCAGTGTAATAAAGAAAGGGGCAAGTGGATGAGGGGGGAGGAGTATTTGAGGTTGGTGAATGTAAAACAAGGACGGCTTTTAGAGGTAAGCATCTGGTTTTTGGCTTTGCCATCTCTAGCATAGGTGTATGGCAACGTGTGTCCCTGCATATTAAAAACAAACCAAAGCAGAACAGTGTTTGAGTGTGGGAGAACGGTCACATGAAGGATGTTCTGTGCAGTACAGCAGAAAGTGCTCAGATGAGACTGGGACAGGGGCAGGTGACGTGTTTTTATAAACCAGAGTTTTCCTCAAAATTAAAAGAATCCCTTGCATGGCCTCCTTAAACAAGTAAGTTTATTTTTCCAAGCTAATTTCCCATCAGATCTTTTTTAATTTGTTATTATTTTATTAATTTATTTATTTTGAGATGTGCAAACAGGAGAAGAATATTGTAAAAACCTGCCTGAACCAGTAGGGCTTAGGAAGTTCTTGGCAAGGCTTACAGTGTACCTTAGTGCCTCAGGACCAAGAGATTTTGCACCAGCACTGAAGAAACACACGTGTCTCTGCTGAATGTCCACTCCATGTCAATGATGAAATGGTGCATCCTGTAAGGCTAAGATGACAGCAGAGGGCAGGGTGTACAACCTAGGAGAGTTGCAAAGAAAACAAACAAAAGCTTTGCTAAGCAGCCTTCAATGCTGTGTTAGGCTTTTGGTTTATTGTTTGTGTCCTGTGACTCAGATTCACCCATTCCCAGCTATTTGGCATGACCCTGCCTGAGTTGGTGGGGTCTGCCAAAGAATCAGGTTCCAGCCACGTTTATTTTGACTTCTGCTGGCGTAAATCCAGGGGCAGAGCTGGAAGCCCACTCTCACCCCTAGCGCCCTTTGGGATACACCCTCGCTGGGCCAAGCTGAACCAGAGTGGCAGGAGTGTGCATGCATGTGTGTCTAAGAGCCTGCTCAGGGGCGGCCCAGAGCTGCTTGTTTTCTAAACACACCAGAGGGTCTCTTAGAAAGCCAGTGAGGTGCCCCACCTTGATAAGAAGAGCAAGCAAGACACAGGCAAGTCACTGACCTGCCAGAGGTGGCCGTCAGGTACGGAGGTGGACCTTATTGATGGAGGTTTTTTACTGGTGATACCTGTTACTGCTCTGGTTTTGTGGTCTGCTCTGTTTTGGCCTGGGGCCTGTGCCTTTCCTTGCTGGCAATATGCAACACCCAGGTGGCCTCCATCTTCCCTTCTGTCAAAGGCAGCTGTCTCTGAGAAGAAACTTAGATGAAGTGACAGGACAGTGTGCTTCAGGATCAACCTCAGTGTTGTCTGGACTGTGAATCAGACATGGCAAATGCATTTGGAGTCAGGAGTTGGACTCGAGTATCCTTGTGGGTTGCTTCCAACTCAGGATATCCCATGACTGTCCAAAGAGATGGCAAGGACACCATCCAGGTCACTAGCTGGACATCTTTTAGCATGTCCCTGGAGTTTTACAGGATAAGTCTGGTGGTTGTGTCCTTACTAGCAGAAATGACTGGTATCTCCTAGGTAGTTTCTGCCCCCACACTTGTTTCCCGACATCTCTTCACAATGTGGGTATCCCAAGGAGGAGCCAGCGCCTGCGGTAGTGTGGCAGAGGGAGGAGGGAGAGGAGAGCAAGCCTCGTGTCCTTGTAAGCGTAACAGTTTAGTCTTTGCTCTCAGGGACACAAGCTGGCAGTTGGCTTTGTAGTAACCCACATGACAACAGGAATAACATCAGGCATAATTAGACGAAATGATGGTATAAGTTCAGCTCTTTCCCCCCAAAGCACCCAGCCCCCTCAACCCATTTTGAAACAATGCACCTTTTGTGGGCTCCAAGTAGCTTTTAAAAACACAATCAATTTCTTTCTTCCCCGTCACAGAAAAGAGCTTGCTGCTTGGATAACTAATGTTGAAATGTCTCGGGTAGGATGGGGGCTGGGACAGGGAGGGGACGAGACACCTCACCCACCCCTCCAGCTTCTTCTGATGTCCTCTGCCAGACAGCCCCTACTCCCCCTCAAGATAATAATTTCTCCTTGTTACTACAACTTTAAATGATCTTCCTTTCCACCCCTGCAGCCCACAACAGTATCCCGTATTGTCCTCGCATCGGAGGTATACGTGATGTAGGCACGATTCTGCCTTTTCCAAGGCCTTGTCAGGTTATGGATGATTGGTCATGCTTCATCCACCCGATGAAGGCCATCAAAGAATAGCACAACATTTTCCCCTGCTGTCTCCTTCCTCTAAGTGCAACTTGGCTGAGAGGACCACTGTGCTGGATTTGAATGGAAATTATCTAAGTGTGTGGTTCCAGCTCCCCCTGCTAGCTCCCCTCTCTTTAAAAAATGAGTCTGAAATGTAATCAGATTTACTTTAATGAGGGGGGACTGAGAAAAAGCATCCCATGAAAAAGAACTTTGTGGGCAATCCAGGTCCCACACCATAAACAAAATCAAGTCACTCTGTATTAGTGTATGGAAAGCTCCAACACAGGAGAAACTGTGTTTCTACCCCCTCCATATCACAGCTTTCTAGCCAGCCCATTAAGCTGCTTTGTACCCACTCCTGTGTCACCCCACCAGGTAGATGTATGTGTGCCTTTACTGGGTAAGAGATTTGTATGTGGAAAGGGAGCGCTAGGTCAGAAAAGGACCAGATTCTGAGAGCTGTGATTTCACTTTGGGATGGTTTTGGGTCCTTTGCTGAAATATGAGTCGTTTTAAAACTACTGAGCTAAGAACTGTGGGGGTTTTATTGGTTTGGCTGTTTGGTTTTGTGCATCTTTAAGGCATTTAGACATGAAGTGTGATGCCAACCGTGGCAGTATTAACATTTTAAGTGTTTGAAGACTGCAAGTGAATGCTTAATGCTGTGATACATATATCTGTGTGTATGTGTGTATTGTTGATAACTCTGAAGTTGGTTTATAACTCCACCAAGTTTATTCAAACCTAGTTTCTTTTTAAGGTCCCAGTGAGATTCCCTAGCAATCGAGTTTGAAGACTTGCAGTGCAGTCATGTAAATAAAACTTGTGAACAGCAGAGCTTGACAAAGCCAACTTGAGAACTGTTCATCTCGTTAATGGGCATAGGAAAATTTCTTCCAGAAATGTCCCAATAGTAATACATGTAAGAAAAAGAGAATAAAAAAATAAATTCTCAGCATGTTTTTTTTTTTTTTTCCCCAGTGTTTCTAACTTTGGGATAGCCATACATGTTCTTTCCTCAAAAAGCAACAGTAATTATTTCTGGGAAAAAAAATGCCTACCCTGGCAAACTTTATTCCCAAACTGTTGCATATTTCTTTTAGCACTGGCTAGAAAATATTAAAGCTGATTTTTGGGGAAGCTGTATTCTTTTCCCTGCACATGTAAGATTTGATTTTGCCCCCTAAAATTACTGGGATGTTTCAGGCCAAAAATTGAATGTTCTAGAACATGTAAGGTTGTGGCAACAAGGGATTGATCATAAACTTTTTTCCAAACTTAACTACTAGTTTAACTGTTGACCGGTTATTACCCAGAGAGTATATTTTATTGGCTGTGAATTCATTAATAGTTAACTGGTGTGTAGACATTGAAACAATGTGTCAATTCTTCATATTGAATCCTATCTCGGACAAATACAATAAGATGCCATGGTCTGTCACTTTTTCAACTCAACATTGCTGAGGGCTGATGTCAGGGAAAAGTCTTGCTCAGTTAACAGCATTCCTAGAGCACTTTGTGGGACCAAAACAGCACAAGACCAAAAAAAAAAAAAAAAAAAGAAAAAAGAGCTCCAGAGCTAAAAAACATCAGCGAGGTTCCCAAGTCAGTAACATGCACCTTGAGGAAAAAAATAAGCAGACGAAGGATCAAATCCAATGCTGTGCTCCAGCATGAAGCCAGGGTTTCCTGCTACGAAATGTTACCTCTGCTAGAAAGGTTCCTTGGATGCCTTTGCTGGGTTACCTGTATATATGAGTTTTTTCTCCTACAACCTGGAGCTTTTCATTTCTCATCCCCCTTTTTTTTTGTCCCTGGAAGTGTGGAGAGTCATTTGTAAACTTTATTACCTTGCGAGGCAGAGAGAGCACAAATTCATGTGTCTCTAGGGGTTTGAAAATGCGAAGTGCTGGATGTGACTGCTACTCATAAAGGAGTTTGATTTCTGAATGCTGATGTACCCAGAAACACATGAAAAAAGCATTTATGTTTTAGAAGTCTATTGAATACAAGGAGGACAAACACTCTGTATCTGTTGAAGGTCAGGATCATTGCCGTAAGATTAACTAGAAAGGAAAAACACATGGCAGCTATCCAGGAAACACAGCTATCAGAAGGTAAACAAGGATAAACAACCAGGGACTCCAAAAAGTTGCCCTACCATCAAAATAAAAGATATGCCCCCCTCAGAAGGCTTTATATCCTAGAAACATGTCTAAATACAAAACAAATAGAAATATTTTGGGCTAAGGAATGGTTTTAAGGCCATAGCTGAAGCCAAGAAAGAGGGCCAGCCCTGGTTGAAGCTGGAGAGTGGAGGTACACAGTGTGTGGTGATTTTTGAAAGACCACAGAGTGAATTTCTGCTCATGACAATCCCTAAAGAGAGAGACATTGACTCTCCTTGTCCTTTTCAGTAAGAAATAATCACTTTTCATATAGCATGTGTATGGGGACAGTAGAGCTTTTCCACCCCAGCTTCTAGGAATGTCATTATTGGCTTTGATAAGAGGCATCAAAACAAAAGGAGTGGAATACAGTTCCCTCTAGAACGAGGGCTTAACAATTCAGCCAGTCCTTGGCATTCCCAAGAGCAGAGTGCAGGAACACCAGTTTCCCTCTAGGCGCAAGGAGAAAAAGTGGCTCAGCAGCTCTGAAGTTCTGAACTGGGTGTGCCCCTCTCCTCACCCAGATATCGCTGGTACCTATGGTGACCATACTCATAGCTTGGAGTCTTGGCTAGGTCATGTGGAGGGAGTCCTATGCTGTACAAACTAAGAGGAGCAATTTACAATGAAGAGAGGATGACCCTAGGCAGATACATGCAAAGAGGAGAGGGAAAGAAGTGGGGAGCAGAAATAGTTTGACAATGTCCAGGGTCATCACAGAGTCTGTGGCAGGTGTGAGGTGGGAGTCTTCAGTGCCTAAGTCATAAGATCTTCACAATAAGGCAAGTCCCAAGGAGTTCTTTGGGTTTGTCCCTTAAAGACCTGTCTACAGATATCTACCTCTGTATTCGCTCGACAGTCATCACGTCATCTGCTTCATGGCTACTAACACACAAAACAAAACACATGGCTAATCATACTCCCCCTGGCTGGACTACCCAAGCCAGAAATGGTATCAAAGCCTTTTTGATAGATTTTAATCCTTGAATTCATTAAAATGCTTTATGCATGTACCTGTTAGCAGTGTCAGTCACTACAACTGCAAGTACCTGACTTCATTTTCTTGCACAGTGGATATTTATCTCCTATCCATTTTGAGACTATTATCAGCAAACAGTGAGGAAGTATTTCCAGTTTATGGATTTCTACTGTTTTACATCCTCAGTCATGGCCAGCAAGGTACACTTAACCATGCATACTTTTTGAGTGGCCTTGAAAATGAAACAAGAGTGTGAAAGTCAATGAGAAAACACTTTCTGACTGCAAAAAAAGTAAATTTCTGTCCTTGTTTTAACATAGTTGCTCTTTCTATAAAAGATCTATCAATCTATCTACATTTTTTTACAGAACAAGTGCACTTTTTATTCATGAGGAGCCCTCTTTAGCAGTAAAATAAACACACTAAAGAAAAACCACAAGTGATGATTTTAAAAGAATGACTCTATACTGTTGTCAAGGGAGATATTTGCATAGAGATACTCTGGACAAAATGCCTAAGAAGTGCATTGCTCTATTTCACTGAAGCGTAAAAACCTTTAGACATTATTAAACTTCTCTTATGATGGCCCTCAAGATTATAAACAAAGGAAAAAAAAAGAAAAAAAAAAGAAAAAGTGTGCTGGTTAGGAACAAACTTATCCCTCATGTATTTCTTTGCCTCAACTGGGAAAAGGCAAAAGAAGAACTTGGTCCATTGGGTCAATTGTACAAGAGAAGTAGCTTAATGGCACAAATCACAATGCTAAGGAAAACCAGAGAGCCCAGATGCTAGAGGGTTGCCTGTGATCTCATGTCTGTTTTGTAGCTGTGTGTACTGGATATCTGTTGACAGCAAGGAACTGGCTCCTGATTTACAAGCAAGTTATCAGAGAACTGACTTGCTTTATGTTGATAGAGACCTGAAGTTTCACTACATGTTTAATAACTGTGGGACACCTCAGCAATGCAGTTTTAAGGACAAAATACAACCAGGTCTGGTGCATTGTCTGCTCAGATCATTCATTTGTCCCCTCTTCAGTGGCAGTCTCTCAAATTTGCGCTAATAAACAAAGGAAGGATTTGGGAAGAACTGGCATCTGTCTCCAGTTGCTTTGCTATTCCAAATAAGTCTGCTTCTGTACATTTTGTGGGAGCAGTCAAAATCTCATTCCCAATTAATCTTCTCTCTTATTTGGAAAAGGTGATAGAGTGATTTGATGTGTCAGTAGATGTTCTTCAGCATATTGGGGTTCTTATGTTAAACCGAGGCATTGGGATCTAATTTCACAAATGTTCATATGCTGTGGGACTAGCTATTAGTTTGGGCACAATGCAATATCATAGACAATTTTTTTTTCAAAACGTTGCACCTCAGGCTGGCTGAATCATATGACCTAACTGCTTGCTTATCTATCTATCTATCTATCTATCTATCTATCTATCTATCTATCTATCTATCTATCTATTTTACTAGTAGCCTTCATGTAAGGAAAAAAACAAAACAAACAAACAAACAAACAAACAAAAACCCAGAACTTGTTAAACATGAAAAAATAATGCCTGATCATACACATGCAGTTTTAATATTTGTTGTAGAATAATTTTGTGACTGCAATCAATGCATTCCCAGTATGTGATGTTGCACTTGCATTCAGCTTCTTTGTTTGTAGCTTTGTGGTTATCTAAGGTACTGCCTTCATTCTGCTTCTACTTAACAGATCTAGAAATGCCTTTGCTCCTTGTCTCACTCTGATCCTACTGCCTGGGAGAAACTCCCCCCAGACTTCTACAAACTTTCATCATGACCTCTCAGCTGCCTTAAAGCCCTCTTGCTCCGTGTTCTACACAAAATACCTTTATTTGGCTACTGGTATATTGTAACTGAACTTCCATGAGGACTATTACTACTTTATGTTTTTCTTTCCAGCTATTTTTGGGAACTCTTTCTTGTGCTAGTAAAGGATCTATCTGTTCACAATATCACAATATCACAATATCTGTTGTGGCAAGAGTAACGTAAATGTAGTTATTAAATTAGTTATAGTTAGTATTAAGAACTCAATGGCATTAACTGTTATATGCATTAAATTTGTTATGATCAGTAGATAATTGTTAGTTGTGAATCTTTGTCATGGTATCATTGATAAAGATACTGAAAGTAATAACTAGTAATAATCATACCATGTATTTGACCTGCAATTAATAAAAAGATGTATTCATTAAGCGACTGTGCTCTTCTGATTTTCTGGATATGACAGAAAAACAAGGTCTATTATTTCTTTATCTACTGTTATGAAATCATCACTATGGTGTCCACATCCTGGTGTAGGCTTTTGGGTTGTAACAGATTATGCTTGCTACATCTTTTATGTTAAATGCCAGAATCTTTCTGCTGTCTGAAATGTTGGGTTTGGTTTTAGTACTTACTTCAGTATTTCCTGGCCAGATTCTGAGTCCTCTGTTTCAGATGTTTTACTGCACAGAACAATGTGACTGCATAAAATATGTATTTGATGTATAAAGGCCAACCAAAGTGTCTAAGTTAATCGAAGCTGTTTCTGGGGCTCAGGGTTTTTGAACAGCTAGTTCTGGAAATCAGAGCAGGGGAGCAGGCCTGGGAACAGCTCCAGCTCTGGGTTGCATCCTCCTGCCTACCTAGTAGTCTGATTTTTTGCCATGGACTCTGCCCAAACTTCCTTTTGGAAGTGACACATCCTGATGCTGAAAGACCTTCCCAGGGAAGTTTCAGCAGGGAGGAAA
The DNA here is from genome assembly GCF_964034855.1 of Anser brachyrhynchus. Lineage (NCBI taxonomy): Eukaryota > Metazoa > Chordata > Aves > Anseriformes > Anatidae > Anser > Anser brachyrhynchus. Next base: position 31,027,008 of record NC_137701.1, read on the forward strand.
TGGGCGAATATAACATCTCATAAACTCCCTATGACTCCAGAACAAGGCCCAAAGGCTATCATTACTGAGATGCATACTGCTAGCGTCATTTCCAAAAGAGGATCTCAATTTATTGTGTGTTGGGAGTTTCTAGGGTCAGCTCCATCCTGCTATGTGGTATAACAATGCATCAGTTGCACAATGGAAGTAACTTCACAGGATTCATATGTCACTTCAACAAGAAAGCAGAAGAAAATACTCATGTAGCAACAGGGTGGTTTGGTTTTCCTGACATTTAATTCTTACATGGCAGGCATCAGTGCTTTAATGGGAGAGAATTTTGGAATGAAAGCAAACTCATTAGTAGAAACCAATTACAAATCTGTGTTTCCTGCCCTTGACAAAATTCCCTGTTTCTCTGTGTTGTTGTTTTGTTGTTGTTGTTGGTTTTGGTTGGTCGGTTGGTTTGTTTTGTTTTTCCCTTTCACTGTCAAGTCACGTCAAAGCTGATTATAAGAGATGGGCCTTGCAGAAGACAACATTACACGGGTGGGCTTTGGATGCTAAGCTTCACCACTGTTCTGAAGATCACAAAAGTCAATTTCAGCATCTTTGTTCATTCCCCAAGCCAGGGAAAACCCTAAAGTAAAATCCCAGTGGTAAATTTTTTTTAGCCTTGAGTCTAAGTTCATGGATTCTGAGATGGAAGTAAAAATTCTTATATCACAGTCAAATGAAATCATGATCATGAAGCAGTTTCTACTGTATTGGAAAGCCAAGTGGCCAAATATGGTTATTTCCATATATGGCAAAATCATTCCATATTCTTTTGCATCACAAACACTCCATGACCCTTATATGTCATAACTGCTGACCTCTCAGGATAGGCCAGATATATGTCAGCTCACCATCTGATACAGAGCAACATCAGAGAAACAGGCAGCTCTGCCTGGAGGCTGCCACCCCCTTACAGACACCTTGAAAGCAGCAATGGTGAGATCCAGGCGATATTGGGAGCAACGCAGCAGGGGATGCTCCCACCGGAGGCAGAGAGTCAGAGGCAGGAGACGAAAAAGGAGGCAAGGGAGAATGAGGAGAAGGGCAGGAGGTATGGTTCTTTCAGGCTAAGTGGTGGAAAGGCTGTCACGGGATGAGACTTTTTGAGAAATCCTGGTGGAACCATAGTTCTTCAGGGACTATCTTGTGACCAGCCATGGAAAACTCTTTTTGGCTCAAGGACAATGCATCTTTGAGGGGAAAATATGAGTTTAAGATTCTCACTGTGGAGCCAACATTAAAATTGGAATGATCATATTGGCCACAGCCGTAAAGTGTCCAGGATATTTTAGGTGGCTGAAGGCTGTCAAACTGTCATCTTTAAAACTTTTATGATAACAGCTCATAGTTGGGTGGAAAATATGGGGGAATGAGGAAGAGTTCCACAAAAACACAGCCCTTAACTATCAATTTGTACCAGGTATTCATCATAAAACTACCTCTGATGACATAGGAGCAATCTGGAGACATTCATGTGTACTCCTACAATATAGTATAGAATAACTGGTGGTGAAGCAGATGTTTATAGGGCTCGTTAAACACTCAGCTGAATTTGTAGACAGGTTCTCTAAGGTAGACCAATATAGGTCAAATATATTCTGAAAATACATGTCTCTCTGTTGCCTGAAGAGGTAACTTTGACTACCCAGTTAAACTAATAAATTATCACATTTAGGCAAACAGAAACCCTTACTGACATCCTCTCTTATGTACCAAGAAATCTTCAGTTCTAGAGCATGGCTCTTGAGAGCATTATGCCTGGACAATTAACTATAGCCATCAACACCCTTTTCAGCTTTCTGACTAAGGAGAATGTTTCTCATCCTTACTTTCCTACCTTTTCTTCCACAGGGAGCAAGAAGTACCATTACAGGAGGCGAGTGATATATTGAGACCCAGCTTTCTCTGCCATGTAGAAACAGTGTAGAAACAAGCTGCCACATCAGTTGCATGACAAATAATTCTGCTTTCTGGGAAGAGCTTGGCATAGGAGCAGCCTGACATAATCAACTTGCAATAAACAGGCCTGGATGCATTTTGTTTTCTTTTAAAATTTTATTTATATATAAATATATATTTTTTGGAGGGTATCCCTAGAATGTAATCTAAGAGACCTTTATGTTGGCTGCACACAAAGATATTCTGTGTCATCCAGAACGGAGAGGAATTACTGAAAATGAAGAAGCAAATGGTTGAGGCTTGTCTTAGAGTAGCCATTCAACCACAGTCTGAAAACAAAATTATCTCCCTAGTTGCTGGAATTTTTTTAGCTGTTAATCTGTTATTCAGCTGATTATTGTGCACCTTACAAACACTTGAAACTCATTGCTGCATTAATTACCCTTGTCCAGGAAAGGCCATCATTAGCTCCCTAGAGAATGGCTTTCAAGTTCATGTAACAACTTACAGTTAGAGCAGGATAGCGACAGTTCATGACCTGCTGGGCAAAACGCCAGCTCGGGGAAGCAGCTGATCGTGCAAAGTTAAGTCAGAATCTAAATTTCTTCCTCTACCAAGGCCTTTCCCATGTGAAACAGGGGACACCTGAGCAGCCACTGTCCTCCCTGCTTTGAAGGAACTGCCACTGGAAATTCCTTAGCTCTCTGAGGAATATGGTTTGTGGCCTTGCAGATCATGATGTCAGTGCAATAGGACAACCAAAGCAGGCCTGTTTCCAAATCCTCCTGATCACAAGCAGTGAAGCTAATGAAGAAGAACATCAGCTGAGTAGGCAGAAGCAAATAAGTTTCCCATCATTTCCTGTCATTGCCTGTGATTTCTGAACCTCAAGAGGTTCAGGAATTTGTTCCTAATCTGAAGGAGAACAGGACAGTAGGCCCAGATGCTTGGGACAGCACGCTAGCTCTATGTCCTTCCCCTGCATCCTTGGCCAGTGAGGGTCCATCCATGGACAAAGGTCTCAAAGGAGTGGCAAGACAAGGATGCGGTCCAGGTTAGTGACCATGCCTGGACATAGATCTACCAGCTGGTGGTCTCAGTTGGCTCTGGAGTTCCCTGATGAGGTGGGAGAGGGGTGGACTGAGTGTATGACGGAAGGTGTTCTGCCCTTAGCAACACGTCTGAGGTACATTTTGTCGAGAGGTGACATTATGGCTCATGTCCTTCCAAACAATTGCGACAGGAAAGCCCTGCCCAGCATCTCTTACTCTATTTCCTCTTCCTTCCCTCTCCCCAGGTTGAGCACCACTGCCCTGGAGCAGTAGGGACCTGCAGGTGTGGATTTCCTGCCGGGAGGGTCTGTGTCACACCCCACCAAGGTCACAGGGAGATCTCTGTCACCTCACAAACCTTTGACATCACTGGTGGAGCCTCTGAAGGTCAGGTGGGGTCAGAGCACAGATGGGACTCCTATCCCATTCCTGTTCAAACACTCATTGGGGAACTTTTTCAGATTTCAGCGTCAGTCTTTTGGCTACTTTCTCCTTGTGTGTGTATATGTATGTGTGTGTATGTAGGGAGGGAGTCATGCTGGCGTTTTTTGGAACTGTTCGGTTACTTGCCTTTTTTTTTTTTAATTTCCTTTTCATAGCATTATTATTCCATTAATATTCCTGAAAGCCAAGCCTTACTCCGATGGGCTCTCATGATTAAAGATTAAATGTTGCAGAGGAGATGACAGTCCTCACATGTGCCAATGAGTCAGTGAATTCCTTTGTGAAGCCTAAGTCCATCCAGATGTTGACCTCAGCTCTGATGCTATGTTCTTTGCCTATTTTCCTCTAGTATTTCTGGGTCTATTTAAGATGGGTATGACGTGACCATCAATGAAGAAAGACAGGCTCTCTAAGAGGGTAAAATGTTTTGCTTTCTACAATGGGATTGTGAAGCTCTTTCCACTGCCGTAATTCTTGGCCGTTGTCTTATAAATGCTTGTCTTACAAATATTATTGCTCATTTGGTACTATTTGCATTGCACAGGCGTAAATGTCTAAACGCAATCTAAGTATGAGACAGTTACTTTGTGAGGGTCTAATTTGGAATTTCAGGCTTTCTCTACAGAGCCAAAGAACTACATAGGGCTATACTGGTAGGCAAACAGGACAGAAAAACAAGGACCGATCTGCATATGGCTGCTAGAAATGTTCTGTTTGCAGAGTCTAACCACAGTATTTTCACTAAAAGTGAATGGAAGAAATAGTATTCCGTGTAGCTAGATTCTCCCAGCAATTTTGCTGTTTCTTTACTTTTCTTTGCAAGCCATTTCTTAGAAACTGGAGTCTGAATTACACTTTCTAGCAGCTGCCGGGCTTGGTCTTTCCTTTCTGTGAACCAGTGCAGCTCCATCATCCTCCACCGTAGGATGCACTGCAGCAGGCCAGGCATGTATTGCTCCTGAAGCGCATGCATGACAGAAGACCAGAGGTAGGGATACAACCCTGCCTGCTGCTCAGGTTTTAGTGACAGCCCACCAGAGGAAATGAGAATAGTGCCAAGTGAATCATGTTCTGGGCTCTTCCTCTGCCTTCCCCACCCTTCTGGGTGACACAAGCCACCTTTTCATGATGCAGATCAGCAGACCTGGATATTTTTTCCAGGGCTTCACTTTAACCAGATTTCTGGAATCAAACCTTAGGAAACATTTACTCTGCCAAGTCCCCTCCCAGATGTGGGACATTTTCTTAAGTGGTCCTTTGCTTTCCTGTTGTGACATTCAGCCTGGGGATGCAGAGGCTATAAAGGAGGATTCCCTCAGCTCAGCTTGTCCAGCTACATTCAACCAAAAGGAGAAACTCTCTCAGGAAGTTCCTTTCCAGCTGTAATAACATGCTGGACTGTGCTAACCTGCTGCAGTGCTTCTGCTAAGTAACCAGACGGCTGTTGAGGGGGCTTTACAGATCGAGCAGAGTGGGTGGAGCGGAGCGGAGCAGAGTTGCACTGCTGGCTTTGTTCAGCCCGGATCCCCATGTTCTTGTGGTATTGGGATTTGTGCATTGCTAGTTAGGGCATTCGTTCCTGGGCCAGTTAGTTACAGATACTTAACCCCTGTTAGCCTGTGCATATGAAGCCTAGGACTGCTCCTACTCCTTTCTCAAGTCTGGATTGCTTTCAGTCACTGCTCTAAACCTTTGCAACTCTGTGGTTGCCCCAGAAATTGCCTCCCTGATCTTCAGCAGCAGAGACAACCTGTTCTTGACATCTAGCTTTCTGGTCATGGAGATAGCTTTGGCCGCTTCCCTGCCCTTGCCCCAGATATTGCCCTTTAAGCAGATGAAAGGTAGGAGAATTGCCAAAGGCAAGGACAGCTGGAGGAACAGTGACAAATCTGAGCCAGAGGCAGAGAAAGGATTAAAGTCTCTAGAGTCCCTTCCACTTGGTTGTACTGAGTACATCAGGAGGCAGCTGTCAATAGGCTGGAGCACTAATGACTTGAAATGTTTGATACACACACTGGCATCTCTCTGTTTAGTTTACTCTATAAAACCCTATTGCTCCTCTCTCTCTCTCTCTCTCTCTCTCTCTCTCTCTGTTTCATGATCTTTGCCAAAAATACATATATTTACTTGTAACTAATTGTGCCAGGATCAAAACAGCTATATCTAAATTTATGGTCTAATTTTCAAACAGAGTCATTTCCTGCTATTTTGCCAGTCTCCTGACTCAGTTGTGTACATTTCTACATACTGCCAGACACGGGCAATTCTTACTTAGAGATGAAGCCATTCCAAACCAGAGCCAGTGTGCCTTTCAAAAGCCAAATCTTTTAGTTCTTACTCAAGCTTTAACTGTGATGATCCAGACACGTGTTTTCTCATGGCCTGTACGTTACAGCTCTCATGATGCTCTTGATTGCATTTCAGAGATGCAGAAAGAGTGACAGAGGTTACTTTGTGGTGCTTTTCAGAGGTGTTGTTGGGATGAGCTTGAATAATTTGTTTATGAGATTAGCTTATACTGAGCTGCTCCAGAGCCGGTAACAGTTTTCATTACGTGCTAGCTAGCTGTAGAGCATCCTGTAAAGGGGATCTGCTCTGTCTCATGGCAAAAAGCAGCACAGGTATGAAAGGAACTCTAAATACTTAAAAAGGCGGTGCGTGAATAGGCATTATCGCTCCTCCTCAACACCCCACCTTGACAGTACTGCTTTGAGAATCTGCAGCTTCTGTGCATCAAGCCAGCTTTGTCTTGCTTAACCACTCATGGAAGGAAGGCAGGAGGGAGGGCTTCTCGTTCCAGCCAAATTTCTGGCTGTTTACTTTCAATCTCAGAGGCCCATATCACATGTGGATCTTGCCCAGTCCTGGGTTTTGGTTTTGGATTCACAGTGCCTGAGTACAGGGTGTTTTCAGTGGTAGACTGTGGCATTCAAAATTAAAACAAACAAACAAACAGAACTGTCATTCCTCCTGCAAAGGGTCATCTCCTTTCAGGGTTACAATAAGTAAACAAACAAACAAACAAATAAATAACAAACAAACAAGCAAACAAACATAAACATTAAAACTTCAGAACTAGTGTAGAACAAATTCCACAGGGACAGACAGTAAAGCAGCCTCCTCCTAGCAAAACTTTCTAGAAGAATATAAAGTAAATGTAGCCTTTCAGTCACACACGGTATGACACCAAGTTTGTCATCCAGTGAGGGTCCTGGAAATCCTCTGGGAGACCAACCCCAGTTTCCTTTTGGAATGAAACATGTTAAAGGACACTCACAATTTGCTGTATTCAGTACAGATGCCAGATCAACCTGTGCCATCCTGTGTAATTCCTGCTGAAAGGCAAAGCAAAGAGATACCTGGAGGATCTACAAGGCACTGGATAAGAAGTATCCTTTCAAAGAAAGAGGAGTCAAAGTTGAGGGATGTCCCCAGATTCATACCACGTGAAAATAAGAAGATAGGAAGGAAGGTGATAGCTTCTCTAGAACTCTAGAACTCCCTCTGAAGCAAGACTGAATGTGATATGTCCAGGAGAAACCCATCCTGGCTATAATCTTTCTTCAGCTGTAGTAAGGGATAGCCCTCTCACCATCTTTTACTTTGGGGTTTTTCTGTAGGCTTCCAAGGCTTTCTGCATGTCCTTCCTCAATGCTTCCTCTCCAGAAGGGGTGATCCTCTGCTCTCAGGGCAAGGTTTACCTTGGGTGGCATCACTACTGACAACAGGCTGGCTCTGCACCTTTGCATTTTCCCACTGCTCTCATTTTTGACAGCTGCACTTTCCACCTCTGAAGGATTCAGGCTTGAACTTAAAAAAACTGCACCTTGCAGAGACCCACCCACAGCTCAGGGAAGGGTTTCATGGCCTTTCCTGAGTTAGAGTGTATTTTGGTTGCTACTCACTGACCTCTGCACAGCTTACACCAGGGAGTGCCTTTTGGCCATGTTCTGATCAGGTTTTTCTCTCATAGTTGTAATGAAATGTCTTTTACACTCAATATCTGTCATCAGAGGGAGAGAACTAAGCTTATCATGGCAGGCTTTGACTTGGAAAGATTTAGTTGTAGGCGCTTATATATTTTCCAAAACAGGTACAACTCCGCATTACCATGGTGATGGAGCCCTTCCTCATTCTCCTCAGCAACAGCAAATAGGCAGGACAGAGAAGGCCTCTGGAGATGACACATTCATCTTCACGACCTTGGAGGCCCATGTAGTCCAGGGAGAGAAAGCATGATTCAAGAACTGGTAGTCACACATAGCACACACAAGTGTAATCAAGAGAACAAGCAGAAATTTTCCTTTTTTTTGTTTTTTTTTCTTTCCTCATTTTTTCCTTGTATTCATTTTCTCACTAGTGACCTGTTTTTTTAAGCAAGAAAAGAGGACAAACTGTGTGCGTATAGAGCAAGGCTAAAACTCAATACTCGGTGAATTTTAACCCCCACCCCCGAAAAGAATCCACCTTCTTAGCAGACAAAAAACTGAAGCTATTTTATTTTTTTGCCTACACCTTGCCATTATCTGGCTTAAACATTTTGTCCAGCATTGTGCAGCTACAGAATGCAATGTTACTGGGTATCTTGAATTTATGTTTCAGTGGAAGACAAAGGCTCCACGTCTTTATTTTGGGGAATTCGCCAAAGTTCTTGCCAGCTCATCATTTCCCTAATGTTACCAAGTAATAAGTGATAAATAGTCATGAGGCAGACAAGCAAAAATTACAAGATTTGATAGAAAAAAAGAAATCAACTTTGAAATAAGGCTATTCAAGATATATTTTTCTGCACTGTGATATTTGAATTACTTCTGTTCACATCACCAGGATTTTCTCAAAAATTCTGATGTCTGTGTGAATACATGATTTATAAAGAAAGGAGAACAGAGGTTATATGGTAGCAGTAAGGATCTCAGGAGATGAGGTTTAATGGGAAACACCAGCTACCACAAGAATTGGCAATCTGCCTGTCCTTTAAAGCAGAAGTGCCTAAACTGCAGTCCACAGCTAGTGTCAAAGACCATTATCACTTTGTTCAGCTTCCCAGTTTTCAGCTGGGAGTGAGATAAGAAGTTGTGATGGCCTATATCATGTGTTAAGAGCTAACAAGTGGCTAGTGGTCCCCAACCTCTTGTTGCTGCCTAGTTAGGAGCAGGATGTGGGACCAGATGGATACTTATCACAGTAATAGCTTTGGTTTGATACAGCCACAGTTCATTATCAGACTAAAGCAGGGAGTAGAAGCTGGAGAAATGGATGTGCAGGAGGGTTTGGTTTGTCCTGTGTAATGATATCTTAGATTCTTTTTAAAAAATATTGCTCAGAAGAGAATTTATTTGCCCAGTTTCATCCTAGAATGACATACAGCCACGTAACCCTCTGCCCTGTCCCCCAAAACGGAGAAGTACTAGGAAAAGGCTGAAACAAGTTTATCTGCCATATCACAGAGGTTCTGAATGTTGGCCAGGAGTAGCCCACAAGGGATATAAAGAAATGACAATGCCCATGGCTTTACCATAAGGTTGCAACTGGAAAAGTCCCTCTTATACTAAGACCTGGGAACTGAATAGGTTGGAAGAGAGAAGAAAGGAGGACAACTAAAGGGGACAGCAAAGAAGATGAAAGTGTGGGGGAAGGAGAGCACTGTAGGAGGATGGGAGACGTGAAGCCTTTCAGTTTGTCACCAACAGTGGCACCTGTCCCAATCTTGGACTCGCTTGTGTTTCAGTGGCTTGTCTTACTGCCATGGCTTTGGGAACAGCAGCCTGTTTACAGGAAACAAGCTGGCTGTGCTTCCCATAGTCTTGCTGGGCCAGGGCGGAGGCGAAAGCTGGCTCTTTCTGCTGCTGAGAAAGCTCCGGCTTGCTCGGGGTGTGTGAGCATTGCAAATCCCTTCTTCCCACCCCTACCTCCTTCCCCCAGTGCTGGCTCTTCCCCACCCCAGCCTTGGCCACATGGGTGTTTGGAGGGGAAGTTATGGTTCCCAGAAGGGCTGCAGGATCCCTGGAAGCTGCCGGGGACACGCTGTGGCTAAGTCCCTGGGGACCAACACGAACCCAATGTTACCTCTCTCACATCCTTAGGCTGGGCAGATGATGTTTAACAAGCGTAAGCGGACTTGTTGTGATGGATGGTAGCAATGACAATAAAAATAAGATGTTGCACCATGTCTTGGCAGAAGTAGCTCAGAAGGACAATTCAGGCAGCTGCTCTTTTCCCCCCAAGTCATGTCCCTCTGTGTTCCCACGCACACTTGCCTCTGGTTTGTGCTGAGGGCTGAACAAAAGCCTATGCACTATCTTCTTAACAGCAGGCACCACAGGGGTTATCACTCTGGCCTTGAAAACCAGGTCTGCAAACAGGAGAAGGGGGAGGGGACATATTTTTGGAGAAATAAGTATTTAAAATACATCATAGCTGTTCTATTAGCCTCTTCCTTACCTCCCTTGCAGCTTGTAAAACTCCCGCTGCCTCCCTTCCTTTTCAGCCAAATGTTTGGCTCGTTATTTATCCCAGCACACAGCATTCCCGTCACCCTGTCCCTGCGGCTACTAACCCACCTCCCAAAGCTTAAAAAGGAGCTTGTGGGCCAGCTTTTGGCCCAGTCCTTGCTGTGGCTGTTGCTTGACTTGTATGCAGCAGTATGTGTTGGATGGAGCTCCTGCTCCTGATGAACGGAGGGTGCCAAACCGCATGAATCTGGGGTTTGGCAAAGCCCAGCTGCTTCGAGCCGGAGAGGCAGGGAATGCCGGGGGCAGCAGCCCCAGCACAGCGGGTTCATCACTGGTGAGGAGGAGCTGGCCCTGGAAAAAGGGAGATGTCCCAGTTAGTCATCACCCACCCACTGGTAGCTGGGAGGCACTCTTGTAGCATCCGCTGCTAGACAAAGCACAGCCTAGGTTAAGAGCGACAAGGGCTGTTCCCCGAAGAGTGAAGGGCCACTGCTCAGACCCAGATACACATTCTCCACTACCCACAGGACTGTGGGGCTGCTGCCAAGAGTCAGTAATGAATAAACCTGATGGCATAATGATGTTTATTCAGTGCAGGTCTAAAGTCATTGGGGATGGAGATAACATGGGGAATATGTGGACCCAGATATGCATTTCAATACATAACTGTGCAGAAGATGTGGCACGCTGACCAAAGGAAAAGGGAGTCTGGAATGACTACAATTTTTTTACATGACTTTCTGCGTATCCATATTCCAGTTATTTCCAAGAGTTTCATTTTTAATAATAAACAAAATATGGAAAACACATTGGTTTTACTTAATAATACAGAAAATGGTGAGCTTTCCCCTTTCCAAAAATGATGGACAACAAAAAGGGGTTAAAAATTTCTCAGGTGTTACAGAAGTATATCCTGCAGTCAGGAGATAGATGAAAAAGAAGTTGCTTTTTGACAGGCTGCTGTCATGTTCTTTACTTCTGTCTCTCAGCCCTGTACAAACACATTTTGGAAACATCTATCTGAGGAAACACTGTATCAGGAAAGATTTCAGGTGAGAATTAATGAAGAAAATGCATTCTGTGGGAATTTAGCTTCAGTATGGACTGATCAGAACCAACTTAGGAATCGATTGACCTGCCTATGGTTTCCGGGACACTTCTACTTCAGCTGTCATAGATGAGGTCTCTAGAGCAGAGATTTCTCTGTAATAACTGCAATGATACTAATACAAACCAACAACTGGATAATTGGAAGTTCATATGGCAGTCAAGAGAACAGCTAGACAAGTTTTGGTCTCATGTCACATACTTACACTTTATGGGGAAAAAATAAGAAACAAAAGTCATGAGATAAAAGGAGTGGGGACCACATCATCAGAGCCAGGCGCATGCAACTTGCTTTGTAATTGCATTTGTGCATTGAACCGTACAGGTTGCAGATGCCTGCCAATGTCTGTCTCTGCCTCGCCTCCACCTCCACTTCAATAAAAATATCTATAGTGCCCTCTTTTTTCAAAGGCCTTTAAAAATCACCCAGGATACTCCATGGCTGCAGACCTAACCCATCCTTCCCTTGGGAAAGTTCTAGACAGACCCTGGCAAGGTATGTTGTACTAGTCGCCTAACTTTGACCCCTTCATATATCCTTTTATTGCCCCCAAGAAAAACAGACTCATAAAATGCAACTCATTAAATGCCCAAGCCTTGATAGACACTACAACTAAGCCTCTGCTGTTAAGACTTTCAAATTTCACATGGTATTAAAAAGTTTACTGGACACTTGATCCTCTTTAATTTTGCAAAACAACCTTTTTGGTCCCAATGTTATAAACTGGCGGTGAAAGTGAACTAAAGGAACTCGGATTTTATTGTAATCCATGTTACTAGGAGTTGTGCTTTAACACTTCAAGACTTGGCTTTAAGGTAAAGAAGCAGTAGCTTTTACAGACTTTTTTTCCAGCTGAGAGAGAGGCTGACAAGGTACAGAACTAAATAATCCAAAGAATGCCATGCCAAAACATACTGCGTCCCATGGAAAATTTGGGGCAGATTGCTCAGAAATTAACATTTCTTTCCCAAAGTGCATATCAGGAAAAGTGAGAGAAATGTCTTTCTAATTCAGTCCTAAGGATCCCAATTTGAAGCAGTTTAGCAATATCAAAATGGGCAGCATTTTCCTTCACTGTGCTGAAAGTGCAGAAGCAGGCAATGCAACTCTACTTTTCACAGAGCAGAAGCCATCTTGGGCATCACAGATTTCTCTTTATCTCACACAGTCCGCAACTGTTTTGCCAGATCTTCTCAAAAAACATATCTTTTAAGGACAAAAATATGTAATGTCATGACAACAAAAAGAACTCCAGAAAAGACACAACTTAGCAATGTGATCAGAAAACATATGATCAGTTTGTTTCCCTCAATGCCTCCCCCTACTCTTGATCTATGTAGACAAGAAATGGAAACAACAGTTATAAGATGTTTGTGAGGAACTTGGCCCAAGTGAGAGTCAGACTTGAAGAACATCCTGAAAGCTACCATTAAAATCCTTCAAAGAAGGAGATCCTACCCATCCACAAACTCTTAAATACAAAGTTTTGGAATCATTGGTAGGGTTAGTCCAGAAAGCTAACCAGAAGAATTGATGGGACATTGGGCAAAAAGGGGGCTTTGCAAGAACAGTAGTTTGTGAAACAGTTCCATGTGCAACCAATGCAAGGTGACTGTGTTTGTATTCCTTTCTGTTGGTTCACCCTGCTTATTTGAAACATGGGGCTAAGCTTGCTGATGTGTCGAAATAGGTGTTAAACAGCTTGATGCATCAAATGCCATGAGATCCTCAAGAAGTAGATGCTAAGAAGAGCTGAAGACTGCTGAGAAATATGTGCTGAAAGCTTTAGAAGCATCTCAACTCACCAGCTGTTAGCTCCTGCTTATGACAGAGGCTTTACAGCAGAAGTTATACATAATATCATGGTTCCTGGATGTGGTCCTGGGATGGTTGGGGACCAGCCTGGGAATGCTGATACTATACATCTGAGCATTGGACGAACTGTAGTGTAACTGACAGCATGCAAGCCTCTAAATGTCTAAGCTTGTGGTGTAAGACCAGTAAGGCAGTACAATATCACGAAGATGCTATTTATAAGCTTGGGAAACTTGGAGATACATGTCAGCAATCTGACTGGGCAAATGTACAAGCCATTCATGTTCTGTCCTGTACATACCTAATGAAACTTTGTAATTCTGAAAAAAACAAACCCTTACAGCACCTTATTTCACACTAAATATATATATATTGTAAGAGTTTTAACAATATTGGTTGCATTGTGTTGCTGAACAAACTAGAAAGTACAATTTTGTAGTGCCCTTGTGTCCAAAGAGTTTGGGGCTGCTTAATTAACTAGATTGGTGATTTTTATTAGTATTTGTCAAATGTGTAATATGATTGAAAAGGCTTAATGTTTGAGGCAGCCCCTGACCTCAGTTTTCAATTCAAAAATTGGACAGCAAAAGGTCAAGGAGCTCAGAGAATTTCAGAAGTTAAGCTTTTTCTAGGGGTGGAGGGATTTATGGCCTGGCATTGTCTTCATTGTCTGTGTTGGGCTGGGCTGGCTTGTGCTGGTGCAAGGAAGTTCATCCTGTTGCCTCAAAGTTCATGTTGGAGCCAGAAAGATTTTGATTAGGAAAAGTCTGGGAACTTGCCAGTACAGGACAGGGAGCTTGATCCCTGGCTGTAGAGCAGAGTAGGGTAGAGGAACTGGAGAAGAAAAAGAAAGTGGCAAATGGGAAATCTTTGCAGGTTGCCAGGCACACATGGCTTGTTTAGGGTTGCCATGATCCTCAAATGCAGAGCAAATAAGGGTAGCTTTTCCCTAAGTGACAGAGACTTTGAAGGGTTTTGTCTTTTGATGTGAGGTATAGGTCTCAAGCAGAGTAATCTGTTAATGATAAATCAATGTACCTGCTGGCATCGTCACTAATTACCGCGGAGGGACAATATAGTGCAAGATTTCAAAGGCTGAAAGTCAGATGCAAAGCAAAAATCAGTACCTCAAAATCTTTACTCCCAGTCCTGTTTTTTTTTAAGGACAAAGATGACCTTCAGGAAAGGTCCTTAAGACAAAAGTTGTAGTCATTCTGGTGAAGTACCTGCACGTTAGCACCCTTCCTTTGTGCTACAACTATGATGAACACCTCTGTGCTCTGTCACTGTCTGAGCCTTTTGCGCATCCACATCCCACAAGAGACCATGGTTCACACATACACATTTTATGCTTTTCTGTTCATATGATTAGAACAGAGTTATCGTGCTCTGAACAAAAACATTAAAAATCAGAGTCACAGGTCAATGGAGTAATTCAGAAACAGCAAAGAGAAAAGACGATTTCAGGTGACATCCACGCAGCAGGGGTTACCGATCTTAAGAGTACAGGATCACTTGGGAGTGAGCTCCAAACAGCCACTGGAATGGGGGGTCATGGTGTGGAGGCAGCTTTTCTTCTGGAAACTGTGAGAACCTTTCCCTGAGCAACCCCTATCCCAGACCCACATGAAGACAAAGGAGAAAAGTCAGGCCTGGAGGTGCTGCCAGAAGGGTAACATACCTCGTGTGAAAGCACATTACAAAGGCTAATGCTGAGCTAGCAACAACCTCTCTCTAGTAGCAGTGGGAACCCCCTTCTGCTTTATTTTGTAAAGCATCTTTCATATCTTCTGCCAAAGACTTTAGGCGACAGCAAGTTTTGCAAGGAGGCGAGTAATAGTAGAGCCAAATCTTGGTTCAGAGACTGCCAATAAAGAGTCACTGTAGCCTGTAACAGTGAAAGGTCATCTGCAAAGATATTACCAACACTCATTTTCAGCCCCAAATTCTCGACCAAATGTTCTGAGGAAGGAACAGATCATTGGGTTAGGTCCAAAGCCCAGGGAGAGCTTGCAATTAATCTTTTAGTAATTCTTTTCCCACCCCAAATTTTCCACATTTCCTGCCTCACTTAACTCTTTCCAAAGTATCATTCTGCAATGTCACAGTTGCTGAGGCTTGATTCAGACTAGAGACTACTGGCAGGAGCACTCGGTGCAAGCCAGATGGCCTTCTGAACACCACCCTTAGGCACCTCTTACGGGTGATCAGTTTTGGTGTCACAGCTGCCACTTTTCAACAGTGCTCTAGGGCTTGTTCTGAAATATTCATCTTGCCCTTGAGCTTCAGTGGAATAATTGCCTCAGAGTTACTTTAGTTACCTTTATGGGCAGTTAGTGTACAATCTTCTTACTTACAGAGATGCACATTTTTAGAAACAGGTTCAACAAGATGGTGCAATAAAGTTCATCAGTGCACAGCAGTGCACTGATGTCTTCAGGAGTATCTAGCAGGCATAGGAATCACAGAGTCTTAAAAAAAAAAGTGTAAACATATTTCCAAGTTTAAACTTTTCTCACCATCTGCTTTCCTTTGCAGCAGTGGAATATGAGTTTTGATTCATTTTCTCACTTTTGGTGTGGCTCTTTTCTCATTTTCTGTGTCTAGCTAGAGACATAAGAAGAGAAGACACAATACAGCATCCCACACTTTGATCCTCTGCTATAGCATTGATGACCGTCCCTTGCTCCTCAGGTTATGGGTTCAGGTAGTGCTTTAAAGGGACCAGAAAAAAGGGAAAGGGAAAAAGAGCCCGTCCTAGTTTGAACTGTAACCACACCCCTGGCTCCCCCCAGGCAGCAGGCTAAACAGCCAGGGGTGCAGCAAGCTCATCTCTTAGTTTGTCCCTTTCTGTGGTTTCAAGACATTTTAAACTGATCTCTTCGGAAAGGAAAGTGGGTTGTGATGCCACTGTGGAGGCTTGAAATGAGACCTTATGGCCTGTCCTGGCCTATATGTATGACTTGTGATGAATGTGACTGCAGCTGTGAAACTGAAGGGATGGAAATAACAGGGGGAGGGCACCCAACAAAAAGTAAGCCACCCTCTGAGAGGCATATAAAAGGTATTTTAACTCCAGTGCTGTCGAATCTCATTCTGAAATAGTCAGGTGCAGAGCACATCCCATACGCCGGCTGTTCTCACGGGCTGAGCCTGCTGCATACTGCAGTTGTGTCCAGCTAATAACGACTAGTCAGTAATAATGTCAGAAGTGTTGCTGCGAGGCTGCTATGATGAAACTCAGAAGGTGAAGTTGGCCACCTCCCCCCTTCTTCCTGCATCTTTCTGTTTCAGAAAACTATTTTTAAGGTCACAGCTTTCTAGTTGTAGATGAGCCCAGAATGTCTTGTGCATCTACTGTTCTTAATAAGAGCAGCTGCCCAAGCCTTGATCAAAACCAGAAGCACCAGCTGCTCAAAACCCAAAACATGGAGTGGGACTGGAAAACCCAAGACATGGAGTGAAGCATGCCATGGCTGTCTTCACCAAGCTCATGACCAAGCTGCCTGTATAGTTCCTCAAGTCTGGGTCCTTTCCTAATAACCAGGAATGGGCAGAAGTCACCACTTTTAGGAGTGGCCATCGTATGATTATGCCCCCTCACAAGCAGTGTGAAGAGAGAAATAGACTGTCTGCTCTCTAGGCCAAAGGAATTTTTTGGTCAAGCAGTCCTTTTACTGTGCAAGATGATGCTGTTCATTGGGAGCAGGTGCTGGCTCCACTCTAAAAGAGATAAAGTGGACTTTGATGTGGTTTGGTGGTTTCTGGGGTGTACTTCAGGCTGATGTACTTTGCAAGGTGGATGAATGCCTTAAACATGCTGCAGAAAGAACCAAGGCCCTCCAGGCTACTGCAGGAGTGCATTCCACTGGAACAGAAAAGGAAGGGATGAGCAAAAAGGAGTCTGTACTTTCAGGTCTCTGAAAAGAAGCGTTTTTCTCTGTAGCAAAAGGAAATGGCAAAAATAAATATTTATCCTGGTAAATAAAACAGGAAAAGAGGGAACCAGTGGGATGAGATCACTGAAGGCACCTTGTAAAGCTGTCTGCAGTGTCCAGTCTTTTCAGGGAACTTCAAAGGCCTCATCTCTTTTGCTACCAATGTTTCTACTTGCCAAAGCATAGCTCAGTGACAACTTTTTAAGGTGAGGGAAGGATTTGAAATGATGGATAATACTTCTACCACATTCCAAAAAACAGGGAAATGTTCCAGAAAGAAAAGTATGGCAGCTTCTTTAAGAAGAGTGAAAAGAATTTACATCAACTCCTTCTGGGGAATTTAGCCTTTTCTCTCCTCCCACCCCTCGCCCCCCCTCCCCAATCCAGTGAAATATTCTGGGTGAACTTGATGCAATCAAAGTTGTGTAGTCAAATGCTGGGCTAATTCCCAACAACCCCACTCCAAAAGTACCTTTGCTCTGATTCTCAGCTGTTCTGAGCCAGCTTTGTAACAGATACATGCTTTCCTTGTGGGTTTGCTATCCTGCTCCACACACCTACAACCAGAACCTGCTCTCCTGGGTCTCACACGACCAAGCAGAGCACGGAAGAGGACCAGATCATATTTCAGACAGTTCATGCTCTGAAAACACCTTATGCTGACCTGAATCTTCCCAGCCATGAGATATCTCCCCCACCCGCATGCCACTCTGTGGACACCTTTCAGTGCTGTCACACCCAGGCTACATATCCAGCCTGGAGTTACGACATCGCCGCCTTCTCTTCTAAAACAAACAAGGTGCTGTCAAGGGATGGGAGAACATTGCCTTTTACTGTAAAGCTGGGAACCAAAGCATATTTTCAAGAGATGAATGCTGTGCAAAGAGGTAGGTACGGAGCAGGAATGCAGTGCAATTTGCAAAAATTGAGGATAATGAGTGAAACTTCTATTCCTCTCTAATCATCTATGGCCCATGCCTCCATGGCAAGGTCAGTGTTAGACTAAGACCCAAACAGGAACACAAGCTCTGGTCTTGTTTAAACATGTGCAGGTCAGGAAGAGGTTGGATTTAGGACTAGGGTGTCATATGCTGGGCCTCTTTTCATAACAACACCAAACAAATCCAGAGCCTGCTGATCTTTTCAGAAGTTCAGGTTCAAGTCAAAGACTGATTCAAAGTGTGCAGAGAGGACCTGCCATTGCTGTGGGGGACAAAACCAGGTAGTTCAGAGACAAACAAGAAAGGAAATAAGTGAATTTTTTTTAAGCTAAGGAAAGGTATAATCTCTCACTAGAGCCAGGAGGTTTGAGCTATACAGGTGATTTGGACTCAGCATATTAAGATGATGAGTGCAATAGCAGCTAGTGGGTAGAAAGAACTTTTTATTATTATTTTCTCTTTTAACCTTAAGCATTATTCTCATCTACCCTGAGTTATTACCCAGACCACAGAAAGCTTCAGAACAGAATTGTCTGCCTCAAAATTTAGCAAATAGGCTTTTTAGAGAGCTGAACAGTTAGACTAGTCTGTTGCCAAGCCCAGCAAATTCCTTTCCTGTAAGGATGGCACATTCCATAATGAATAGCTAAGATGATCTGTTCAATGAGCCGTTTGTAAAGTACAGGCTCACTTTAAAGCAAAAGCTGCTACAGGAATTGTTTCAATCATAACTATTCTGAGCTATAAATACACGGTAAATTATTAGTCAGGTATGTTCTACGTGACTGCACATTATTCCTAACTCTGCACGTAGGGACATTATTTAACCCTTTCTGTTCTACTCTCTGACAATTTTTCATGAGATGCAGGGGAGGACCAACCATTCTAGTCAAACTGTTTGAGTGATGTTAACAGTGCTGGAAAACTACAGAGTGGCTGAGTAAGTGAATAGGAAAAAAAAAACAACAATAAAAGAAACCTTTGTCTGTTGGTAAACATCAGGATCCATGCATGATACATATCACCATGATGTAGAAATGTATGATCCTAAGTTTTGATGACTTCTCTCAGCCCTTTTGAATAACAGAAGATCCAAATGTAATATTTGATCTGATTCTGCTCTCTCTCTATGAGAAATCATGAATTAGAGCTTTTGTCATTGGGTCTGTATCTGTGATAAGAATAAAGAAATTTGCACCAAGGAAAACAAAAGCAGAAATTCAGAGGAAAATTACCATTGACAAGAGAAAAGTAAAAGTCACCAGAACAGTGCAGTGTTTTCCAAGGTTGAGGAAGCTACACGTCTGTACATGTGACTGCTGAAGATAATTTTTAACTGGGAAAAAGGAGATTAATTCTTTTTATGAGCAAAGACTTAGCAAATGCACACACTCACATTGAATTTTAAACATGAAGAAACAGGATGAAGATTTCCTGGTTTTGTCCCTAGGACTCCAAAGAGAAGAAAATTCACAGTATAAGATGATACATCTGGGCCAGGTTACAAATTTTTGCTTTAGGTCCTTTAATATTGAGTTCCTGAAGTCTTCAGGCATTCAGAAAAGAAGACAGTGCTAAAAATTTCAATTTTTTTTTTCCTAGTTCCAGTGATCAAAATCCAGAACAAAGTACTGAAATAAATCTTGCTGGTTCTTTTTAGTAATATTTATTAGAAAGATTGTTATTTTCCCCTTCTAAGATGTTATACCTAATACAGAACAGTGTTTCTTTCAAAACACTTAAAATGTAGTGCAATTACATAGATGAAGAATGGGAGTGGAGCAGAACATAGGCACCTGTGGAGATCAGTGACACTTAAAAAGCTAAGGCTACTCAGGACAGGTAAATCTTATCCTGGTACCAGTTTGGGCAAGAAAGATGTTCATCCCAGAATGATCCTTTGGATCCCAGAATTCAGAGCTCAAGATTCTGCCTCTGTATCTGGAGAAATGTCTTCTCATGTGCTCTGATCTTTACTGGCTGCTGTTTGCTACTGCAGTGGCTGATGTTCACAGGTGGGTGCAGAAGAGCGTGGTCACATTTTCCCGGTTTCATAGGTGACTGCCCTTCCTGAGGACCAGAAAGTAAGTATTTGGGGAGGTGCTGTTTTGGCCTTTCACATTAAGAAAACTCTTTGCCCAGGAGAATTCTTGTTGCTTTGTTAAGGTGATTTATTCTGGAGTTTTAAAAAGAAACATTCAAAGGGTCGTGGATTTCACTCAAAGAGCCTAGACTACAGCTCAGATATGATGTAAAGCTGCCAGAATGCATAGACATATATGAGTGCTGTGCTGAGCTACAAAAATCCCAGCATGCCTAGTCACCCCCAATAAGTTTTTCACTTGCAGAACTTTGTATGCCCCTCAGACATGGCACCTAAATCTCAGCGTGGCTATCAAATTCAACACATTGTGGTTGAGAGTCGGAAATTCTGAAGCCCCAGGATGTGTGTATGTGGCAAAGTACTTTCTGCCAACAAATCTGGAAATCTGAAATTATTTATTTTGAACTATAAGTAGCCTGAGAGTTGAGATATTTAATAACAATCAGAAGAGCCTGTGCATTTCTGGTTTGGAAAAGAAAAAGAATAACTTTTCAAAACCATATTCAGGAGTGAAATTAACTATAGAGGGTGGTTGCTTCAGGTTGAGATTCCAAGTTTAGAGACAAATAATAACCATTTTACTGTCAGAATTGTTTAGGGCAAGGAGAATAGAACAACTAGGTCAGGAGGATTTTATTTCTCAACTTCAGATTAAATTAGAGCTGCTCCAAAACCACATTGCTTTAGAAGCGACAGATACATTTGCTCCTACGGAAAGCCCAGTGTGAGTCCTGGCAGAGAGAAAGGGCTTTTGCTGTGTTCATGAAAACATCTGCACGGGTTTCCTGGACCCTGAATGTGCTAGCAATGGGGACCCAGCTGGTACTGAGGGGTTGGAATGGAAATTAACATCCCTTTGGGATGGAAGGTAAATCAGGTTGCGTGGCTCACACCAGCTTTGCATCAACAAACAGCACAAGCTCTAGTCCCAAAGTCACTAGGGAGTTTGCTTTTCTCAAGGTCATGCAAGGTTCACTCACATCTTTCTTGCCTGTTGGTACTGAAACTGTGTTAACCCTGTGTTTCTGCTTGCTGTGGCTGTGCATGTTTTTTGATTGTTTAACGACTGTCAATACTCAAGTGGAATTATTTTTGCAGTTAGAAATATTTTCTGCTTGGGTTGTTTTTCTCTAAAAGCTGGGTGCAACTAGTGTCACTCACGATTTTTCAAGATGAAAGTTATCAACAACCGCTTCTTCAGGCTGTTTTAAATTTTGTCTCAGAAACATTCTCCACACCTGAAATAAAATTGACACTTTCCAAATGACAGTGCAAGTTGCCAGTATACTCTTATCCAAAAAGACTTACTCTTAAGTTAAGAAAGAAGGTCTGTGTCCTGTCACCCCAATGGAGCCACGAACTCTTTAATCATTTGGATTGCTTTGGTTGATGGACTGAGAGTGCTTGTCAAGTTTGTTTGGAGGACCTTAATGCCTACAGCCCAATTGGATGGTGCTAGAGACAGTAAATCAAAGTACTGTGATCTGACGGTACTGTGACAATTTCAACTGCTGCATTTTTCTTGTCCATAGCTGTGGGGTTAGTAAGAACAGGAAAAAATGCACTGTGAAGCCAGAGAAAGGAGAAGAGAAACCTTATGGACTAGACAAATTCTGGACAAAGTGCTGCTCAACATCTTTGGAGCCAAGAAATAATGACTTGAACAGTGCAGATGGGACATTACAAGCCTGTACAAAACCTCTCACTCACTGAAGCTCAACTAAATACAGCACAGCTTTATCTTTAGTATTCCTTGGGATTGTGTCAAGGAGGCTTTTTGCTCTCTCTTTTTTCTTTCTTTCTTTCACTCCTTTTTTTAAAACCTCAAGGTCAAGCAAAACATACGCTTAAAAATAAAACTTTATCAAGAGAGATGGAGGACTAAAGGGCTTCCTATATTTAGTAAGGGCAATCTAATCTAAGCAGAAGTTGTTCAGGGCCACTCTCCATTTTCCATGAAAGGTAGGTGCTCCTGGGATGATTCCCAGGGCTTTCTGTGGCTTCTGTTTTCAGACACAACCCAAGCCACTGAGTTTTATTGAGCAAGTATCCTGAAAAGTCCTGAGCAAAATGAGAGACAGCTGATAGTCCTAGAACACCAGTACTTTTAGTAAGGTCCCGCAGCCGTATCTCTGGGTTGTGAATTCTCATAGGCTTTAAGCCAAACTCTTTTCCCCAATCCTCCCCCAGCTACTGATATGGTCCTTGACAGGGAAAGCATCTGTCCAACTCAAAGCACAGAAAATGATTAAGTGCTTTCTTAATCAGGACCTTGCAGCTCTTATATTTGACTCTTGGCTTAGTCAAAGCTAGCTTTTTAAGTAAATTTCATGTAGAATTGGATGAAAATGTTAATGAGACAAGGAACTTTTCACTTCTAGGTCATCACTGAACAATTTTTCAGGAAGGAAAACCCTATAAAAATTACTGTTACTTGAAGGCAGACAAGAGTGTATTTGGAACACTGAAGCACAAATATCTTGGCTGTCCTGACTGCTTTGTATCACCAGTGTTGTGGGAATTAGCTTGTGAGTTTACTGTGCTGAGACAAGACAATTACTTCTGAAACACCCTACAGACAGCTGATATAAAGCCCAAAGATGGAGAAAAAGAAAACACAGTTATGCTTTTCAAGCCAGGAGAAGAAGAAATTCCTTTCTCGTTAGTCTGATACTCTAACCTGGATCCAATATATGGTAGCAGACAATGGCAGAATATGTGACTAAGAAATCTAGCCAGTGAGTTTTGACCTGTGGTGCCTGGATCTGTGGATTCTATGTTCTGCTTCTTTTAGGAACTTATTAAACAAAAAGAAGGCAATCATTGCCAGGCAGATTAAAAGTACTGTACAGGAAAAACAAAAACAAAAACAAAAAAACTACAAGAGCCTACATTTTGAAAAAAGTTTGAAACTTCTGCTTTGGAGTGTAACAAAATGATCACTAGAATGTTCAGACTTACAAAGAAAAGAAAAGAAGTAAACTCAGATTTCCGGGTAACCTGATGGCTTTATGCTTTCGGAAAGGATTGATCATTGAGCAGTCTGAGATACCTAGGAGTGGGGAGGTGACACTCAGCCAGGGCTGCAAACCATCCTTTTTTACATCCTAATAGAAGAGCCAATCTCATCTCTGTTTGAAGGAAACTTTGCCATGCCTGGATCCTATGAAGATCTGAATGAGACTGCCCTCCACTCCACCTCTGCAGTTCTAAGCAATGATATGCATCCCTTGAAGTTTAGAAAGGAAAAATATATAAAACCAGTATGTATTTATGAGGGCTATAAAAAAAGAGCTTTGCAGTAGTTGACATGGGAAGCGATTAAGGTACCTTATAAGCAAAGATTGCAGAAAAGAGAGAGAGAAGTGATGCCAGAAAGGAATCTGGCAACAATCCCGAGGTAACGATAAGTGATTTCCAGAAGTAGGAGTTGTGGGAGGAAAAGTAAAAAAAAAATAAATTGAGGCAAATTGCAAGACTTTTGGCCTTGGGGACTAAGCCACAGAGACCGTTCATCACTGGACTCACAGACACAAGAGGAAGGTGATTTCTCACCCTGCTCATGACTCAGAGGTTACTGGTCAAATCCTGCAAAATGGGAGTTCATCAAGATTTGCTTGATTTTGAAAGGGCTCGATTTCCCAGGCATCTCAGCTTTCTCCATCTGTGTTTATACAAATGGGTCTTGGGTCTCTCCAGGGCTTAGGAAAAAGTTGCTCTGAACAAAAACACACATATGGGTCATGCTGCCAGTGAGGATCTCTCTGTGTCGCTGTGTCTTATTGTCCTGTTTAACAGGTGGAGCATGTGTCCAGGCCTGTCCCTAGACAGCAGCTTGCGACATGAGCATTCACAGATGAAATGCCAGCTAAAGAATACACAGTTATCATGATCAATCACTCTACAAAAGCCTACCCTGTGAAGTCTCCATTTGTGAGTCTTTAAAAATTGTTTGGGGGAACCACTCTCCATTTTCCAAATGGAGCACAAAAGGTTTCTGACCATATGCCCTGCAAATCGGACAGAGAATACTTTCCCATATACAGAAAAGTAGAATGGTATATAGAAAGGAAGCACAACTGAAAGATAGAGACAAATTTCAAAACTCTTCAGTAAATAGTTGTGAATAAAGAGTACATTTGTTGAAACTGAACCAACTACAAAAGCAGAAAGCAAGCAGGACATACTGAACAAGTGCCTTAGGCACTGGAAGTGGGTTTATATGCCTCTCAAAGGTTAATGATCTGTTACCTTTCTTTCATTAGTGTTTACTTATGACATTTTAGCTTATGTATAGCACCTGTACCAGACTATGGTCTATCTTTTGTTACATTTATGTGTTACAAAGATAAAATACAATGATGAAGAATAAATTCATTGATCTATGAATATAAAACATGTATACCTTGGTAGGCAATATTATAGATGGCTTGATCTTTGGTGCTTTTGAGCTTTCCTCAGTTCATACCAAAGTCAGGAAGATCTTCAGGTCCAAAGCATGCTGCGAATCAGTGTGTAGCTGTAGGTTTATGTTGAAATTCAACTATTAATGAACTGGGTTCAGATCCTCATCATACTGCAGGAACACACCTGATAAAATTCTGCAGGGATCCTCTTTGAACTTGTTACTCTCCAGGATTTTTTGTTAATCATCTAGATGGAATGAAAAGAGAATATGCTAACTAAATTAGCAGACAATATCAATTTGAGAAGAGCTGCAAGCACAGAAGAAGATAGGCTTGAACTTCAGAATTATCAAATATAAATGGAAGAATAATATGGGGGTTTGGGAAGGGAAAGGATGAAATTCAATAAGGACAAATGCAAGATACTCAGTTCTATACTTAGTCAGGAACAATCAGATGTACGAATATGTGATGCGAAAAAAAAAAAAACTGCAGAGAAAGATCTGGGACAACTGTGAATCACAAGTTGAACAGAAGTCAGAAGAGTTAAGACTGCCATGAGAAAAGCAAACACCATACTGGGATGTATAAACTGGAGTACCATCTGCATGACATGGAATGTGGTTTTTCTGCTGTACACTCTTGTATCCACCATGGTTCAAGAAGGATGGGACTGGTTGGACAATGTCTAGAGGAGACCAGCAAGGATGATCAGAAGTCTAGAGAACATGACTAATGAGGAGAGATTGAAAGAGGTGGTTGTTTAGTCTGAAGAAGATCAGACTGAGAAGGGTTATGATAACAGTTTTTAAATACATAAAAGATAGATGAAGAGGAAAAGAACAATTTGTGTTGTTTGTTGTGTCCTTGGGTGCAGAGGACAAGACTTAAAGTATAGCAAGGGACATGTAGGTTAGGTAACATGAAAAAACCCTTCCTAATAGGAAAGATAATGAGGTGCTGGACTAGCCTGAGATGTGGACTCCACTGGAGATTCTTAAGGACAGGTTGGACACAGCATGTCTCAGGTATGAAGGGCACATTTTGTCTGTAGGTAGGCAAACAGAGATGATGACCCTGAAGCAAACCACTTCCAGCCCTACTTTGTGTAACATTTACAATCACCTATTACAAGTTTTAGCTAAGGTATGACAATCACTGTGCTGTATAAATTCAAAAGGTTGATGAGTGACTCAAGACACTGGGCAACAAAATGTTGCCCCTCCCCCCCCAAATAATCAAATGTGATTGTCACAACACCAAAGGTACCTCTTCAGGGCTCCAAACTTAATCCACAAATAAGTAAAATCATATATGAGTGGTTGAAGGGTTTCCTTCTATGGCTGGATAAATGAGACATTAATCAAAACAATATCTTAAGCCAAAACTTAAACACCTCAAAACAAACTGAATTTCTTTTAATACCTGAAAAAAATTACTGTATATTCATGAAGCTAAGTTCTGATATAAATAAGGGAAAAGAGTGAAACTGAAGAAAAACAAAAACAAAAATAAAAACAATTTGTATAGGGATAGAAAAACATGGTTCCTAAACCTTAGGCAAGACCCTTTTTATAGGTTCCTATTCCATGGTTGATAATATTGGAAGAGTAACCAGACTATAGGAACCTGAAAGACAGACAGTTTCTCAGCATTGACTACAAATATGTTAGCTTGCATCCACTTCTAGGATAACAAAAATCCAGTGAAGTATAGAGGAGCTACTAGAATCTATGACTTAGGCTTACAGTTTAGATGTTTGCATGATTTCTTCCATGAAAATAATCTTTTTTGCTATATTGCATGTAATTACATATGCTATATAAGAACCACTCAAATGCATGCTGCAGACTTTTGAGGACTTCTGTGGTGAAGTCCAGTCAGGCCATTATGGGAACTAACTCCAACTCACAAATGCTAGCTCAGCATCTTGCAACTTCGGTCTCCTACCAGTCTGATTTTGGTCTTATTCTAGGCAGTAAGTCAGAAAAAGTCCACTTTTATAAAATCCTTGTAAACTAGATTGGAACTGCTCTTCAAAATCCACATGGTGACAAATGTTTGGCCTCTCAAACCATCTCTGGGCTGTTGCCACTTGGAAGGTTTTGGCAAGATGGGATCAGAAATCCTTCTTATCCTTTTTGCTCCAGCAGCGTTGGAGTCCCCAGCCTCAGGAGTGAAGGGGAATTTTCCTTCCCAACCTTATGGAGAGCCCTGCTCAGTTCTGATCCCGTCTGTGAAGGCAGTGCTGACACGTGCCCAGTGGAAAGGGAAGACCACCTTGTAGCTAAAGGCATTTGCTCATTTTCAGAGCACTTAGATTTCTGTAGAAACCTAAATTTGGACTTCATAACTGGACTTCCTGAGTTCTGTCTCTGTCTTCACTGAAAAGGTAAATTTCAGCCACTCAGTGTTACTTTACACATATTTCACAACTTGTTAAGTACTTCTTCATACTCAGAGCAAGCTGAAGATCTCTAGGAAAAGGCAGAAAAATGCCACAGTGTGCAGTAGGAGAGGCCCAGGCTACAAACCAGAGCCATGGGTCTTTGCCATAGCAGGGAATTTGTTAGGTAATAGACAAGGATTCTGAGACAGCCAAAACCTTAAGGCTGAATTGCTTAAATCTTGTCCTTATAATAACTTCCCAAAGAAGCCAGGAAAGCTTTTAAGCTGAAAAAACATATCTTACTAGAAAGTAAAGTAGAATGCTTAGCTTTGTAACCAGGAAACAATTAAAGTCCCTTTGTTTTACATGAACAGAAATTAAAAGAGCCCATAAATGCACTTCTCATTCACTGTGTGATGTGTAGACAGGTTGTTGCTGTCAGGTGTGGTTTTATTCTCTGGGTTGTGGGAACCCCTAGATCCCTCAGAAGTTTTTTTACCAACCCTTGTGAGTCTGGTGCTTGCTGCTATTAATACACAAAACCTCTGGGCGGGCCCAGCTCCCCTGACCCTGCACTCCATGATTTATGGAGTCCTTGTATTTCCCCAGCAGGCATAGTGGTCCCAGAGGAAGGAGCTAGAGATGTCCCACCTCAGTCCAAAGCAATGCATCCCCCCGTACAGTGTACCACAGGCTGCAGTGACTGGCCTGCCATAGACAGCAGAAGAGGGCAAACCCCCCACCACCCAAGTCTGAATCAGGGAGGAAATCCATATTATTCTCCAGGCGAAGAGAGGAGATAGGCTTGTCAGGTCTCTGCTGGCAAGCAGGAGAAATGAGCAATCCCATAGGATTAGTTCAATTTTCTTTTGTCTCTTCTCTGTGGGTAGGGGTGAGTTATGAGACATCATTTTGTCACAAGAGCCCAGGAAAGTGATTTTGTCAGTGCAAGTGAGGAACTTCAGCTCTGTTATATCAGAAGGAGATAAAGGCAGACTTGCTGTGCACAGAGGGCCAAAACTTTCCATAATTTTTCCTTCCCCCCTCCTCTGTGCACCATCCTCCCCACTGGCTGCCAAAGAAAAGAGCCCCTCAGAGTTTACCCTCTGCCTTTCTTGAACTCGCATGACTTTGCCGCTTCGGGTCCTTCACCCCCTGCGTTTAACCGAGGTTATGAAAACCAAGCTGCTCGCTCTCTGTTTATTTTCAGTGATCTCCTCTGTGTGCTGCCAGCAGCCAGAGCCGTGGCCTTTCCCAATACAGGGCATCGCAGTGAACTCAGAGCGCTCCCAGGTCTGATGAGAGAGGTGCGCAAGTCAGCGGCCAAGTTGAGCTTATGTAAAAAAATTAAGGTCGAAGCCTCACCAAGATTTATGGTGCTTGTGTTTGAGGTACTGGTATTTTTCTTGCATCTCCAAGGCAGGGATCAGCTGCAGGGTACAAGGCACTTCAGGACGCAGGGGATCTCAAAGAGCATCACCAGCCAGCTCTGCAGCTCACCAGTCCGGGTGCAAGGATCAGCAGCAGCTGGGCTTCACACTGCAACCATTTCCATAAACCTGGGGTGTGCTGAGGGTATGAAGTTGGTGGTTAAAGATTTCCTGTGAGCCAGCTCTCAGGAATTAGATTGGACAGCTGTGTAAGATGGTGGCAAATCTCCCGTGCATTGGGAAGTAGTATTTTCAAAGTGTGCTTAGGTGGCTTGGAAATCTACGTCCTGTTTTCAGGCATGGCAGGCTCATATTATGTGAAACATCTCTGTTGGGAGACAGGATCATAAAGCTTTTAACTCTCATCACTAAGTTAACTTAAATCCCACTGATTTTAGCATTAATGAAACATGTTTCCTTCTTCAGCAGCTTTAAAAGGAGTCCTAGTGAGAAGGAACAGCGGGTGAAAAAGTCAGAACAAAAATTAGAAGGGGGATAGTTTATAGATGCACTGCTGGGTGAGATCAGAAATGCATCTATTTATTCCTGCTGTTTTGCTGGCTTCTCTTTTGGTTTTGCCTTTCGTGGAATACGTTTAATCACTCTTGAATGCCAGAACATGAATGCGGGTGATGCTGTCCCATATGGCTAGCACAGAGCACGGGCTTCTCACACAAAGCAGGGGATGTGAGCAAGAACTAGGAGGAGGTTATGCAAGTTCCAAGACATTTTTCTCTACTGATCCTGTTTCATGGCTTCTTTTGATACCTCGAGACTCTGCAGAAGAGTCCTCCTTTATACCTTCCCATTCAGCTGTGTCTCGAAAGGCTAGCACTCTTCCTAGGAAAGATGTCCTTTATTGGCTCTACACTGCAAGTTACATGACTTCTGCAGCAAGCAGGGCACTTTCACCAGGGGATCTCCAAGTCTGGGTAGGGGCAAGGCCGCAGGAGGGAATTCACATCAGCTAATCCTGAGCTGCAGCAGCTGCTCAGCCTTCCATGCAGATGCACTAGGCAAGAGATCAAGCTGTGCTTAGTATCTTGATATGCAGTTCAGTGAGAGGAAGTTTGTTTCCCAGGGATGGTTCCCTTGCAGTGCTTTTGGGGGTGTCTAAAGATTTTCCTACGGATTTCTATAGCACAACTTTTCTTATGGATAGGCAGTGCCTCTCTCCCTCACCTGGCCACAAAGCAGGTGTAAGTCTTTGCAAAAACAGATTGAAAATATCTGGTACAGGAAGAAAATCAGACTGAATACTCATACTTGTTTCTCCAGGAAAGAAGGATAAATCAGAGTTTAGGCAAAGTTTTGAAATACAATGTCCCATGCAAATGAGCCACACTACAGTTGAAGCACCATTTTATATTTTGTTAAAGTCGTTGGAGTTGCCCTGGGCAACACAATGGTAAAGTTATCTGTGACTCATTCTGTGTCACTGTAAGAATCCTGCCTTTCTCCCTTGCAGGGGGGGGTTTGGTCACACCAAGCAGATCTCACTTGACTGAAAATAGTTATTAATATAGTTATTAATTTCTCCTCCCCCCCTTTTTTTTTTCTTCTGCAGTTTTCCTCTTATCTAACCGAGAGAAGAATTTCTTTTGACAGAAGTCTCTGTTACTATTATCTGCCTACCAAGCTGAATGTGACAGCAGCACAAAGACTCCAGAGTCAAGTGATTGTCCCGTGACCACATCTGTGTGTCAATAATCTACACCAGTTTTGTACCCTGAGTACTTTCTTACTTCATCTTCTAAACCACAGAATCATACAGCTTCTGCTGAACAGCAAATGCAACACCCTGTAATAAGCTCCATTGTAACTGTCACTTTATCCACCTGCTTTGATTACTGTTTAAACCCTTCAAGAGGCTTAGAAGAAATGATGGAAATGATGAGTGTATTCATGCTCTTTCTCTTTCTCGTTTGTTTGTCTGCTTGTCTTTTAAGAGTCAAAGCTGAGTTGCTTTGAGGTCTCTTGCAGCTTCTTACTGTGAACTTTGGTAGGGAAATGTTGACATAACTGATCCATAATGCCAATGATCTATGGGGAGATATTTGCGTTTGTTGAAAAGCATCACTCCAGGCCAAGAATTTGGACCAGAATATGACAAAGCATTAAGGAAGTTCCTGGTGGCACATAAATGAATTTGTGCTGCCATAGGCTGCGTAGATGGTGCCTGCTTTCATACAATGATTATGTTCTGATTCGAGTTTCTATGTCATTTGGTGTGTTGGTGCTAATGCCAGTATGACCCTGTAGGTATCACTGGAATACAAATGTAAAAAATAAGTAATTTTGGCATTTATTCTTAGGATCCTTTGTGCTGAAGTTTTATTTCCTGTTGGCCAGGAACTGTCCAAATGGAGTTTCTGTGTTTCCTATACTGAAGAACTTCACCCAGTCTTTCTGACAAGTGACAATATCTCTTATTGAAAGTCAGAGGGCTTGAAATACAAATAATTCAAGTGATGAATCTTCCACGTTTCTTATCAGTTGTGGTGGTCCACTACTGTTATCATCAGAAAGAGCTTGGGGTAAGATAAGAATGGTCTCGGTTTACTTAGAGATCTTGGAATAGCTTTTGTGCCAATGCTTTCTGTGGGAGAGGCACACCTGACTGCTCACTATTCTGTCATCACTGTCATTTCCAGTTTCTCATCATCACCAACTTCCCATATTTTAGGAAAACTCTAAAGCTTGAATTCCTGGAGATGTTCTTGTACCACCCTGATTTACTATATAGCACCATTTTCTCCTCTTTTGTCCTGCCCTTGAAGAGAAAACCTTATACACACAGCTAATGTAGTTACTGGTTCAGTTCATGTAGCAAGGGCTTGTGTTTTTGTTGTCATGGCTGCCAGGTTTTGTTCCCATAGCACTGTCTGTGTGTATGTGGATGTGATTCATTACCTACGGACATCAGAGTCTATACCCTGTGCTACAGTTTGTACTTGAGCTGCTTCTCTGTAATAGAATGAGTAAATATCTCAGATCTGCCTCTTGGTGAGTTCAAACCAATGTCCAAATTGTTTGGCATTTGTCCACCTCCAAGGACCTATCAATTCATTTACAAAAACAGTGTTGACAAAAACATGGCATATTCCATTGTGAGCAACACTCAACGGATGCTCTATATTTTAACATAAATTGATGTCTTGTGTTTCCATGTTACACATGGAAGCATCCACAAATGTACAATCTTAGAGATTATTCCTAGGAACAGCAGAGGAACAGAACATTCCTGTTGTGACAAATGAACAAAGTTTAACAGTTAAAAAATGCCAGCTGTTGGTCCAATAGCAGGAATATGTTTTGCCTGATGTTTTCCTGACATCCCTGAATGATTGGAGTGGCTGGCGTAGTACCTGGTATAGGGATTGGAGTGCCTGCAGTGCCACATGCACAATCAAATAACAAAACACTTAGTAAGTTTATATATTCCCTACACTCTGTATGCAAACAAAGCTTGTACCCATTTTTTTTTTCACATGCAAATCTTACAGCATAAAAACAAACAAAAAGTAATGAATGTAAAACATATTGCCTGCAAGAAATTGTGGGTGTACATTTAAGTATCACCTATGAACATGAGAATTGATGGAAAAATTCTTGTAAATCCACTCTTTGATTATGTAAGTGCAATAATGAGTTCCAGAATCTCTCAGGATTGGGCTCTGTTTCATCAGCACTCACAAGTATAAAACAGAACCCTCAGTCTTTAGAGCCAACCCCCTTTGATTTGCCACTAAACCAACCTCACTTGAATCTCCTCCAGAATTATTATTCTTTTTTTTTCTTTTTTTTTTTTTTCCCCTATCTGCTTTACTGCTGGTTCCTTTCTCCTCCTCCTTTTCTCCAATACCCAAACAAAGAGCAAAACTCCCTAAATGTTTCTGCAGAATCTCACAAACAATGTCAAAACTTTGAGATCTGCCAACATTTCTTTTTTCTTGTTATAAAAGACAAACAATTCCCCTCGCCTTTTTTTTTTTTTTTTCCAGCAATGATGAACATTCATTTTGTAGAATTAACCTCTATAAAAGCCAGAACTCCCTTGACTCCAGCTTTTGAAGATGAACTGTGCCCCTTCATGGAAAGAGCTCCCTGGAATGTACCACTGGAAACAAATTCACGAACTCTTGCCATATTTCTTACATTTGAACCCTGCTGGGTGCTTGTCCTTTCTGGTATTTTGTGACAATAAACGCCATATGTTAATGGGGTAATGGAGGACTTTTCAGTCAAGTATCCAGAAGTATGACAAGATATAATAAAGTACGAGGTAATAGGGAATAATTTAAAAAAAAAAAAAAGAAGAAGAAACATTTTCACAACAATCTGTGTCATTGGGAACATGTAATTCAAGGCTGGATATGTGCCTGAAGAAAAGGAGGTATTGCAAACTGGAATTAAATGAGTAGACTCCTATAGGCTGTGTTAGGACACTATTTCAATATCTCACGTAAGAAGCATTCCTATTTCCCAGAACTCCATCATGGCCTTCAACTTTCTTTGACTGCTGTCTGGCTAGATGCCAGGACAGAGGATGAAAGGAAGATTGTGTTTTTTTCTTTCACTCTAGCTAGAAATCTGGTTTTGAGGAAAATATCTGCTCTGCCTTTCATCAGGCTCAGTGTTGGGCCAGTTGATGTGTTGGGACTGGTAGCACTCCTTGTAACGTTCTCCTAGAGCACTGACCCAGCAACAAGGACATGTGCTCATTTGACTGTTTTGTGGTGTCCTCTATGCAGTCTTGAGGGAGGATCAGCTCTCAGATGACCTTGCTTGTTAGAAGACATTGCATTTTCCTTTGCAGAGGTGGAGGTATGGGTTCTCAGCCCATGGTCTCGCACAGGTTCCCTCTAAGGGGTTAGAGTCCAGGATGCTTCTCATGAACAGGCCATTCACATCTTTGCAGCAAAGTAAACAAACAGGACCTGCTCATAAACAGCTCATTATCTACTCGATATTCTGAGTCATCACATGCAGCTTGGAATGGGAATCCCAGCTGAGCTGGTTGTTTTTGGCAAATCAGATGTTCCCTTGTGACTAGAAGTGACTGGTTTCTTCCCTTTATTCCCCCACACCCTGTTGAACATAATACAAGATACTTTCCACCCTCCATTGTGGGTAAAGCCAAGAAACCAAAGGGACTGGGAACTCTCTCCAGCAGCAGCCCTGCTGCAGTATAACTCCAAGCAAAGCAACGTGGAGAAAGGACAGAAAATCTGCCCTTTGGGCATCTTGCTTTCAAAGTGGCAACAGCAGCAGAGAAGAGGCCAACTGAAGGCGGGTTGGGGTGGGAGAGATGGGGAAAAAGTCACGATGTGGGCTGGAGTGTGTCCATTAATTGTTCAAAAAAAAAGACAGTTTCAATTGGAACTTGAAATGTACTGCAATCTAGTAAACGTGCATGTCAGGGAGAAGGCTATGAGGAATTCTGGGGATTTTCTTATTTCCTGGAGGTTTCGAGAAACAAATAAGCAATCAAAGAAAAACAGCTTACAGGTCTCTGTACAAAATGTGAGGAAAAAAAAAAACCACACACTTTGTATCAATGAATTATTTCATCTCTTTCAATATAGGCCAGCTTGTGTCATTCTTGAGTAATTCCTGAGTACTTTAAATTGTAAGAGAAACAGGCAAATTCAAAATGAAGAGCTCTTTTGAACATGAGAATCTAAATGTTTCAAAGAACGCTCATTTTTATCTTCTCAGATTCTTCACTAATACACAGTGGGCACAAGTGAGCAGTGTGGTAAAGCCAAAAGAAGACTGTAAGCTTGAAAAAAAAAAAAGAAAAAAAAAAGCATGTGAAAAAGGAGGATCTTCATTTCTCTGGGGAAAGAAAATTACAACACTTCCACAGTTCAAAATAAAAGAGTTGGGGACAGAGTGTTTTAATCTTTCTTTGTATATCTGGAAAAGTGGATATCAGCACAACCTTTTTTTTTTTTTTTTTTTTTTTTTTCCTTTTGATGGATCCCACTGGCGGTCACAAGAAGCAATTTGACTAGACATAGTGAAAGAAGATAAATTCAATGGAGGAATTTATTTGACTAGACATAGTGAAAGAAGATAAATTCAATGGAGGAATTTCTTCCTATATAGAGCCAGTGCTCTGTCATAACATGGCCAACACCATGGAGGTACTGAAGTACTAACAATAGGAGATTCAGGCCTGCAGATGGTTCCTGGGTCACAGCTGAGCCAAGATGGCTCAATCCCATCAGAAGCAAGTAGGAGACCTGAGTCAGTGAGGAGAGTAGAAATGAATTACTACATCAGAGCCTCCCAACTGCACATGAGGAGCCAGAGGCAACACCAGCACAACTCAGCCCTTCCCTTTGAACAGACAGAGATGCTTTCCCACTGTGCGGGGGAGATGGACTGTTCTCTGTTGGATATGGAGGAACAACATGAATGTCCAGCATAAACACGCCTCTGTCAGAGCCATCGCTGCCCACCTCCTCCCCATCACTTACTCATCCCTCCCATGGGCAAGCCTGGAGATGAAATAGCAGTGGAAAGCAGTAGACAAGCTTGCCCAAATGGAAATTGAGCAGCTGTTGAAGCCTCAAGTGACATGGAATAAAAAGATTATGTCTCTAATGACAGGAGCTTAATACAAGCAAACTCTCCAGCATGATGGATATGACAGACACTGGGGCCCTCCATGCTGTGGACATACGGAAACCAACATGTTCAATTAACCTCATGTTCCTGGAGCTGGTTGCCTTGTGTGCAGAGCAGTGCAGAGGCTGGAGGGCCCTGGGGCAACCACCAATGTCTTCAAAGGAGTACATCCAAGCCTCTTTGGAAATACTCAGGGGGGAATGTTTGCTTCAGAGATTGTCCTCCAACCCAAATTACATTTCAACATAGTCTTGGAATAGTGGATGGAAAAATGATTCTTTATTATATTGGGCTCAGACTGATGTCCTAAAAGCCAAGCCTATATTTTGGTGCAGTAGGGAACGTTCCTGCTCATCATGAGGAAGAACAGACGGGCAATGAATGGAGTAACTGCCTAAGAAATGTCCTGCTCTTGTCAAAAGTGACAATCTGGGAAAAAAGGATGCTGAGTGAGGAGGCAACACCACAAGGGAAAATTCCTGTCTTGTGATTGTGTACAACTGCCACTGGCAGCAGTGGCATTCACCCACCCTACCAGTCTAGCTTGGAGTCAGGCTGCATCATATAACCTCCTTTCTTAGTGACAGTTCCAGGGTTAAAGCCTGTAAGATTTCAGTGGACCACAACAGCATCTTCACCAATGCCTAAATACTTTTCTCAGGAGCCAGGCAATGCCCAGGCACTCAAGACTGTTGAAACACTACTGCAGTGACTGGATTTTTTGGGGATGTAGAAGAGGAATGAGGCTCATGTGCCTCAGCATCTGACGCCCAGCTGGAGACAAGGAGTTTGCTGCACAATTCTCCTCAGGTTACGGTAAACCTATGCAGCTGTGATACCCCCATTTCACTGGAGGTGAAACAGGGCTGACAGTGGAAGCGGTTATAGGAAATATATAGTGAAGGGAAGGTGGTCTGAACAGTATTTTAAACTTCTGTAGGAGAGGAAGCATTACATCCAAGCAAAACTATAAATTACACTTTCCAGGCTAGCTCTAAACAACCAGATCATCAAAGAAGCAGTAATAACAGTTAACTCACCTCTTCAGGTCTCATTACCCAGTGGCTGGCAAAGTGGAAGCCCTTTTCTGCAGCTTTGTTCCCCAGATACATTTTAAAAGCAATCTGCCTTATTAATACTAGTTTGTTTTCTGTGTAGATAACATTGAAAGGCTTGAGGCTGCTCAGCCAGGATATGCTAATTAGAAACTGAAGGGGCATTTTGCAAGGCATGATTCACTATGCTTGTATAGTGAGTGATAGTATGCATTGGCAGAATATATGCAATTTGGCAGCAAAAAGGAATTTGTGCATGTGATATCTTCCCCCAAGTATTCTCAAATTCAGGAAGGTCAGAAATGATAGAATTAGAGATCTGGAAGACCGATGATACATCATCAGACAAAGGGATACAATCCAACATTGCAGTACACTTTCATGAGGACAATATTATTTGCTAACTCAGGGACCCCTGGGTCAGAGAGCCAGGATTGTGCATCCCATACTGCGGGCTGCTTCACACTGAAGGAAGATGGGTGCACTACCCATTCAAGAGAGTGCTGAGCTAAATGGATAGACTACTGCAATGAAGACACCAAAGTCAGCAGATCTTCATAAGCCTCTTAGGATCCAGGTTTTATATAAGAGCAATAGCAAGCCATATAAAAAGTCACAAGCTGTAGTGGACTCTGAGCCACTGAATAAGAAATTACAAGGTTGAAGATGAAAATACACTGAACATGCCTTGTATAAAACAAGTACCTTATTTTTCCAAGTGCAAGGAAAGACCAAAAATAATGCCCAGCCAACAGTGAAATCAGCTGGAGCTTTGCTGTAGCCATCCCTGTTGCAAGATTTTCACTCTTGCTGTGGGTCCGGACCCCTTACTTCAGCAGTTGTTTCTGATCTCCAACCCAAAACCTTTCCATGAAAACTACTCTGACAAACTTTTAATCTCTTTTTTTTTTTTTTTTTTTTTTTGTCCGTTGCAGGCTATTGCATTAATGACCTATCTGCTCCTTCTTCCAGTGAGCTCTGATGCTAATTCCCTGCCCATAACAGCCAGAACCTTCTCTGAACTGTCTCTCTGGGTATATATGGACAGGTTCATCCAAGCCCAGACAGGGGAGGAAAATAGTAGTGCCTCCAGACAAGATATGGTGCCCTAACACTTGGGTGGGAAGGGTGTGCTATGCTGAGTAGTATTGGTGAGAGGAGATGGAGGAGAACAGTCTTAGTTTTTCCCAGAAAATTCATGTCTAATGTATAGAGACATCTCTTGCTGACAGAGCAGTTTGTGCCGCCCCAGATAGAATAAAAGCCTCATCAAGGCTGGGACATGCTCCTCCACCCGCAGCCATCTTGGAACTGCTCTCTTTTCCTTTCTGTAGCCTCACACACCACTGGAAACAAAGAGATAATCAGGAGGACAATGTCTTCATTTAGAGATTGATAGTTCCCCCTCCTTTCTGGTAAAGGCTTAGGCTTGTGGCTGAAGGTCAGCTGGGATCCAAGGGCAGCCAAGTAGCTCTTTCAATCCACAACGGGACGGAGCAGCCATTTTAATAAAAGGGAGAAAGAACTGTTTCCTCTGTGGCTGCAAAAGCTTGTAATTGACCTGGCAGAGCATGCAAGCCCTGGTTTGCATGGGAAATGCTCTCTTTTCCCTTACACACGTGCTCCTTTGTAATACTGCTGGGGGCTGCTATGTTGCTGTCTGAAGTATCCAGCTCTTAATTAAGTGCAGCAGGGTCTGTCGACAAAGTGAGACAGAACAGGAGGCTGGTGGTAAAGCTCTCACCAAAGACAGCTCAGACAATGCAGCCAAACCTGGAGGAACAAAAAGCAGCTAAACCAAGGTCTTGTCTTCTCCCCCCCCCACCAAGCATGCTAGGAGAAGACTGAGAAATCCCTGGATCAAAATTGCCCCCTCCTCTGTTTTTGCTCCCCGCATTGCCTGGAAAATGACCTAGAAGAGGCTGCAAAAGTGACATACAAAGAGCTGCAGATCAAGGTGAATGATGCCTTTAAAAAGAGGAATTGTTAGTAAGACTTTTGTGTTATGATTAGCCCTTTACTGGGCTCCCCTCCTTCTTGTTTGCTAAAGGCTGCACAGACAAAGAGGTGAGAAAAGGCATCCCATCCAAAGAGCTAAGTATTAGACACAGTGGACAGGTGTATATAGTAACAAAAGGACACAGGGATAGTTTCTTGTTCTGTAGCCCTGATTGTACTGAAATTCAACTGTAATGAAAAGTTTAAGTGCACTGAAATGGGGATGGAGGAGGGAGCATAAACTCTCAGTATGGGGAAAATGAGCATGAATTACCTGGTAAAGAGACACTCTCTGTGCCAACTCAGCATTAACTGTTTACAGACCCTTCCATGGAAGTTGTTGACTCAAAGGAGGTGAATCTGAGAAGTTTATAAATCAATGTGTTAGAATTCAGCATTCATTAAATCCTGGCTTTGCTGAGTCCTTTCATTGTGGGGAGAGGCACCACTGCTTTGATTGCAAGAACTTCTCAGGAATCTAGTTTCCACCTGTTTCTTCTTCCTCATTTCTCTTTCTCTGATGCCTCACTTCCTCTTCAACTCTCCTCCTATTTATTTTCTCACCATCTGTCCCCAAACACTACTGTTGTTTGCCTGATAAAAAAAAAAAAAGATGCAAACATTGACAATTTATGCGCATGTATCTTTTCTTCCTCTCTCTTTGTGATATACTGAGTCATGTAAAACAGAGCTGGGAGAATATGCCTGCCTCAAGGCAGGATTGCCTTTACCTAAACGATTTGTCTAACTTGCTATTAAAACTGTACAGTGATAGAGATTCCACAACTTCCCTAGGCAAATCTATTGCCTAAAAATAGACTTCTGTTTAATAAACAGGAGTCTACAAACTATAATCTGTAGCAAAGGATTATCTTATGTGCTCTACAGTATCAAGGCTGGGACAAACAAAGAGGCCAAAATAATCTTCTGCCATCATTCCGGGATCGGAAGAAGTCCTTAGAGCATAATCTTATGGGCTTAGTCACAGCAAGTCTCCTGGCAGCTCTGTGTACTGAAGTTAAACTGCTTGAGCTGGTTCTGATATGTATATGCAAGGCCTCACAGTAAACAAAAAAATCAGTATCTTATTTACTAAGATTACAGTTCTGAGTTGTGGCTACCTCCCTCCACTCTCAGACATCTGCAACCACACCCACACCTTCCTTGGAGATGATCTTGGGTTTCAGTTCCAGAGGAGCAAAATCTGGGACAAGATGAGATAGGTTTTCTGGCAGAAGACTGGATTTGGTGGGTGGTTGGGATTACTTTTACCCCAACATAGACAATTAGAGGCCTTCAGATTCTTTGGCATTTCTAAAGAAACCTATTATCTGACAGTCCAGAACACTGTGAAGGGCAGGAGGCTGAAGTCCCTGCATTTGAAGGCCTGACTCAGACAACAGGAGGCATCAATAGAAACATGGTTTTGCAGAGGCTCATGGAGCCCATCTAAACTTTTTTATCAACAAATGTTATCTGCAAATATAAGAGGAGATCTCCTCTTCTCTGGGCTGAACAAACCAAGTGACCTCAGACGCTCCTATGTCTTGTCTTGCAGACCCTTCATCATCTTTGTAGCTCTGCTTTGGACATCTGCTTATGACTTCCTGAGTCTCCTGCTCCACAGCAGTGTCTAATTCCTGACTTGAGCTGTATTGCTCAGGTTACAAGAGGTATGACCTCCAGGCATCATGGTGGGTTAGAACCACAGTATCACTGATGATTTAGGAATAAAATATGAAGCATTTCCTGCACCCAGTGTTATGGTGAACACAGTTTTTTCGAGGTGAAAACTTTTCTAATGCCTACCCTCACACCATGCTGCTGTTTAAAAGCATCAAGTCTCCATGTGCCATTGGTCCTCGACCCTTTTAAAATTTATTTATTTATTTATTTATTTATTTATTTATTTCTGGCCCAAGTCAGTCAGAGCTAGTATTCTGTCTTCTTCTTCTAAAAGAAGTTAAAAACAAATTCATATTTTCTAAGAAAATGACTCCAGTTCCTATGTACATGATCCATACCTTGCTTAGCCCAGGATTGTACAGCAATTCTAGAGATGCTCAGAAACATCCCCTCATTAAGTGCCTAGGTCAAATACTTAATGTGGTAAAATGAAATCAAACCCCATCCTGTTCATTAGTCATAGCTGTGAGTCTTAGACAAAGTGTGACCAATGAGATGACAACCAGACCCTACTTTATGGGGTCTTTGTTCCCATTCCATGTGCTTCACAAAGCTGTATGACAATCTATACTGTTTATGAACATATATCCATCTACATGAAAGCCCTATGTTTATTAAAGGTAATGAACTTTGTCTTAGAAACCTTGCTTTCTTCTTTGGCAAAGCCATTTAACCGATCCTCAGTGAGGTGCAGGATTACTTTTGGCTGACTTAGAACCATAGAATCATAGACTTTGTACCTTTGGGCTATGGAATGAAGATAGGTTTCTAGGATGAAAATGGCTGACACTTTCTCTACACATATACCACTGGCTCCATTGCTAGGATCAGTGATGGTGAAACCATTGACCTCAGTGGAGTTTTTCCCATTTTTTTCAGCAGTGAATTTGGCTCTCTTTCTATGCATATAGAGTTACAAACCTCAGAGTGGCCTGAATTCACCTTGACTTTCACTGCACTTAAATGAACATCCGTAAAGGGAACTTAAGAGGAGTCAGTGCATTTTCCTGTCCAGAATAAATAATTAGCTCCTTTCACCCAAAGGAACCAAAGACCTTACAAGAGCTCAACGATGTCTGCCTAGTAACAACTGTAACAGATGCTGTCAAACAGTAAGGTTATTTGGAATCACAGACTGAAGTTTCCATCCAGGTATTTCATTTTCCAAACAAAACCAAAATTCAATAGATAAATAAAAGACAAGCAAAGTTATTATTCTTATAATTATTATTATCTGTCATTCTAGATCATATCTTGCCATCAATGTTGTTAAATCTCCAGCCTCCTGTCCGAACATGAGGGAAGCGTGTTGGAATATTTATGGCAGTTGTTAAGATAAGGCAAAAGGCATCCAGCTGTGAGTCTGAATGGCTTTTTTTTTGCAGCTGCACATGGCATTGCTGAGACGGCCTTGATGTGCTGCTTAGTGTTCCCAAATTAGCTCCCAGCAAAGAAGTTAAGCCTCTAAGCTGAATGATGGTGACTGTCTCAATGTTCTAACTTTTGCTTATCCTGGGAATTGAGGTAAACACGTCTGGCTGGTTGGACTGTGAAAAATACGATTTGCCATTGAAATGTGTCTGGGCTAATTATCTTGAGGCCAACATTCCTAGTTCCAGAGTGATGTGATCCTCTAAAGGGTGTGATCTCAGACATATCCCCTTCCCCTTAAAAAGAGTACTGAGGATCTGAGCCTCATATAAATAACAGTGCAGTGTCCTATGCCTAATGCTGTTGGAAGAGGCTCTTTGGTCTCTGAGAACTTGGATCCCATGAGGAAAAGTTGTCTGTTTGGCTGATATCCAATGCCAATCAAGTTTGGACAGGCTGGGAGGAATCTGGCACAGCTCATGACTGATCCTGAAGAGGAAGATTATTGCCTAGGAAAGGGTGTTGTGTTGGGCCAATGATGCATGGCCAAGTCTGATGAATTAATAGGATGAGGAGGAGCTTAGTTGAGTCCCTCTGGAATATTTCAGTCTGCAGACTAAGGTAGTTGCTTTCCATGGTGCTCTAAGCCTGTAAATTCCTTTTGGCCTGAACATTATTATTATTTTTAAGCATGTAGACTAAACACAATCCATACATTTCAGGGCTGCCCAATGAGCTATTTTCCCTGCATTGGGAAAACTGGGCCCTTTGGATTGTTTATAGCCAACTTTGTGCTTTGGATGGCTGACTTTGCAGGACCTCTCTTGTTTTTTGGTGACACGAGAGAGGCAGCAAGGAGGTCACTGCATCCCCAACACGCTGTACTTTATTCTTAGTGACTTGAATGAGCACCACACATAAACTCTGTTGGGACAGCTAGTTTCTGAGGAGACAAACTCCTATTTTGCATGGAGTGGCACAAATCCAGAGTCAATTCACTGAAATCAGCAGAATTATTTTGGAACAGGACTGTTGTCACCAAAGAGAACGTAGCCTTAGGTCAGAATCTGAGTCAAACAATCCTCAGAAGCTGCAGAGACTAGACAGTATTTACTTGGAAAGCCAAAGCATATTTGAAGATAGTCAGACTTCAGCTGTCTGACCTGGCACAGTTGAAAGTAGCACCAGTTTTTAGCTCCTATCTGACAAGAGACATACAGGTTCTCTGGCTAATTAGCAAAAACATTGATCAATTTACCATCTACCCCTAATGACTCTCTTAATGGCTCTCACAGGGTCACTAGGATCATCTGTTTTTCTGCTTTTATTACTGGGGCCAGGACAGGACATTTTCTATGACAGACATAGCCTTAGGTAGAGAGACAGGGACTGAATATGGATGAATGAATAAATGGGCATATGGGTGGTGAAGAGGAACAGAAAGAACAAGAGAGTAATCAGTCCCTTCCACAATGCTTTTAAAAGTCTCTTCTTTGCATAAAGATAACCTGTCCCTCATACATCCCTTCAAAAAACAATAAACAGACAAAGAAACAAACAAAAGAACAACCAAACCAACACATCAGAGGGAAGAATTTTCCATTTTGTTATCATATGCATGATACGCGTGGAAAAGAAATTATCTCCTTTCACCTTGGCAGTATTATTTCTTTCCAAGTACTTTTGTAATATGTCTCCTATATTTGGTTCCATGTTGTTTGTGTGACTTCTGGATATTACCCCAGCTCTGTAGCTAGAAAACCTTACATAGTCATATTGGCTTCTGCAGCAGAAGACCTAACTTGGCTTCAGACAGTTATAACTCTTACCAAGGTTTGCCCTAGTTCAGACAATGACTTCCAGAGTGTAACAAAATACTCTCCTTGATTTTTTTAATTGAATGGGCTTGAATTTTTTAATTGAGTATCACCCACATGTCACAGAGGCTTCTAGGAAAGCATTCACTTTTACACCTTTTTGTTAGTACATTGACTGTAGGGTTGATGAAATTCTTACTTGAACCATCTCTATCCAGGAAGAGGGTGTCTATATCACTCTCACCCAAACAACTCAGGAATCTATGGCTAAGGGTGATATC
Organism: Anser brachyrhynchus; assembly: GCF_964034855.1. Taxonomy (NCBI): domain Eukaryota; kingdom Metazoa; phylum Chordata; class Aves; order Anseriformes; family Anatidae; genus Anser; species Anser brachyrhynchus. The sequence continues at coordinate 31,069,869 of NC_137701.1, forward strand.
TGGGGTCCATAGTGTCCCTCGTTTGTCTTTTCATCTCTGTGTTTTGGAGTATCAAAGAGTCACGGGATGTCCATGACATTAAGCAGTGTTTGGTTCAAGATGTAACCCTGGAATGATTACCAGAGGAAATGCAGCAGAAAAGAGGAGCTGGAAGCTGATGTTGTGAATCTAAAGGACTCCAGTGGATAAAATGAGGCAGAAACAGCAAGATCTGAAAGATGTGGGGTAAGCAGAAGGAGGGATACAGAGACAAATAGACAATGGTTGGTAATCTGCTATAGTATAGCAGAATATACTGCTCCTTCTAGTGTCACTGTTTGTGGTGAACAGGGTGGAAGTAGAATGCTTTGAGCTGTCCCAATTAAATGGGTTTGTTGTGTTCAATGTGTAACCGTCTGATGGCCAAAAGCATCTCACAGTTCTAAAATCTGCTTGCTTGCAATTTCCACATTTACTCCTAATCACAGAAGTATGGGTCAGAGGGGCAACTATAGGTCAAAGGAGCAAGAATTCTCTATGCTTTTATGGACTGTCTTCAAATACCTATGGAGAACTACAGCTGTGAGCTCAGTCACCTAACAACTTCTCTTCTGTCCTATTTATCATTTCATAACAACTGACCCCAAAGACTGGTGTCATGTAAGGTAAAGTCTCCACTGTACGTGGCACATATATGAAGAACTGTTATGAACCTGGAGTAGCATGAGTCTGTCCCTCTTCTTCACAGTGAATTGTCCTAGACTATTTGAAATTAATGGAGAAACTGATCAGTAGAAAACCATCATATGTATGCACTGCATTATTAAGTTCATACAATTACATACCCCTCCACACAATACATCCAGCTACCTACCAGCAGTTATACTACAGAACAACCGTCGCTTCTTGACAACATCAGTTCAAGCATGTTTTCTCCGGCACAGATGACTTTGTCCATTAAACTTGGCCCCAGGCTTTGAGAAATCCTACATCTGTCTCCGGCTCCACCTCAGTTTTCCTGAACAACCTCAGAAAAATCATTTTATCTGCAAGGATCTCTTTCCCCATCTGTGATACTTATTCCTAGCCTTGTGGAAGTTATGCCAGGATGCTGGATGTGTGAGAGGTGTTTAGTTTTTGCAGTGGAACAGGATGCAGAGATTATTGTGACCTGGACCTATCAGGGCTTTGCAGGTGAAACTTGGCTGTGTTTACACCTGGCCTGAAAACTGCTGAACAGGATGAGATTGGGTAAATTCTGAGTTCAGAAATGGATGGCAAAGTGTTTTTCTTCCGGTAGTCCATTATGCATCCCTCAGGGCTCAATCCTACATTTTCCAGAGCTGTTCCCAGATGTTTATAAAAATCCCATGAAGTACAAAATTGACACAGCAAAGCTGGCTGTACAACTCCCTTTAAAAACCATTTTAAAACTCTGTCACTTTAGAAACAGTCAGCAAGACAAGATTACAGAAACTTTAAAAAAGATTTTCCTCTTCTCCCTGCCCCTACAAGGAATGTCTCTTTCTCAGATATTAAATATCTCTGGTTCTGGAAGGCTTGGGCTAGAAATTTACAGGAAGGAAAAATCATGTCCTTTGGGTTATAAAGTGATTAGTAGAGACAGGCAGACATCCCTTCTCATTGGGTACCTGCTTGGCTTAAAATTAAAACAAAATATTTCAGATGATTTTTAGGTAAGATGTTTTGAATGAACAGAAACTACTCTTAAAATATTTTTCAAATAATTCAAAGTAATAATTAATAATGGATATTTATTTATTTATTTATTTATTTTTAGGAACAATGCTGACCTTTTTGTTCAAATTTTGAGTGTAATCAGAAAACCTTCATTCAAGCGAAACCTATTACTTTTCCTCATCTTCTAGTGAAGTTGATTTGAACTCTTATGGTACCACTGCAAATCCCTGATCAGATCAATGAGTATTTTTTATTGTCAAATTAGGAGCATTCTTAATGTCTTAATAAACAAAAGTATTAAAAAAATGAGTAAAAACTGTCTTAATTAGAACCTAAATATCAGGTCTTTACATTTTGTCCAAAGGTTCACAACAAAATGCTTGCAGCTTGATTTCTAGATTCATACTGAACATATTCAGTACATACATCAGTAGGTGTTGGATCTTTGTAAGTCAGGCCACCTTCTGTAGGCATTCAAATATGAACATGAATGCCTACTTGAAACACACATCTCAAAAGCTATGTACTCATGCTTAAAAACAATTCCCTAGAGTCCATGTAAAAGAAAACAAACAAACAAAACAAACAACAACAACAAAACTCCCACCAATTAGGAGAGAAAAATCAAAAAACATCCAAAAAATCAAAGCAGAGTGGTGACTAATGTCAATTCTGGAAGTGCCAACAGGTAAAGAGTGATGTCCAAGCCAGAGACTTGATATTCACTCTGTTGCAAAGGTGAAGATAAAGTTGATCCAGCTTTGCTTAAAAAATATTTTAATAAAACCCATTCACTTGCTGGCCTGTTGGCTTGGCAGCCACTACTTAATGCTGTCAACTGGAACGTCTAAGTTTGGAAATAAACTCAAGTTCCCAGGACCTAGGCTGGCAGAGGGTAAGTGCATTTGGAGATGCTGCGCTTGAGTCCCTTGAGGGGGGAAAATGCCTGTAAAGATCTTCAGGGCAAGGAGATTCATGGAGTCTTGTTACAGTAGGCTCCCTTGTGACTCATTTGTCTGCCTTTCTGGCTATGGGGAATGGCATGAGTGGATTGGGCCATGAAGGAAAATAAGGGCAAGAAACTAGGTTTTATGCTGGGCAGTAGGGATTAGGCTCTAGACGTTGGGCATTTTATGCCAGACTATGGGAGAGAAAGAATAGTTCTTAAAAGAGGGAAATGAATTAGGGCTACAGATAACTCAAGAAGGACTTGTGTGTTAACCCTGTGGATCCTGTCATCACTGGAAGCACCTAATTGAAGTGTAGGTCTTGCTCTCTGTGACTGCAGGTGTTGGAAAATTATTCTGTCATAGTGTGACATTAATGATCCAGATTTTAAGAAATGGAGGCTGTTGAATGACACTTTGTGTCAATGTGGTTAGCCATCCCTTAGGAACCCAATCAAGATTCACTACCTCGTTATGCTGAGGACTCCCTGGAGTCCTTGGGTAGAAATGCTATTGGCTTACACTGGGCATGGGGCTAATGTGAAACATTGCATTCAATTCAGCCAGATTGCAATGAACCACTTTTCAGTAAGCTGTGAAATTCTTGCTGGATTCTTCTCATGAATGGGACTTTGGTCCAACCACAAGAAACTCTCTGAAAAGAGAGACTCTCTCTGCCTTTTTCTAGGTCATCCAGCTAATTGCATTAATTTTAAACTGTGGCCCTGTTTGTAAAGAGGCAGCAAAGACAGTGATTGTTTTTTGCCAGCAAGATTTCTCAGTTTCTCTTTCAGGAGAGCCATCTGGACTCCAGTTCATATTTTCAGTGCCACTTCCCTGGTATCTTACCTATCCCCACTGCTGGGTTTCTGCGGAAGTGAAAATCTTTGGCATGACTCATTATGTTAACATTAAACCCATCAGTGGTACTTGGGGCAACCCCTTATGTCTTTCCTTCTAATGCAAATTTTGTTTCCTCCCTTGCAGTCTGAAATATCAAAGCCAATGTACTCCAGCATTTCTTCAGAGAAATATCATTCTAAAAGGGCTGGAAACCACTCCACCTTCTAGTACTGATATTCCAGGGTCACTCATTATCTCTTTTTTTTTCTCTCTCAGTGGTCAAATAAGAGTCTGTAAAAGAGAAGGAAAGAATCCCAATATCCTTTGATGCCAACTATAAAAAATAAAGGTCAGTTGCATCCAGATATTTCCCTTCCTATCACATTCAAGGCCTCCCTTGCACAAGGACCTAGCCTTGCTCTCTCTGTTTCTGTGCTCGTAACCCACAATTACAGCCTCTGACCTCAGGCCACTCAAGAGAAATGAAGCAAGAAGGGACATCTTGCCTGAAATTTAGTAGCATTGAGGTTGGTGGCTTGGGGCCTTATCGGAATGTCTCAAAAACATCTCAGCTATTTAATAGCAGAAGCTGAGTTTCTGGGGTGGGTGTGAGAAATAAGACACTTTCCTATGAAAGTCAGCCTCTGAGGCAGAAGTCAGGAGATGGGATGGATCGTTTGTAGCATTATGCTGTAGGATTTGGTGGGGTTACCCAGAAGGAATTGGCCTCAAAACTGGCCCTGTGCTTCTCGCAGAAAGATTTCACCACTAACACTTTGCAGAATTACATCTACCAGTTATTGGCTGGCATTTCCTAGCAGAAGTAATTTATACTTTTCTCCTCTTTTAAAAAAAAAAAAAAAAAAAGGAAAGAAAGAAAAACCACTGCCTTTCTGAAGGAACATTGGAGTGTTTAACCAATAAAGCATTTTCTTTCCTTCAGGGGAAAAAATCACCCTTCTATTTCATATAGATTTTACATGCATTTTTAACCTTTCCAGGCTTACATTACAGGGCCTGCAGTCCTACTATGATAAAGCTGACTTGTATCGTGGAGTAAAGGATAATTCTGTAAGACTAGGAGCTCTGAAGTCCTTGACTCATTTTGTTGAGGTTAATGAAGTGTGTCCCTTTAATGTCAGCTCAAGTATGGCTAATGGGGAAACAATAATGTCAAAATGAAGCAAATTACAGGAAGAGTGACATTTAGTAGCAATGTGAGACTTATCCTTGAGACAAACATCAATACCTGCTGTTTGCCATTTATGCTATGTGTTATTTCAAGTTGTTCTGAGATAAGTACATGACCAGACCAGATTTTTCTGTACTCTGTCATAACAGGAGATCAAGCCTCCATGTAAATCTTTCATTCAAATACATACCCCTAACAATTGTAGTTCTATGAGTCCACTCAGGACTGTGCTTATGGAAAGACAGGTCCAAATGAGGCATATTCATCAATGTGTGAAAACCTTGTATTCTAAATTCTGTCTCACGTTAGCTTGTCCTTGTTATTGTTTCAGCAAGGACACAGAAAGGGTGATCTGGGTATTGGCAGGTCCTATTTTTTGAGCACTCTGCAGGTTATATTCTTTCAACATACCTAAACTAGAGTAGCTGTGTGAAGAGAAAGGTTTTAAAATGAAATAGCATAAAGGAGAGTTCCCAACATTTCCCACAAAGCCTCAGCAGATGGCAGAAGTCAGGTTGCTCTCGATGCATCAAGAAAAAGATGATTGTCATTTTATTTTCCAAGAGATTCCTCCTTATTTTCAGTTTACAGTGAGCAAGTTGGATTTATCCAGGGCCTCTCTCTCTTGGATGAGTCATACACATGGATTTTTTTGCATACAGTTTTGGATTAATCAGCAATTTCACTTCGACTCACTCTCTTTCTGTTCTCTCTTCATTAAACATTCCAGCAAATGACTTTGGGTTCAATCCTGTGCTTATCCAATCCCACAAATTTTGACATTCTCTTAAATGGTGAAAAGATGAAACCCATTTCAGGCTGCAAACAAGTTAATTTAGAGAGAATGCTTATGAAGATTGAATTTAAAATGAACCATGTGGCCAAGCTGCCCAATCAGGATGGATAAGTCCCAGCAACAAATAGCCCATGAACAGGCTAGGGAAAAGGGTCATTTATTTGAATGACTTCACAGCTGGACTCACACAATATGTATATTTAAAGGCAAAAATGAAATATAAGTCATCCAAGAAACAACCTGCTATGAATCATTGACAAAGAAATGCATTTGCAACAAAGAGTCTCAAATAGCAAAATTTTTGCACTAGGCAGTGTGTTGTAGATTCAAATCTTACATGAGACCAAGGCTTCTGAATGGACCATGAATCTAAAACATAGAAAAAAAGCCTCTCCCATACCTTTTAGCTGCATTGTATTTTGGGAAAAACTCAGGTATTAACTCATTCCTTTACATGATCTCTCTGGTGGTTTTTTTGAAACGTTGGCGCTTTTGCAAAAACAATGTCCTTTTTTCTACTTGGGAAAGGCCTGGGCATCAATGGCTGATGCAGTCCAAGAAGTGCAAGCAGAATGACTAAAATCCTGTACATAGCTCTGAACACATAAACTAGACTCTAAGTCACTGAGCTGGCTTGCCAAAAGGACACAAATGAAAACCAACTTCAGTTCCTGCTGGCAGCAAGCTTGGAGGAAAGATGATCTGTTTAAGTCTAGTCTCTTTCCTTGGGCAGTCCCTTGTTCAAAATAAAAAAATTAAAATAATGTCACAGTGCCAATATGTTTACTGAAGAACCCTGCATGGCGCAAGCACTGTGCAGTCCAGGTGACTATGTGCCAGAGTCTGCACTCAGAGCCGTGGCAGGCTATTCCAAAACCTTGCTCTCCCTGCACACTCCTCTTCTAGAGTCTCTGTACTTCCACAGTCTCTTGTGCTCCAGTAGGAATGGCCCTAATGACCTGAAAACCTCCAGTTTAGATTTCAACCAAACATATTTCTCCCAAGAAAGCAAAGGAAGGAGCCATTCAAAACCAGTTTTTCCTTTTTAGTCCACTTTTAGAAAGCAATCTGTCTCTCATGTGCAACCTTGATCATCTTGAAGGAAGGTTAGGGTTGAGGCTGGGTGTCATTTCAGGTCCATTTCTAAAATCTCATGGTCACTGGGGAGCCCAGTATACATTTATTTATTTTTTTGCACTGGGAAAATGCAATGTGTTTTTTTCCCAATAGCTTGAGGATTTTTCTGGGAATGAGAGGGTGTTGGGTTGAAATGTCACAGATTTCATGGTAAGTTACCCAGGTTTTCTTTGTTAGGGATATCTGATGTATTTGCGTGTCTACAGAATATTTGCCACCCTCTTCTATGAGGCATTGAAGCCAGGCTTCCAAATGCTGAGTAAATCTTTATTCCTTTTTTATGCCCAGCTTAATTTATTCCATCAGCACTGGCTACATAAAGACATAAATCTTCTTATGGAACAGTACAAAACAACCAGCATCAATTTATAATTTCTAATGATTGAGCTGCAACTGGCAGATGGCCAGGAATTAGTGCACTTCAGCTTTTCCTCAGGCTTCATATAATAAAGTGAAATAATTGGGGTAATCAATTTTGAAAAACAAAAAGCTGCACCTGTTTTGCTCACCCACCAGTTGGACTACGACATCCTGGTCACTAAGAGGCCACGATTTAGTTGAAAACAAAGAGAGGTCTTGAAGTTCATGGGGAAAGGAAACATCTTGAATGTTCAGCCAGGTCTCCAGAGCTGCCCTCAGTCATTTGTCACTGGAGATCTGCAGAAAGACAAGGTCTTTCATGAGGTTTCCAGCTCCACCAACTGGGTACTGAGACAGAAAAAAAATAAATAAAAAATTAAAAAATGAGAAAAGTCAGGTGTCATTCTTTCTAGCTTTGATCTTCGAACTCCGTGTAAGTGCTAAGAACTTCAGCTACTCCAAACATTTGCTTCAGTGGAGGGTGGGATTTGATGAATTCAGGATGTTTGAGGGAAGAGACATTTCTAAAATAAACATCTTCCTAACAAAAGTTCTCTTGAAGTAGTCTGGATTACCTTCTACCCTCTCCTCTTTCATGCCTCCCTATGAGAAACTACACCAGAGGGAACAAGCCTATATTGGGAGTGGCTTCCTCATGGTATTCAGACGGTGGCTGTGGGGAAGCAGTAGCTTGAAATAGACGAGTCTCTGGTTAACATGCTGAGGAACTAATCCAGAATGGATGTGAGAACACATTCAGAGCCTCCTCTCCTATACTGGCTGGCAGACTCAACAGGCTACAGTAGACTTAGGTCTTTAATTCCTCTAGGTAAGTACATGCTGTTGGGGGTGGGAAGGGTGCGCATGAGTCTCCTGCATCAGTTAGAGAGCCCACTACCTTTGAATGTACATTGCATATCCGCTGTGTGAATTGGAGGTGCAACTGGCAGAGGTAGCATGCTGTTACTGTACAAGAACAGATGGTTAAAGAGAGATGTGATACATTTACATCTCTTTGCTTGCCAGCAAAAATATACGGATATTCAAAATCCTGGCTCTTCTTCCTGGTTCTGGGAGGAAACATGGCCTAAGCCAGTACACTCAACATGATCAATCACTTAGATTTAGTATGTAATCTTTCTAAAAGGCAGATTGTCATAAAAGGGATCTTAGCTCTGTATACATTTCTTATAAAACCTTTCCATAAACTTATTTTTAAAATGTATAAATGGGTTCTTATCTGCCTCCTCAGGCAGTGATATAGGGCTGCCTTAAATAGAAAACTGCAAAAATGAAGAGTTGAGACTAATAACCATGACCTTCACTTAGGCTGGCAGCTCACTGCACTTTTTTTGTATCTCAGAGAACAAACACTGCTGTGACCACCTATATTGCTGTTGTTTGCAGTTATGTCTTTCTGTTTAGGGTTTCAACTTATCTGCCTGCCACATAAGAAATTTACAGTAGAGACTGAAACATTTCAGACACAATGTTCAGAGATTTTAATGCCTGGGTGACATTCAATTTTTATAAACTTTAAGGACCATAAGAACATTGCCATGTCCAGGGGTTTAACCCCAACATAACAGCACCTTCGTCTTCCCCAGCTCATTCCCTCTCAAGTTTCTTCCTGAAAGCATTAAGATTTCAGACTGTTTCCAGAAAAACAGTTAGGGAAAAAAATGTCTGGTTTAGAAGAGTAATTTATTTCCTTCCATTTCATTTTCAGAAATGGCCAGACATAATGTTAAAACATTAATTAAAAAAAAAAAAAAGGAAAACCAAAGGAAAACCAGCCTGAGTCACAGCATAAACATGGAAAGTTTCAGTCCAAATGGTTAAAATTTGACAAAGTAATAAATCCATGAAAAGAAGACCTTACACTGGAGAGTGTTAAGAAAAGTTTAACACCCATATTGTTATTCTCAGAGTTAATTACATAATGCATTAATAAATGGGTAAAGGTTGTTATTCACAGAGGTGTTTTTGGCCAGTACTGCACTTAATGCCCCTTAGGAATTCACTGTCTTACAGCAGCTGCTGGAAGAAATGCTATCTGCTGGGCAGACACTGCTGTGTTGTTTGGAACTGTAAGAAAGGAGTAAGATCCCATGTAAGGTTATGAACCCCTTTTCACCTTGCGTTATGCATCATCAATCTTTAAACATGATGTTCCTGTTCATAGTCAAGCAAATACCATACTGCTTTAAAAATTTCTTAAAAAAATAATCATCAAACCAGTTATAAAGGTAGTGAACAGAGAAGCCAATTCATTGTAATAAGCTCAAATGAGAGATAATGATCTAAATACCTCCACATTTTAGGAAAATGTGCACCTGGAATCTACCCAGGGCTTTCACAATGGGCTGAACCAGCTCCTTCAGACTCTGGGAAAGTTCAGACCCACATTCCCACTCCCTGGCTCGGAACCATCTCAGCTTTGATCTTGTGTATATTTCATCAAGTTGCACACCACTGGTTCCCAATTGTGGCTCGGGTCAATTGCATCATTTAAGGAAAGTGCTACAGAAGGTGTGGGGAAAACAAACATTTTTGGTCCACACTCTCTACAAACATCCTCCCCCTCCTCCCCCCCAAATAAAATAAAATAAAATAAAATAAAATAAGAGGGTAAAGAAAAGAAAGAGAGAAAGAGGGAGGAGGCAGCATGTGATATCATGTGAACCATTTTCAACCAAGCTGTGTTGCTGCAAGGGTGAAAAAATGCTGCCTCCTTAAGAACTATTCATTCCCAGCCAGAAGTTATGGGCCAAAAGAGGGGATTTCCCAATGAAATTCTGTGGCTTGTGTTATGCAGGAAGTAAGACCCTATGAGTTTTAATGGTCACTGAAAGCTTTAAAGACATTTCAGCACGCTTGCAAGATACACACATAGGAGTTTTACTGAGCAGGCCACTCCAACCTACGTTCTGGCAGCTGGATAATTTCCATTGGCCTCACATTTGCTTGAGTGAAAATAAAGATTTGTGCCTCTGATTCCCAGTTCAGACTAGAACCAGCTTGAGTCTGTGGTGTTGTTTCCAACAACACATTTTTTTGGTTCTCTCCATGAGTTCAGCCCACATACTGGTGATTTGGAAAAATGAGCCAGAACGAATGGCCCAGCTTGGGAGTGTTTTATAAGTACTGATATGACACACAGGAACAGGAGTTTGCATGCCTGGAGAAGCATTGGCACCATAAGAGATCTTTCAGCAAATTTGCCTTCTATCTGTTCAGGGCACTGTGATTATGTTTCATGGGGCTTCTGTCAAGTCCTCTAAATTGCCCAGTTAACCTGGACGTAATCCCACCAGAAAAACAAACAAACAAAAAATAATAAATCAATTAAATTTTAGAATTCAAATATTTCACATTTTGAACTCAAAAGAAGGAAAAAGAGTTCAAAGAAGTGGTTTTTAGAACCATCCACCCAGCCTGCTATGTCACTTCAAGAAATACTTTGGGTCATTGTTTTCAATAGACAACAGAGGATATGGGCCCTTCAGTGGTAAGCACTGATCACTATCTGTCTGTGCTGTGCTTCTGTTTCTGAAAATGAGGCCATGAATGCTTACTAACATCTAAGGAGCTTGTGGAACTGCACTGGGAAGGGCCACAGTGAGCAGACCTCTTCTTCCTCATTTCATTCATCCGGATCCCATCACAGAGCAATAACTGTGGGCAGTATGCTCCCTGTGTTGTTGTTTCAAAGGAAGGTAGCCCTACGTTCATAGTACAACCCAACTCTAATGACTCCTTGGTAAAAAAAGCAATGGGAGTTTCTTAGTGGTAAACAACATTAATCACAATTTCCCATCGGTGCAGACTATTATGAAGCGATTAAAGACTGTTACAATGAAGGAGGGAGGGTGTCATGGGGGTGGTATTTGTTTTGACAACCATTCATTTCCCAAAATCCCTGGGAACCATGTTCATATTTAAGTACATGGAAATCTCTGAGGTCAAAGGACTGAGGCAAAATATTAATAGTTTCTCACTCCCTTGTGTTACAATCTTCTTCCTCTGTCTCCATTAGCCAGTGTCAAAAAGTGACACTGTTAAGGGTCTTTCATAGACCCTTAACTTTCCCCCAGAAGGTTGTGTCTGTCTACTGCTGGGACCCCACAGCCCATGGGAAGCTTTTGGAATTTGGGTAAGCAAATGGTTTCTTCAGAATTTGTTTGCCCAAGTGCATTTAATTCTTTTGGCTTTGGCACGATCTTGTATTACTGCTGTCATCCCTCTGTTACCTGATATAAACATTTTGAGACAGTTTCTTTGTCTAATAAAATGCCTACAGACACTGCAGGTTGTTTGGTTCATGCCTGGCAAGTCTCCAACAGCTAACCCATGTCCTGCTCCTTTTCCAGGAACCTTCCTCAAATAAAATTAATTGTTGCTTAGGTGTACTTTTGTCATCAAGCCAAAGCTATAGGGATCAGAGCCAATTAATGATTAGAAGTAAATAGAGCCACAGTGATTATTAAGTTCATTCCACTGTTGTTTGGTACTTCCTGGTTGCCACAATATGGAGTCAGGGATTTCCCACCCTTCTTAGCCCTTCATATTCTTTTCTTTTTGCAAATACTTCTTTAGCCCTATAGTTTTTCTAATAATAATAATAATAATAATAATAATAATAATAATAATAATAATAATAATAATAATAATAATACTTAAAAGCACAAAATTGCATTTTACTTCTCCTCCAAATATGGAATGTATCAGTTTGGGTGTGGTGGTATTCAGCAATTTTACATGGTTTTGGCAGTAGTGGTACTTAGCGGTGCTTGCAAGCAACTTGGTATAAGGAAGACTCTGTATGAAGGCTATCCCACTGTGGTATTAGTAAGTAATTAGTGTAAGTAACTTTTCACTGTGCAGGAGATGTTGTCTTACTAGACATGCTGGGGGAAGCGGGGGGGGAGAATAGAGGCAAAAATATTATTTTCATCTCACAGAAAGGCAAACAAGACAGGAATGTGATATAAAATGTCTGAAATGGGGCTTAGAAATCACAGTTAGAGCTCATGAAATATAGGAAAAGGCATGATCCACATATGTACTCTTCCTCTGGGATCTCCAGCCAACAGCAGGAGTTGAAGATAGTCAGCATATTGCAGGATTTAGCTCAGATTCTGTCTTCCAGAAAAGTAAAGGGGATTGAATATGAAATTTGTAATACATGTTTTACCACTGCAGGAAAAGTGCAGAGGACACTGCCATGCTATGTTAATTCTAGGTCTTGCAGAGAGTGCCAGCATCTTGACTGTAGAGGAAAAAACATAATTGTGAATAGGTGTAATACACAAAATCAGGAACAATTAGCTGCAGGGGCAAGATTTAATGGCTTTTTAAAGTTTCCATCACTCAGTCATAGGGAGGTTTTTCTAACATAAACCAGTGACAAATTGCTAGTGAGAACAGAGCCAAAGGAATGGTTCTGTTTCAACATCAGGAGTTAATCGACCCAGCATAATCACACACTTTGGTTATATTTATCTAATATAATTCACTGAGAAAAATTCTTGAGTCAAAATAGCAGGTTTCCAGAGTCAGTCAGGGAGCCTGTTAAATAAATACCATGTTTTGAGGGGAAATATATCAAAAGGAAGTTTCACGTTTCTCAAGCGAAAGGTCTGAGTCCTGGCATTTTTCTCTCTGCTGTTCAATTCCACAAACATCTGAAATAAGACAGTCTGCTTGCTACTGAAAACTCCCAATGAAACCTGAAACTGAGGGAATATCCTACAAGGAAAAGACTGGATGCTCTGGTGTGAAAAGCTGTCTTCAGCTTGAGGACAGCACAAAATCTGCCCCTTGCATGGCCTTCTTCTGATTTTCTGTTCTAGGGCAAATTTCAGTTCTGAATTACTGAGTTTAGCCAGTTAGGCCAAACTAAGGGCATGAAAAAAGCTTCTAAGAATCAAATGGCTTAGTCAAGAAAGTGTGTTCTTTAGATACTTTTTCTGTTTTTATAAGTTTTTTTCCCTAAATGATCAACTCTCACCATCTCTGCTTCCAGAGTTGTTTCTGAGTGAACCTGATTAGATACTGGGAGAATTATTGCAGGGGTTGTAAGAAATTCCTTGTGATAATTCACACTCTTTTTCTGAGGCACCTGAGCTAGCATGAATATCTCATCCTGCACCAGATGAATATGTCTGCTTTGAGTCTCCCAAGTAGAGATATATGACCCATTTTCTGCCAGGCACTTTTTCAGATACATTTATCTTCAAGAATTACTATCGAAAGATGTAAAAAGAGAAGGTTCTTTCCTTAATTTAGGTGCGCAGTATTTATTCTGAGAGCATTTTTGGTGGTTGGTTGCTTCTTACTATTTAGAATTTACAAAAAATTACTCCAGTGAAGCTGGCTTGTCAAGATCACTATTTCATCAGTCCCATTGGTGTCAGTGGCTGAAAGGGCACAACCAAAGACAGAAACACTCCGTGTAGCATCTCTGTGTTTTAACTCCTTTCATAAACTCAGATTATGGCCAAATTCAGAGATGGGATTTAGGAGTCATGGACCTTTAACCTGGCCATTTCTAAGTTTTTATGAATGATATATTTCTGTGCAGGATGACAGAGGAAGCTCTTCTGCTGGGATTTCTGAAATATTTGACTGTAATCAAGATGTTTTTGCATAGGTATTATTTGAAAGATTCCCTGAAATGTCTATCCTCCACCCTGAACCTAAGGTAGTGCCTAAAATTTCAGACCAATTTCCTCTGCTGGAAAGTATTCACGTCCAGAATAAATACGATCACTTGTCTGGAGGCTTTTCTAGGAGCAATGCAAGTGAAAGCTGAGCAGATGATTATTTCCAATGGTGTCTTAGATCTTGTACAAAACAGAATAACAGAGTGAAAGGAATTTTGGAGAGATTAGGAAAGAGGTACCACTAAAGGCTCCAAATGAAGACAAATGGAGTGGGGAAAAGCGCTATCTGGGAGACTGACAAGGATACCAGAGGGAATGGAAAACAAGAGAGACAGCCAAATCAAGTAACAGAGAGAGTGTGCTACTGATGATCCAAGGGCTTTGTTAAAAGGTTGCCAAGGTCAGAGAGACCTGGAACAAAGGGTCTAAGGGAGACCCCTCCAAATCACTGACAAGAAGGCAGAGAGGTCAATAATTCAGGGAGACACTACAGGGAGTCTTGCCTTGGACTCCACAACAAGGAATACAAATGATGTCCAGGTTATTTTAAGAGATGCAAGAAACCCTTTTGGAGGGGAGAAGAGAACTGTGAAAAAGGTTTCTCAGGGGAAAAAAAAAAAAGTGGTATGAAAGGAAATGGTTTTGTTAAATGCATCCCTTGGCAAATTTGCATTTGAGAAAGATCTACTCAGAATGTTTTATCTCTTCCAAATTCTTGCACAGTTCCTGAGCAGCAACCAACCGGAGGGAATACCTTCATGCCTCTTGCCCATCAGACTTGGAAATAAATGTCTCCTTCAGTGGAAACAAAATGTTTTTTTTTTCTCTCCTTCTCTGAGTTATCTCAGCAGGTTTATTGTTATGAAGGGACTGAAACATATGCCTTTTCAACTTTTACTTAATTTTGCACTTGTTGTTTGAGAGCTTGTTGCATGAGTAAAGGAGAACCAAGGAGCTTTGACCCAGGCTTGGTCCTTTGCCCTTTTACTCATGGTGGAGACCTATGTGGTGTGCAAAGGGTTACCTAGAGAGAGGTCTTTGGCTGATGCAAACTCCTCCCTCAGCAAATGCTGTAAAGGGTTAAATGCATAATAAACCCAGTGGGGAAGGAGAAGAGAAGAGAAGGCTAGCCAAGCTGTTTCTTGTGCAGCAGTGCCAAAGCAGTTATTTATAGCATCCTGGACCAGAGGCTGCCATTTTCCCTTTTCTCACTCCCTGTGAGGTGAGAGGCATTTTCACTCTCCCCTGCTCCCTCTCTCATAATTTTGGCAGCTCTGCTCCTTGAACTTGACCAAACGCAGCCAACCTCAACACAGCTGTTTGATAAACAGAAACAGGGGCAGCAGGCTGGGCTTTGAAGAGGCTTTTGCAGAGCAATAACTGAAGGTTTGAATAATGGTGCGCAGTTGGCTGAAGGCTCCTCTAGTTTGGAAGGACATCAGGCAAAGCAAGAGTTCGTCAAATAATTAACAAAAATTGAGAGGAGAAAGATGCCAAGACAAACAGGGGCCTTTGAAATGGTGCTCACTTCATGGCCTCTCTTCTAAACATTTGGTTATGCACATGCACACACACTCATGCTGAAGGAATCGCCTCATACATGTGTGTTTAAACAAGCTTGGTACCATGGTGAGACCTCAGAGGTTCTTGACGGACTCTGTCAGAGAAGAAAACATGACACTGGTGAGAAAAATTGGCTCTTTACACAGAAATCTAAACATTTCACCCACCTTTTTGCTACCACATTTTCCCTGCCTTCCCATGCACAACCTACAGACACAAAATGGGGTAACGGTAATGAAGGGAAAAAATGAGAAGGCACCCAAAGTTAGAGGGAAGTGAAAAAAATAAATGACATGCTAATACTTACAGCCCTCTTGGAAATATGAAAGATTGTTAAGAGGATTTGCTAGCCTACCCGTGAGTATACATGTTCCCATTCTCTGATGTGGGGAGTATTCAAGAAAAGGAAACGTCTTCCAGTGTGATGGGCAGGGGAAAGTATGGCTTTATTTTTTTAAGATATTCCTTTCATGAGCTGGGCTTTTGGGATTACACCAGGATGTGGAAAATGTTTAAGAGGAAAGGCTGATGCTCTCAAGATGGGTCAACACCTATATTCTGGAGCCTTTGGGACGTTTACCTCAGAGTTTAGTTCTAATTTGATAAATTGGCTGGCCTTTTGTTTTAGATCTGACCTTGGACATCTGCTTCTAAGTGAGTTTCAGCCCCATTCATTTAGACAGCATTATTTAAAGGTGAAAAAGATCTGATGAAACCCAAAGCTCATGTTAAGCCATATTACCCCAATGAAAGCTTGTTCCTAAATAAGCACTGTTGTACATTGCCTGGTCATTTTTTCAGTATCTCAGGAAGTGGGCTTCTATTCTCCCCTTTATAGCATTTCCCACTGATCCAGGCTCCGACACCAGAAGCTTTGGCAGACTATGTTTCCCCCTATTCACCTATAATTTTTTTCATTGGAGGGTGCAGGAGGAATGAAGGAATAACAGACTATCCCAAGGCTGTACTTTTTCCTCAGCTTCTAGCACACGCAGGACTTCACAGTTCCACAAGCAGCTAGAACAATTGCCTTCTGTGAACTCAACTGGGGATTAATTTTGCACAAGGTGTTTCTGAAGGCTTGCAAATAGTTCCTGAATTTCAGTGTCAGTGAGTGCCTCTGGCAATAGGTTAACAAGAGTGTTAAAGAGAGAAGGCTTGTCTTTCCTCACCAGGCTGACAGAGTACAGTCGTTAGCAGGGCCTGCTCTCCACCTACACAGCCCTGCTCTGGAGTTCTGTCTCCATCACCCGATCAGCCCGTTTCTTTGAAGGCATTTATTTCTGTACTCACACTGGGACGTGCCAAGTGGGTAGAACTCTGTCCATGGTGCAGACATTTTAGTTAGGACCCCTCTGGGTTATACTAAATGCTTTGCCTGCTGAGGAAGCACAGGCACATGTTAATGCACAGCAGAACCTGGGATCAGGCTCTGCACAGATGAGAGCCTGGCAGCTAGGCTTCCATTTGGTCCAACCAGTGATGTTTAAAAATGTGATCAGATCTTGCAAATGTTTGGGACCCAATGGGATTCTGGGAGACTTGCCTCTGTACTGTTTGCTCTGGCAAGGGAAACGCAGCACCTGCCATCTGCACTGGTGGCATGGTGCCAAGAAAGGTTTTTTGGGGTGTCACCTAAGGGAAAGATGAAGTTTTACCCCTTTCTCAGGCCTCAGCATTGGGTGTGGACACAGGCTGTGCTGACAGAAGGCAGCTTTTACTGGCATAACAGGTAGTGCAGACGAGGCCTGACACTGGCAGAAAAGATCTGAATTTGTGCCAGAAACTGGTGTTTTTTTGGACATTCATCTCAAAGGAAGGGGACCAGAGACCAGTGATTTGCCAAGAAGCCCTCAGATGCTAACCACTTTCAACACCTCTAGGCATGAGCTGGATTTAGTCTGGCAATTTCTGAAGTAAAGCACTCCAAAACCCATTACCTCCTCTCTTCACAATCTCATCAATAAATAGTAACTGGAGGTGCAGCCCAGCATGAGGGACCAAGCCTGTGACATGCAAGAAGGGGCTGTTGTTTCATGACAAGTCTGATAGTGCCATGTTCTTGGACTGACTCCATTAACTTGATGAGGGACTAGCAAAAAGGATGTCTAAGTGCTTTCCCTCTCTCCCAGATTTATCCTGGGGGCAAATTTTTTCATCCACAAGAACCTTGTCTATGAAAACATGTGAAACAAATGTGTCATTTCTCTCTTCTCTCTCTCCCCAGTCTCCTCACTGTAGTCTGGCAAATGTCTTTTTATGAATTTGAAAAAAAACATTGGTGCACTTATTTCGGCATGCTTTTATAACCAGTATTCCTTTCTAGGGCAGTTGCCATACAGGGTAGATTTTTCAATGTGATTTCTTCTTGCCCTTGTCAAGAGGAAAATTAGACTCCAGGCACCTACAGAGGTGATGATGTGCTTTCTTTACAGTGGATAAATAAAAATCTTTCACAAAATTTCCATTCAGTGGTTACAAGACTGAAATGAAAGCCTAGTGTTTAACCAGAGGGGGCTCCAGTGTGGCTTAGAGTAAATAAATGAGCCAGTTGGGAAAATTGATTGAAGAGAGTGAATTCACAAGCAAAACAATTGCTTGGAGCTCTTATCACTTACATGTGAAACGTGCTGGCCTTTGAGCCCTCTCAGCAGGGAAACAAAGGTAGACACCTAAAGCATACTTCTCTAGGGAGGTACATTGGAGCACCTATAGAGGACTGCCAGCCCTGGAGGATAAGTGTAAAAAACCCCACCTGTCTGTAAGTCATGAGGTGGATATGTGATATTCAGCACTGCCAGGAGACAAGTACAAGTGTGGTTCTCTGTTTATGTATGTTAACAAACAGCAAACGGAGTCATAAAACCATGAAAACATAAAGAGGTTCAGTCCTTGCCCATGTGTGATCTAGTAGCTGAGAGGTAGAGAGAAGACCTCTAAGTCTTTAACTGCCTTTCCCCCAAAACTGTTGCAGCTTCTGCAAAGTCACCATTATTGACAGAGCCTAAATCACACCTGTATTTGTGTCCCCAGTGGCTAATGGCTAAATGTCACCTAATGGCTGAGACAGTTGTTTTGGAGGAAGCGGTGCTAACACGAATTCACCTGCTTCTGGGCAGCTCAGGAGCCTGCTGAGGACCATGGCAGGGACACCCTACCTCTTTCTGTCTCAATTCTATGACAAATTTCTTTGAAGAAGACGTGACACAAAATGTTGTTATGTGCACAGGAAACATTCTAGGGGTATATTCCACTATTCCAGGTTTAGCCCTTCCTAAACCCAAGCATGGGCATTTCAGTCTTGACCTGCAGCCAAGAGCGTGGTGAAGCTATAAGCTATAGACTGCTTAATTCTCTTCTCAAACTGTCTTCCCCCTGCGGTGTAGCCCTAACCTGCTTACAGGCTGTTGTCTCAGAGCATCTGCGGGAGAATCCTGGGCACTGATGGGCTGAAGAATTTTCGAAACACAAAGTGTGTGTATGGCAGGGGAGCAGCAGAGCAAGCCTGGCCAGACTGGTGCTTCCTTCAGGTCAGCGTGGGGACTGTGGCTGCAACGCGTTGGAGGCCCACCAGCCAGGCTGTCAGTGACCGGTTGGAAGGAACAGAAGGATCTGAAGGGCTTGTTCATGGGGTTTGTTGCACTGTGGAGCTGCTGGCTGCAGAAACAGCTGGCCTTAAGGCAGGGTCATCCAACTGGCTGTTCAGCACGGCCAGCTCTTGGAGCAGAGGTTTCCTCGGAGAGCAACCCTGGCTAGCAAAGTCTATCTGATACTGCTTGCTCTGGATAATCACTGAACCCAGATTTCAGGTTGGATGATGTGTTTCCCATTAAATTTGTTCTGTCTTGTGCTTTGTTACATGAATGGCACTGCAAACGGTACCTCTTTTTCTTAAATGCCTTTCCAGATTTGCACCCTCCCACCCCTGCAGGCAGGCTGCCTACTCATATTTAAAGGCACAGCACTCAGAAACCTGAATTAGAGCTGTGCAGCCCCCGCACTCATGTCTGCAGGACAAATATGTGCATCAGTAAAGTACAGAAGGCAATGAATAACTTTTTTCCTTCCTTTTTTTTATTGTATTTTTTTTCCCTTTCAGGTGCTATGTGATGAAATGAAGATATCTAAGAACCACAGGAAGCATTTATTTTAAGTACGGGCTAATGCCATGAATGTTATTTGCATGACAGCCCAGTGAACCGCAATATGAATAAAGAAAGGAAAAACTAGTGTTTTCCTGACCAGTAAATCTCTCTGTTGCTTTCTCAGGCTTCCTATCAAAGCCAATTTGCATTTCTTTGCAGACCGTTAGTTATGTCAGTAAGTTACAGACAACATCAGTGAGGGTTCAGAATTGCATGAGGGTTTGTGAATAGATGCTGACATATTTCTTGGGGGGCAGGAGCTGGGGGGTGCTGGAGCTGGGAGAGGAGGTGTTGGTCTGGCTGATATCTTTCCCTTGATATATAGCTGGTAATTTAAGCCCATCAAAGTGAACTCAGTTTTGATATCCTGGAAACAATGCTCTCTTTGTTCAGCTGCAAAAGAAAGACAAGCAAGCAGAAGCAAAATATTCTAGCACAAATATCCTGCTGGTTATCAGGCTGATAGAGAGAATCAGGCAGAGGATAACCTCTGTCTGAAATGGTCAGTGTCCTGGCAAATATCAACAGAAGTAACTCAAGTTCATCAGCCTGCACTTAGAAACGGATACAGAAAGCCCTACCCAGACACAGAGTGTAGTCTTGCATTAAACTATTAACCACCTGAGTACCTCAAGTGAAGTGTGATTAAGTGTCCTGCTGACCAGCTGCTCTGTCCAGCTGAGAGTAAGCTGCTTTTCAGTAGTGGGTACAATCTCTTCTGCATAATGTCAGGTAGGCATCCTGCCAGGAAGCTGAAGATAACCATCCCTCCTTTTGCTGAGCGAGTCACAGACCCTCTCTCAGCATTTATGGCTGGGAGGCTTGCTGGGTCTTGCTTCTTATCTGAAAACTACCGTCAGCCACTGCTGGTCTAAGGATGTCATAAGCTCCTATTCTCACTGTCTAGGTTTTCCATGAAGGGTTGTCTGGTTGTTTGCTCACACCTTGCCCCAGCTTCACTCAGCCTATACTAGCAGAGGGAATTTGACAAGATCCCAAATGGCTGGTGTCTCTGTAAGGATCACAGAGAAAGTGAGCCAAGAGTGGCCACCAACTCTACTAGCTCATTCACAGCAGGTGATTTGGAAGGCCAAATGGTACTTTCATGTTGAAATGTCAAAAAACAGATGATGAGTTGACTCTGTACAGGATAGGCATGCAGGGAAGTAAAAAGGCACCCCTCAAAATGATGTAGGTTTTTTCACATGAGCAAGAATCCCTACAAAGAAAAGGCCACCCACAGAGAAACAGAAGGCATCATTTCCATTAACCAGAGTGCTAGTTTAGTCTCTAATGTTCAAATTGGTTGACAATTTCTTCTGCATCCTAAATTACAGAGAGGATGTAACTTCTGGAGGAACTGGATTTTGACATCCCCACCCCACTGCTCACCCCTTTCCTCCAGGCAAGGAAGACAGCAGCAAGCACCACACAGGTCATGCGTGAAGGGTCATCCGATACGAGAAAGGTCCGTAGCTGTGTGAACGTGGTTTCTCTGGTATGAAAGACGAGGCCCATTAAGATTCAAGCCAGTGTCAACATGACTCATTGGCTAATACATCCTTCACTGCAGGGCTCAGGAGGTCACTGTAGGTTCAAGTCTCACACTGGGACTTGGACTAGTGCTTCCTGCTGTGGGGAGGGGAAGGGAGGTGCTGCAATTCTGGAGGTGCTTCCCATTGGAGGAGAGAGAGATTTTAATCAGATATCCCTGCTGGCAACTATTCCAAAGGGGAATTAATTAGACCAGGACAAGTTCATCCCTGGTGGAGGCTCCCTTAGCTTCAGTGGAGCTCTGTTGGAAATGATTGTGTTGGTATTTTGGAGAAGGGCTGTGTACTATTTCTTTCTTTTTGTTGTTGTTGGTTTGGGGTTCTTTTTTTTTATTTATTTATTTTTTGAGTGACCTGGTCTTCTGGCTTGTGTCTCCCCTGGCAGACAAACAGGCTCAAGCAGCCAGAGTGTTTGTATGAGCCCTTACCGAATTGCTGCACAAGCTTCTGGCCTGGATAAATTACCACTTCATTGCTTTGTAGACCCCTTTCCTTCACCTTTCTGCTAGGACCTGGGGACCTAGGGTCGTGGGGAAAGGGGTATACTGTCCATCTGTCTCTTTCTCCATTTCCCAGACATGCAAACCCCTAACATGGATGAAGTGATGGGACAGCCACATATGTCTCCTGTTCCCTGCACAGCCAGCTCTTTCATGCTTTTCCATCAGCAGCTCTGTTTTTAACACTGCTCTGTCTTTGCAGAGAAATGCATGAAGTTGCAGCATCTTGGGGAACTGTGCACCAATGGCCATGGGCTCAGCAGGGGATAATGTCTGAGCAGGTATATCCTTCTTTCCTGTAATTTCAAACATCTTGCTGGAGCTTGGTTAAATGTTTTTTTGCAGAGTGATGACAGCTGAGGAACACACAGAAAAGACAGAGTTCTTCCGCAGCCAGCTTCTAAAGGCTTAAGTCCCTTTTTCTTGCTGAAACATAAAGGAGTATTCATCCCTTATGATCAGCTCAATTGGCAGTGAAATACAGCCACCTCTGTGGTGAAAACACAGCACTGTGGACAAGAGAGGGAGGAGAGTCCTCATTGTGAAGAAAAACTAGTAGCAAATTTAAGGGAAGGTGAATGTCAGTGTTGTCTGAGCACAGCTGGGCTCCTTCTTCTCTCAGAAAGAGGCCTCTGTGGAGGTCTTTAATTCCAAAAAGTGTGCAGCACCTGGTCTGAGAGCATCATCTAAAATGTAAGAAAAGTGGAAGCTGTCAGAATCTCTCTTTGTGGAAATATTCTGCAGTATGAAACAGGCTTTCTTACAGACACAACATCTTGGTGTAGAGTAACCAGTAAAAAATATCCAGCCCATAGCTCCTTTTGCTTCTCTCTTGTGAGTGGCCCCTTTTATCTATCCCCTCTAAATGATCTGAGCAAGCTGCTTCCATGATCACTTTGAATTTTCTTCTCTCCCGTTTTTCAAGCAAAAACCATCCACCCTGGCTGTCAGTTACCCACTAGTAACCTTGAATCTGTCTGCTGATCAAGTTTGACAGAGGGTGAAAAGCAGTATTGCATTCCTACTGGTATTGTGAAAATAGGCAACTAGGGCAGAGGGAAGAGAAACCCTCTGAAGGGGAAAGTTACAGCAGGGAAAACACTATTTTTAAACACCAGAAAATCCAGCCAAATAACATTATGCCCCAGAGTCCACACTCAGTCTGTTCTGCTCTTCACAGGACTGATTGTTTCTGAATCAGTTGCACGGCAGATTTGACTGGTTGCTGCCTGTCTCATTCCTCATCTTCCTTCTTAAAATCACTTTCGTAGGACCGGGGAGAACAGAAGTAGTTCAAGAGAGCAATCCAAGGGACTACCACTTTGGGAGAGACCTTGTGTTAACCTGGCTGGCAGCTCATTTAAGGAGACAATGAAGTGGGTCAAATCATCAGCTCTGAGGTCATTTGAACGGGAAGGAGTAAAGATGGGTCAAGTCATTTGTTTGCATTAAATTTGTCAGCACATACAGGTGATGCTGACTGGATAGTTTTAAAATCTCCCTTTTAAATCATCAGAACTGAAGGTACATAAGCAGCCTGATGATGTTAGTGTAAAAAGACTCATTCTAAGGCTTTGGCAGACCCTGCTGTCCTGTCTGATTTGCCACAGTATGGATAAAGGAGGATCTTCAGCAAGGCTTGTTCTGAAAGAGTTAATGTATTTTACAAGGAAAGCTGCCATCCCTCAAGGTCATTTTATCTCTTAGTTACATGAATTCTAGGAAAGCAAAGATTCCTTCCAAGTAAGTTGCTGGTTTATCCAAGTGATGCTGTTACAGAAATTGTTGTATAAGATCCAGGTTTTTCCAGGGTATAGCGAGCATGTGTGGTGTTTAGATTTAGGCTGTGTGCTGCCAAGCTACTGACTCCCTTTTTTCTTCCCTTTTTCCTCCTCCCACCTCTCTGCACCAAATCACACGCTTAAGAATAATTAATAAGAATAATAAATAAACAGATCAAAGTGGAAACATTCCCAAAACCTGTTATCACACACGCAGTTTCAGCCCAGACCATGCTAGTTTCACATCAAGCCTTGGAATTGTCAATTCTCATTACTTGCCAGTGTTGAGTGCGGGAGGAGAGAATTTCGGTCTCTGTTTTCCAGAATCAAACCCTCTGTTTAATGCGGTGGGGAAAGTTGAGATGAAATATAGGTCTCAGGGGACTCTCCCTGTGTGAAAGCTTATTACAGCTGTAACAAAACCTTCTAATCGGAACGGATTCTGTTACATGCATGATATTCTGGTCTTGGGTGCAGGGGGTTGGGAGGTGGACAGGGAAGATGAAGAAAAGAAGACAAAAAGCTTTAAAAGCAAATAAATGAGAAGTGCATTCTTTCCCTTCCTCCTCCTCACTGCTTGCATTCGCTGTTTACACAGAACATTTTCTCTTCTGCATTTCGCCAGGGGTCTTGTGAGATCTGTAGGAGTTTTGCTGGGTCAGGCTATTGAATGGTACTGTACAGCAAAGCAAAATTTGCAAACTTGGATTCACCTACAGGAGTGGAAAATAGTCTAGTGGTATTTAAAATATAGAATCCATATTATCATAGCAAGAGAACCTAATGAGTTATCAAAAAACAATATTAATTTACAGCTGAAGACAGGGAACTACTTAAAGTGTGTCATGATATCCAATACAATAATAAAGTTGCAGACAGAATAAACCCAAAGGTACAGTCCCTGCCCAAAACAAAGTATCTCTGAGTCTATCTTGGCAATATATAATGCTTTCTCAGTTGTTTCACTAAAGCAACTGAGACAACAATTAGTGGTAATCTCTAATGTAGACATGTACTAGTTATTTTCCCATGGTTTGCTTCAATAAATCCATAAAAGAGATGCAGAGAAAGTGTGAGAGGAGAAAGAGGAAGGTATAGAAAGATGAAGTACCTTGCTCAAGATCTGGGATTAAGCCACTGTTCAGTGCTATGTCCACTGGCTTGCACTACCTCAGAGCATCAGTTTCTCATTGCTTGTAATGATCTAACAGGATGATGCCCACCTGACAGATTACTTCCGGTATCTTGACATGCTGTAAGTTCTCTGAAGCAGGATATAGTCCACAGATCAGAGATAGCTTGTCCTCAGCTAGAAGAGTGTGGAAAGGGACTGCATCACGTAGGGACTCCTGTTAGGACTTGGAGAAAAGAGGTGTTAGACAGACCCTTCACTTCTGTACACCTCCCTGTCTACAATTTGCTGGATGAGGCTGGGTGTACTTTTGCTTGCTAGTGGTGAAGTAACTACTCAGTGGTCACAATACAAGGTGCTGGTCAATTTGAACACCGTGGGAGCACTGGGTGATTGGAGCTGGATTAAGGATGTGCTTTTCAAATTCCGTTTGTACCATGCTAGAGGCTTGGTGAGCCATTTCAGCTGGTGACAGAGATTCTGAGACAAAGATGTCTTAGCACATGAGTCAGGGTTTTCTCTCCACAAGCCAGTTGGTGTGTTTCCTCTGGAAAGGCTTGTCTTCATGGGACAAAGGCTGGCATAGACTTTGTCACTGTCAGATGCCCTTTCAGAAGGGGCTTGCATTCAAGTCTTGTGCTGAAGCCTTAGCAAATAAGAAACAAGATATCAGGCTTAATACCCCTAACAGTTTTCCTTCTTCTCTTATTTGGCTTAATGTGATATTTATCTGAATATTAAGGATTTTTCTGCAAAACTTTTCTGGGGCATTTCCACCTCCCTGCTCTTTCTTTGTTTAGACATTTTATTGGAAAAAACCATACCACAACATAGTGAAGTTTATCCCAGCAATGAAATGATGCTTCCTGACTCTTAAGATTTGTATTCCCGTCTGACCCTACTTGTTTGTCTATGGTTAGCTCTTCTGGACATGGATCTTCTCTTGGTTCTCATAGGTCTATTGGTTTGCATGAATCTGGGGAAAGTTTAGGAAGGTCCCTCTCCAAAGGGTTCACGTGACATTGCCAAAATAACAGCAAAAAGTACTCTGGTTTCAAAAGCAATCTTGCAGTGATGGTGATCCATGGGGGAGATCAGAAAACATCTGATCCTCCTTGCTATTCATGTCAAGCGCTGTTTACATGCTGTGGCTTGAAGGAAGGGATCTCATCTTCAGTTCTCCCATGAACAAAGCTTCATTTTAAAGTTGCTCTCTGCTGTGAAATGAAGCTCAGATAATGAACCTTTCCAGCCCAGCCAGAGCACTTTCCAAGGTATATTTTTAGCTCTACAGTGCCAGAGATTAACTGTACATTTGTCTTAATGGTATCACCCTTTAGTGTTAATGGAAGCTATGTGTGTAAATCCCTGACCATCCAAATGAGAATACACTTTGAATGATCACAATAAATCAAAGTAAATGGAAGACCCCTGCAGGCCAAATTCATCCCTAGAGCAGCTCCTGAGGCTTTTAGGAACCTCATGCCAATCAGGCACAGTAGCACAGCAAGGACAAACACAGTAAGTCATGTCACCTGCTGTATGATTTTAAGGTAGTCATGATGATGATGCTTCTAGCTAAAGTACAGTAATTTACCCTTTAAAAATGACTTGCAAAGAAAAAAGTCATTGATTTTGTTCATACATGGAGAAACAGACTTAGTTGTTTCTTTTTGAAGAAGTTTTGTTTATTGGCATGTTCATACTTCCCAAACACATGCTCTTTCTGGTCTATTTTCCTCTCAAGAAAGCAAGATTATGGCAAGATTATGAAAATGAAGGTATCAAGAAAGTGACGCCTACTGAAGAAGGGAAAATATGTTTACTTTCAGCTGCTTTGATATCTTTGGACTGATTAAATTTGGTGAAAATGTGTCCATTTTAAACAAAAAACTTATTAAATTCTCAGCAATAACTCCAAAACTCCTTTCCAAGAAATACAGGGAAGAGAGACATAAAAGAATAAAGAAACATAGTGTTCCTGAGTCTGTAACGTGAAACAAATACCATACAATACAATATATTATATTTGTGCTTCATTTTGCCACTATAGAATTAAAGACAGACAAAACGTTGTCCTTTCATTGTCCTTTTTTAATTTGCAGGCCTTTTTTTTTTTTTTTTTTTTCTTTCAAGGTACAGTGCAACTTCAAGGACACTGGTGGAAACAGGAAAAAGTGTAAGACAAGAAAGGAGTTTCTTCGTCCAAAAGATTCTGCAGCTATCCATCTGTAGAAATGACATAGAATTATATTTCAGACATCATCAGCAACTCTTCATTTCTTGAAAAATACATGAATTCCTATTGCCCACAGTTCCCAAGTAGAACTACTTGAACAGAAAAATGAGAACTGGGAAGTTAAATTGGCTTCTTGGTTTTCATTGTGAAATACAGCAAAATGCAGAAGGGAAGGCAGAGATCACTGTTAGCAGAAAAGTGAAAATATCAGTACTTAAGTTGTTTTATGCAGACACATAAAATTGTCCCCTTTTGAACAAATGACTCAGAAGTCCTCCTTCAATCTGTCTGGTGTAGTGACCTCTCTCCCTTCCTATGTCACTTTGGTCTTGTTGGCTTTGAGTATTGCTGTTCATCTTCTGGGAGATGGTCAATGCTTACCATCATTCTCCCTGTGTTGAGGAGGACACATCCAGCCTGGTGGCAGCATCCTTAAATAATTATTCATTACAGTTTTGCAAGGAAGAAAGAGAAAAATCTGGCTCTGAAAATCTCCCTCCAAGTTCTTTTGGATCTTGTAGATCAGATATAATGCAGGTGATTAGATATTGATTGGAGCTGATAAAGGTGGAAATCCCCCAGAAACAATCACTTTTCTTGTATGCATGCTTCCTTTCAAAGCTTTTGCTTTTGGTAGATGGGAAGAAAACCTGGTAATCAATTTGATAGTTTCAGATCCAGCATTCTGTTGAGCTGTCCTTCAATGTAATTCTAAAATTAATTCTTATGTTACTGACTGCTCTTCAGAAAGACTGACCATTTTCCATTCCTGGAGCTTCTCCATTCTTGTTTCTTGAAGAACTTCTCTGAGCTTTGTGCTGTGAAATCCCTCCTGTTTCACGTAGAGGGCTTTTATGCAGTTCCTTATTCACCTAGGCAAACCTGGGCCGCCAAGCAGTTCATGACTATCTGAATTTAGAAGAAATGAAAAGTTTCTATCAAAAGTGAGAGGAAACCCTTTCACACTTTTGAACAATACTCCCTCTGTGACATCACCACAGAACTGGAAAAAGCCACTGAGTTAAGATCTACATCTAAACCATGCCCACAGTGCAAATTGTTCAAATCTGACCTACAACTCAGAGATAAATAGAAATCACTCCCTCCAATACCTGTTTCTGGAACTCAAAGTATTTTGTTAGTCTGTAGTTGTTTCTGTCCTCTTTCTCCACTCTCCGAGTGCAACCAAGACTGAAAGCCCAAGAGCCAACAGCCCAAAAGGGCAGTTTTTGACCCAAGTGACAATCAGGAAGAGCCAAATTTGTCACAAGTCTAATTAAATTTCCAACCTGTTCTACAGTGGTGAGAGGATCTCAGAAGTCAGCTGGGACTTTGACAGGGACCTGCATTTAAACAGAAAGAGGCTGTGCCAGAAATGAAGCTAGACGACTGCTGTTAGTGTCCCTCTGTTGACTTCATTGGCATTGAACTTTAAAAAACGGACCAACACAAAACTCTTTTCTCAATAATCCAAGACCTCAGTGACAATGCCAGGAGAGTGAACAAACGGGTCTTTTTTGTGCCCTCCTCTGAAGAGGGCATACAGCTAAAGAGCAGCTCTTCCATCCTGCCCTCCCCCTTCGAGCTGGCAGCCCCACCTGTTATGAGCCAGGAGTAATCAGAGAGACGAACAGCACAAGCGGTATTTTTACAGGATGAACCCACTGGGTCAGCTGGAGGCCTGCTGTAACCCAATATCGAGTTGTGACTGCAGACAGGCACTGTGCTAGGCTTGGGGGAGGAGGGTGGTGAAGGATGGGTGGAGGGAAAGCGGGGCAGTCCCAAGGGATGCAGAACTTAGCTTAGGAGACTTCTGGTTCTCTTTGGTGCCCCTGAAAAAATAATAGTGGTGATTGTTGATGAAATGCATGAGCCAGGGCTTGTTTGAGGGGGGAGGATAAGGGAAAACAGTGGGGCAGGGACAGGGGCAATGGTAACACCACTCAAATGAACAAAGAGTGCATGTGTACACAGACACTCTGTGCCCAGCCCATGCAGGAAGGGGATAAAGCAGAGACACGTTTCCTTAATTCACCTGCCTTTTTTTTTTTTTTTCCCCTCTCTCCTTTTGTATGTAGCAAACAGAGACCCATATCAATTCAGACTTCTCCCTCCCCACCCCTCCTGGTACTGTCTGCACCGGCTCAGCCCAAGACTTCCAGGGAAGCCTATTGTCTGAACATGATAGAGTTTACCCCTGCCTGCCTCTCAAGCAGTCACTGACGTGCTGCTGAAGGGGCTGCCTGGGGAAGAAACACCTGCAAGGAGCCACAGCTGCAGTGGGAGCTGCTCTCCTAATGCTCTGTTTAGGATTACAGCACTCCAGAGCATCACATTACCCCAGTGGCTGCACTGAAACCTGGTATTAATTCACATTAGCAAGGATCAGATTTAGCATGTTGGGAGGGGGAGGACTGTTGTTATTTTTTCTAAAACTGCTGGAGCAAACTCCCAGGACTAGTCTTTCATTAATCCTGGCAATGGCCAGAGAAGCTTCTTTGTTCCTCCACACCACTGGCCACTTTCCTTGTCTCCTCTTTCACAAATGCTTCTAAACACAGGCACTTGTTTCATGATGGGATTACTTGCTTATTTTTATTTTTGATGCACCAAAGTTAGTAACTTTCAAAGAAAATTTCTGATTGTTGTGGAATCACTTTGGATTGCATTGCAACAGAATGGGATCTTCCAATATTAGGGAGACAGCTGCGATATGGTAGAGGATCACCTCTTGTCCCTGCTCATAATGGATTGTCCCATGATCAGAAAAAAAAGAAAGAAGATCTAAACAGTAAGAGCACTGCAACTCTGAGACAGATTTTCTTAGGGAGTCTTCATCACTGGATAATTTTAAGAATGTCTGTACAGTAAATCTGATCTTGTCTTTGGGTAGGAACATGCCACATGCCCTTTAAGGTTCCTTCCCCCCCCCCCCTTTTTTTTTTTTTTTTAATGCAGCTATTGTGAGAGTGAGGTGGAATTTATTGTAAGATACTTCCCGTCCCCTTCTGTCCCCTCACAACCTGTTCATTGTGTGCTGTTAAGGCTGCTTCCATCTGAGAAGCGTAGGCATTCTCCAGGCTTATCTGTTGCACCTAGAGTGGTGTGTTTAGCTGTCCCTTCTAGGGCCTTGTGACACCATCCTGGTGTTTTTCCAAGCTAAGGGCCATTCCACATACATATAATTGACCCCTGATTTCAGCTGGTGCCTGTTGAATCCACAGCAGCAACAAACACTGTTCAGTACAGCTAGTGTTAAATATCATCCAAATGCCCATGTAGAGCCTTGGAAAGGATATGAAAAATGAAGTGAAAAAGAAAGATTTGAACTGAAACCTTCAAAGGCTGCAAATCCCAACCATGTTTGTTCATTTTATTTACAGTTCCAGAATTACTTTGAAATGTCATTCATATCTTCTATTCTACAAGATTTGGAAACATTCAAATGCTTAGCTAGAGAGGGGTGGACTAGAATGGTGTGGCCAGAGATGAGACATGAAGTCTGGCACTGTACGCAGTGCCAGGAGTGATGAATGAGTTAGTAGCACATCATCTACTGACCCTTGCATGACATTTGTTTGTGTAGGGGAGAGAATATTTCTGCCATTTGTTAGAATGTCAGCCCTGTGCATGGAAATCTTCTGCAGATCATCCAGATTTGTAAAGCCAGAAGAAGACATCTGAATATAGGATTTCACCTCCTGTAAAAATGTAGGCCATCAAACTTCAGCTTATTACTGAGCCTGAATATTTTGTTCCAGAAATGTAGCCGGGAAGTGAGAAACCAAGTGCTTTGTGTGGTTCTTTATTTCACTTAAGCTGCTGATTCCCTTTCCCTGCTGCTCTGGTGTGGTCCCACACTGTCCTGATAAGAACTGTATGTGCTGCAGGGGAAAGTCAATCTTCATAGGTCTTATTGGCATCTCAGGATCAAAGTACTGTAAGAGCGACCATCCATCTTATCTCATACATGCCACACTGCCGCTCGCAGACGGCAAACATTGCAGGCAGCTTTGTCATCAGTCAGTTTGGGATCATGTTTAGGGAACTGGAGTGATGGACTGTCAGAGCCTGGCTCCCTCTGGAATCAATGGAGAAAAGTAACTGCTGCCTGTATGTTAGTGCATCTATGGCAGACAGCTCTTGGTCTTTATTCCTCTGGTAGATCTCTGGAGCCATAAGTAGATCTTCCACTGAAGCTTTGCTTTCACCTTTATTGCTTTCTATTTCCCTCTGTGTTCTCACGCCCAAATTTATTGATATTCACTTCAATTCTCCTTGGAAAAAAAAAAAAAAAAAAGGAAACAAAAAACCCTACCTTCAATATAAACGTGTTTTTTTTTCTGAGAAATCCCGGGATTGTACTGTAGTTTGTGCAAGCTGAAGGCAAGACTCCGCCAAAGTGATTTATCCCTTCAGTGTGTTATCACTCTGTGGACAACTTGACTTCATACGGGACAGAATTAACGGGCTCCTGGTTTGAGTCCCACGCAATGCAGCTTCTCAATGGCCACTCTGTTTGCAAACTCTGGATATTTCTCAAAACCCCTGGAAGTAATTAGATGACTCCAGGAAAATCCAAGGAGGTAGAGAAGTCTGCTGGGGCTGTCCAGTTTTATTCTTCTAACCTGGGTTTGGATACATCCGAAAATGCATACCTACCCTTCTGTTTTGCAGGCCTAGCAGTTTGAATACACTGTTTGCAGGGCAAGGAAGGGCCAACAGAAGAGGTTTAGCCATTAGCAGGGAGTACCTTTCTCTCAGTCAACATCAGACACAACAGGGCTTTAAACCATCCTACTTGTCAATCTGTTTGTGAGAACAGAAAGTATTCCCAAAACAGAAAGGGAGGTTCAGCAGAGAGCACTGAGGGAGCTTTTGCGAAGAGATGCAACTGCAGCTCCAGTTGCTCCTGATCATTTAGGATCAGTTGACATTTTCTGCAAGAGAAGTAGATGATCAGTGTCTGGGTAAGATTCTTGTTAGATCAGTTACTTTGATTCTGCTTTAATTTTCTGCTTTCACTGTCAGCAGCAGGAACATGAATTTTCTCCTTCCTTTCCTGATCTTTTGTAAACATTTGCTGTGAAACAGCCACTTCTACTCCTCCCTAAATTTCATCAGGGAGCAAATATCTCCCTGATATGGCTCTTGGCTGCATTTTCTCAGAGTCAAAGGTGTTGATACATTGTCTCATACCAAGCAATACTAACAAAGAAAACAAAAATGAACTGTAAAAAGCAGCATAGGGAAAGAAAATCACAACAAAAACAAAAAACTACTACTGCAGAAATTGTGAGCGTCATCTAAAAACGAAAAACAAAGAATATAAAGAAAACAAAATCAATCTGTTCTTTTTCATTGGGACATACACAATCAAGTAAGTTGCCTGACTGTCATTACGGCATAGAAAATCTGACATCTGTACAAGTGATGAAATTTCATAACCTCCCCTGTATAACCTTGCTTGATTTTGACACTTGTGACTTATGATAGGTTTAGAGGTCAACCCTGAAGCGTGAGTATTGTTTCAATCATGCTGCTCCCTCTCATGAATTACGTTTGCAAGGACTTGGTCACAGTTATCTATGCAACAAAGAAATATTGTAGTAGAAGTTGTAGCATGGTAGGATAGTTACTGTAGTGATGTAGTTAAAATGCCCGGGAGAGAGATTTTCATTGTCGAAAACTCTACATAATAAAGTTTAATGTAGTCCATGGGACACTTTTTTTTTCTTAGGATTTATGAGTGGAACTTGGTGAGTGATACATATTTTGGTCTGGTCACCAAAATGGAAAATCAGAAGGGAAAAAACAGTCTCAACCAAAACAATAATCTTCTGAGGTTTTGGTTGAGAAGAAAGGGTTGATTTTGGATCTGACTAAATGTTTCATTGCACTGAAAATGAAAGGCTTTTTACACTTCTTAGTAACTTAGATCTTTTAAATTTTTCCCTTTGTTGCTTTTAAATGCAATGCCTATTATTAATTGTAGAGTTACATTTTAAAAACTCTCTGAAAGTTTTGTTCTGAAAATGGCTGAGAAATCTTGAAAGATGTCAACATTGATATGTTCCTTGGTCAGAAATATTCACCACACTCTGCCCATTTTGGTGATCTCTTTTAGTCCTACTCTAACACTGTCTTTTGGCATATTCACTATTATTATTAATAATAATAACAATAATATCATCACCCAGCTGTGCTTAGAAGGCCTGGGCACCAGTCCCAGATCTGCTATGACAAATCTTTTCAACTCTCTGGGCTTCTGTTTCACCTCCCACTCTTTGGCTCTCTTATCTAGTTAGATTTAAAGTAGTAGGGTCAGGAGCTCTCATATACCGAGTCTCTTATTTACACACCAATGCTTGGATTACTGCTTTTAGCAGCACAAGCAGTGGCTTTTTTGCTCTGTGTTCTCCCATCTACCAGCCCGTTGCAGGGAACTTGGAAGTGTCTCTGCCTCTTAAGACAGCTAGCTACATGGTAGACGCTAAAACAGGGAAATGAAGACAAATAGGAAAGTTTTTCGCTTGCGCTCTGCATGCAGAGATTACATTGTTTGTTTGGAGAGCGTGTAAAATCAAACTGTGACCATAAGCACTGCAGCCAATCTTTGCTCACATGTGATTAATTTATTCATGGGATAGAAGACCTGAAACTGTATAATATACATCCAAAATGCTGGTTGCAAGCAAGACCAGCAAAGATCTGAGGGGGCTGGGTGTAAATATGAGAAATAAAACTGAGAGAACGGGAATAAAAATGGGCCTTTTTTTTTTTTTTTTTCTTTCTCCTTCTCCAGGATGCTGGTTTTGAGAGGCCTTACCACATAATAGCATATTTCTGAGTGGAGAGAGGGACTACCTGCATTTTTTTGGACTTGAGTCTTTCTCCATATATATATATGGCTATCGTCGAGGTTGGGGAGTGAGATATATGGGAGAGGGAACCAACATTAAACAACACTTAGCTTTAGGATAGCTTCAAAAGATGCCTGACTGCCTCATCTCTCCCCTCTCTACTGTATGACTTGTCAATGTGTTTGCAGAAGGGGCTTGGACCTGCTGCATAACACACTCTAAATCAGGATGCCTTAGCAAGAACATGCAAGAAGTTTTTGCAGAGCAGGAGCGTCTGTGTTTGACAGCAGGCAGCAGGGTTGACCTGCCCTGAGTCTCAGGCCTTTTTCTCCTGACTGTGCTTCTCAGAAAACAAGATTAAAAGGATGGGTTTTGGTGCCAAACCACATGGAGGGTCCATTTCAATGGGTTCTGTGACTTATCCCAGCTGCCTGGAGAAGCGGCTTCTGAATCCTGCTTCCCATATTGCCTCGGAAGCGCCGGACTCTTAAAATGAACAGAGCTCGTTTATGGATCTTCAGCACTGGCTTTGCGGGGGAAGAGGGAGGGGGCTGCCTCTCCAGAAAGGTTGCTGTCCAAGAGGCTGGGAACGGAAGCAGGTTCACTGTGGTGTGAACAAAGGCCTGCAGGCACACCAGAGAGCATCTGCTCGCCAGCTGATGGTAGTGCACCTGCTGAACAAGTGCAGCCGTGCTGCTCCCCTCCCCAGCCCTGCTCGCTGCCGACCCAAGGCCAGGCTCCCCATCCTTCCCTGTGCTAACCCTGCTGAGCGCCAGTCCCAGCAGAGCACCTGGCAGGAGGCAAAGCGGGGGCTCTGTTGTCAGCGATGTGACAATGTGGTGAGAAACTGTTCTAGCACAGGGATAGATATCCTTCGGATATTTGCCCTGATGAAGAGGTTTTACCTGAGCATTGGTTAAAGCTTCTGCATTCATTCTGAAGCCTAGACCTCAACCCCACAGTGTCAGATGGTGGCTGTCTATTAATTGTTCGCAACATTCCTCCTGTGACTGGTCACCAGGCCTGGCATCAAAAGGGTGATTTTGAGCTGAAGAAAACTCTTTTGTGGGTTCTGTGCTAACAGTGACTGAAACTTGCTACTGGTTCATTTCAACCCTATCCACCGAACCATAACTCACTACTGCATACAAGTTCAGCAGGAACATTCCCAAAACCCCCGTAGAAGAAATTTACGGTTGCTCAATGCTCTGTTACTGGCGGCCACAACTGTGTGCACTCCACATGTCTTTGTAATCACTTAATGACTCATTTCCTTAATCTCTCATTTCCTATAGCCTTATTACAAGCAATTCATAAACCCAGATCCATAGCTGTTCTCTGGCTGTAGTCAGGAAGCACTGAACCGACTCTGCATCTGGTTGGCTGGCCGAAGTACTCCTCTCTATTCCCCTCTGAAACTTTCCACTGGACCCTGTCTTTTGCTGCAGTGACACCTACTGATGAGGTAAGAGTGTATTAACTACACGTTCCCTTGTTGCCAAACCCAGCCAGCAACCACTTCCTGGCTCTAGCCAGATGTTTCTGCTCTTCTGGAGCAAATTTCACACTACACCGGGAGAAGTTTTGCACGGTCTTGACTTTAATGCGTCGGTGGCCAGCGGACCTGAACAGAGATCAGTGCAGCAGGAGGAAATGACTCTTCATGTCCAGGTTTTCCCATTCAGCCCTGAGCGAGCCATCAACCAACTGATGGCCTTGGAAAGCAAGACTTGCAAGAAGGCGTTCCCTGGCATGTTGTGTGGCATTGTCATGGAAAACATCAGGAAGAACAGCCAGCATGCCTTTAGTTTCCTCTACAGGTTCCTTTTTGTGAAGAAACAACTACTTCCAGGAAACTCATACCCTTGATGCCTCCACGTAACACTTGTGATGACTAGAATATGGGGATTGATTATGAAATCAGCCTGAGCTCCACTACTAGATGCAACCAAAGTCAAGGATATCTTTTTTAGTGAAAAACATTTTCCTTTCAAACCCCAATCTCTTCCATAAACAATTCTTTGTAAAATTTCAGCTTAAGTCAAAACACTACAAAAATGACCTGTAGAACCTGAAGAAGAGATGGGATAAGGTCAGTACTCCAGCTGTGTGAGAAGAGAGTCAAAGAAGGGAGGAAAGAAATAAAGACACTTCTCAATGTAGAACCTGACTTTAGCTCAAATCATCATGAAGTTTATCTGTTCCCCAATATGTCTAGGCATTGATTCAAGGAGCAGAGTACAATAAAGGAATTAGGCTAACCTAGGCTAGGAGGAAATGACAATACATTCCCCAGTCTCCTCCCGGCTTTGAGATCCCATCTAACATTCACTGCAGGTTTTTATCTTAAAACTGAAGCAAGTCAGCCAGGGCCAATATACAGGGGTTGTGCAACAGTGCTGTAAATCCATGATCTCTGAGTCTGTGTGTGAATAAAAGTGTTACAGGAATTGTAAGAAGGCTTTGGGACATATCAGGTCTGCACAAGAAGAGGGTTAAATATGAGGCTCTGTATCTCACTAGGAAACATGGCTACTTTTTCAGCCATTGCTTTGTAGGATCTGAATGCCTGAATACCAATTTTCATTGTCTTTTTGATGGAGGAGCAATGTATCTCCACCAGCCACCTCCCACTTCACTATCAACACAGCACAAAATGGGCAAATACACTAAGAAGAAAAAATGAACTATCCAATGTCTCCAAAGAAGTTTGTTGAGCATTATAAAGCAAAGCAGATTCTGTCTGCCAGCCAGCTGTAAGGCTTTCCCCTACAGGTTCTCCTATTAGAAAGGACATCAGTTACTTATTACTCTGAAACTGGCTACAGCACGGCAGGTGTTGTATGTAGCACTACCTCCTCCTGGATGGATCCTGAACACCTCTTCTGCGCACTCTTCATGGAAATTCAGTGTGTTCTGAGCACAGGGTCATTCATCTGAATTCTTGTTGTTTTGTTATTGTACCTTGTTCTGGTCACTCCAGAAAAGAGGCCCTATCTTGAAGACTTGAACACTTCTGAAGATGGGAGGTGTTACTAAATAAGGGAGATTGCAGAAGCAAACTTTGTCATGTTGGATGATGGCAGGAAGCTTCACGTTGAGGGGTCTGGGGACAGCAGTTTGAAAAGGTCTTCAGCTTTTTAGGAAATTCTATCATGGTTGACAGAGACATGAGCCACACTGACCCATAGGGCTTCCACAGAGCCCATAAACATAGTCAGCAAGATCCTTCACAGATACCAGATTTGTCCCCAGTAAATCTGAGCTGCCAGAGTTCAGGTAAAGAGAAAGATGTCCTTGGGGCAGTACATAGAGATATGCACAGATATGCTCAGATAGCTGAGCAGTTTTCCAGCGTCCCGTTTGTTAGAATAATGCAACAAGACAGATCATGTAACATGAAAATCTTATCTAACTCCCCCTGCACACAACCTGACCTGGAGTTACAAAGAGGTCCAGTGTTGCCAGCTGAGAAACCACAGTGTTCGCACTGAGATCTTGCAGTTCCCCAGTGCAGGAAGCCATGGCATTGCAACAGATTATCTGTGATTCCCAGTTTTTGCAGGCACAAGAGGTCAGTGCCACAGCGCCTGCAGGGAATGTGACTTTTCAGCTGTCTCGCTCTCCCCAGTACTCTTTGACCTTTGTGCAATCTGATATCAAAGAACCAATTATTCTCAACACTCATATATTTTCTTCCATAGACTCAATGGCACATGGTTGCCGGGGGCAAGACATCATGCTAATCAAGGCAATAATTCAAGAGAAGGCAGTGGGGGGCTGACATGATCGGGAGCCCTGGGTTCTACGTCTGCCTCTCAGCCATGAATAAGGACTCAGTCATGCCTGCCCCTTCCTTCTCTCTCCCCACAGTCCTCTCCCCCTAGTCCTCTCCTGATGTAGGTTATGGAGGAATCAAAGGAGATACCCACTTACTCTTTCTTGTTATAGTCAGTTTCCCTACCACCCATGAGTATTCTCTTGATAGAAGCACCACTGTCCAGTTCTTATTTCTCTTTCCAATCCTCAGCACTCAGAATTACCTCCCCTCTATCCTTGTAGCTGTGTCTACTGGAGCCACTGGAAAAGTGACACTAGGAAATGAACACTGGTTTGGTGGGATGGGGGGGAAAAGAGGAGGCTGCAATTCTACAAGACAAACCCATGCAAACATCCCACTGCTCATCCAGTATCTGCAGCCTGCTTTGACCTCACCAGCCACCACCACATACTGTGAGATCTCAGCAGCAGGACTAATGAAAGATCAAAGGCCCTTCAGGCAAGGATCTTGCTTCCAATAGCAGTCATAAGGAGCTGCCTATCATTTTTTCCACCCATCAAATGGAGTTAATGTGTAAGAAAACTCATTACATGTCGCAAAGTACTGACAACTTGGTTAACCAGAACCACCAAAATCCTAAAGCTAAAGAGTGAATGCATTTCCCAATTGCGCTGAGTGTCAGCCCAACCTCGGGTTGTCTGAACGTATCTATCCCGGGTTATACCTGAGCCCAAATAGATTAGATATTAAGTTTAAAGTAACTCAGAGACCCACTCTCCAGGGCTAATATTGTACCTCGACATGACCTCAAAGAGGATACAAGGAGGCAAACCCACCTTGTCAGCTCCTAGAAGGAGAATGTTTTACAGATATTTTATATGTTTTAGTAGTGTTGACTGTTCTGTCACTAAATCTCAGGGGCTTTTTCAGTGGCAAGTGTAGAGTGCTGAGTGAGTGTGCTGGAAATTCATTCATCCCCTGCAGACAGGTGGGGTTAATTCAGATTAACACAAATCTAATTGGGGGATGGAGGGTGGGGGGTGAATAAACACATGGAAGAAATAGAAATTTAAAGACTTACTGCACAGTTAAACTAGACAGGTAGGACTATGCTTCCGTATAATTTGTTTTCCTATAATTGTTTCGGATTTCTTTCTTTGCAAGCTAAAAAGAAAAAATACAAGGGACCTACAAGCTTCAGATTCCACTTGTACTGCATGGAGGTAGTGGCTGCTCTTTAAAAGAGATCAGGGTTATTTGGTGTCATATCCTGGAGTGAAAATCAGCTGAAATTTAACCGTAATCACTATTGGTTATTGGCTCAGTTCAGTCTACAAGAATAAATATGGAAGAGTCTGAAAACATTCAAATCTTCTCAAGGAGGAGAAGTCTGAGGCAGGGATGGTTTGGCTAAGAAAAAAACTTCTTATTTCAGAAAAAAAAGATGAAATGCTCAGATTATACAATGTTCAGATGTGTATATATAAGCATAATCTTCCTTGTTCATAGAAAGATACAAATGTTTCCATCTTTCTGCTTGCAAACAGAAGAGACAATTTCAACCTCAAAAAGTCTGATTTCAGATGAACAAAAAGTCAGCATTTCTCTTCCCCAAAAAAAGACTTGGCAAAATATGACAGCAGAATAGAAAAACACTAAAACTAAAATGCCTGTTTGTCTCCTTCAAAATTAGGGTCCTTAGAGAGTTAGAGCTGCTGTACACAGAAAATAAAAACACTACATACCAATGCTTTAAAAAAAAATAAAAATGGTGGAGAAAAAGGCTGGTGTGTCTTCTTTGTAACTGAAGCCCTGAAAAGATAGATACTTGATAGTTTATGAGCAGTGGGCACCACCAAAACAACTTTTTTTTAAAGTTTTTTTCCAATCTGCTCACTTTCTAAAAAAGAGATGCCAAAAATGATTGCTGTGGGACTCACTGCCACCAGTTACTGTGGAAATCAAAGGTAGAAGTGGATTAAAAAACAAGTGAGATATGTTCATGGAGAACAGGTCCATTGGTAACTAAAAAATAAAACAGTCTGTATCCAGCTTCTAGTTCAAAAGCTTTCTAAACAAGTGATTGCTGAGAGGATATTGTGGGGAAAGTTGACATTATATCTGACCTGGTTTTATGCTTTGCCTTTACCCATACACCATGGGTCCCATTGGAGACAGGCTGATGAGAGGGAGTGTGCTGGGAGAGATGGCTCATCTTCTTACCTAATAACAACAGACTGGATATCATTTCAGGGATGAACCCGCACTACAAATCAGGTACTTTGATTGCATGGGCTAAATATTTAGTGAGGTTTTCCCAGCTCTACTTTCTCTGGATCTTGGAGAAAAGTGGGGAGGAAAAGAAAAATGAATTTTGTGTTTTACCTTCAAAATGTCCTCCTGGAAGAAGAGGATTCAAGTTGGAAGATGGAGTCCAACTTTCAGGAGTCTGAATTCATGATCCTTGTGGTCCCTTCCAACTTGGTATACTCAGAGATTCTGATTCTGATTCTAGTCCAGTTCAAAATGGAAACTGGGAAACTAACTTCCCAGTAAGGGAAAACTAACTTCCTCTAAATGGATGTATTTAGGGTTAGGGGAAAAACAAACAAAAAAACCCCATGGCCTTCTACAGGGTTTTGTTATCTTGGTATTCTCATGGACTCACTACTGCGATATCCGAGAAACTATAGCTCTGGCTGCTAGATCCACCTGTGGAAATGATGATATGCAGTAGTTGCTGGGAATAGCAGGAGACTGGGCTTCAGTGACAAAAAGGCTCTTTTAGTCTTCGCTTCTTCATTTAAACACAGCTAAGGAATTTCCTCACCTATTATATTTGTAGTCAGAGATATCCATTCAACATGCATGGGATTTACTGGGGAGTGACATGGGACTTGTCCCTGGGGATAGACATATATTTCAAAACCTTTTGTAACTGGAGGGCCCATTTTTCTGAGGTGATGCAGGTTCTGTGCTTTTTTCATCACTTGGCCTCTGCCAACTACTGTCATTTAGGAAAAAAAAAAAAACACACACACACACACACAATGTTTTACTTTGCTCCACTTGGCCTTAGCCCACCAACCCATTCCAGAGAGAGTCAAAACCAGCTGTCAAGCAGTAATAGACTTTTTTTTTTTCCTTTCCCTGATCATTCCTGGGCTGAAGCTGAACTGATAACCTCAGAGACTGTCTTTTCTGGCTGGCTCCGGACCAAGAATGTCATTTCACAAAGAAGTGCTGAGGTTTCAGAAACAAGGTTTCACTGTAATGTGGAATGAAGCTGGGATGTTTTAAACACTGTCAAGAGGCAGTGAGTGCCCTTCCTGCCTCCTGCCCCTGGCCGAATTCCCCACCTTCCTCCTGGAGAGCAGAAGACCAATTCGCAGTTGTGGAAAACACAGCTCTGGAGTGGGTTCCTGCTCATGTATAAAGTCTGCATGACCCAGAATTCATTGGACTGTGGAGCAGAGGGAATTAAATATCTTATTTCTCACATTCCAGTAAAGATACAGCTTTCCTTTGGTAACAGGAGTGAGACACCCCTGGGATAGGGGCACCAGCGGATTGTCCCCGAGGAAGTTACCAGCTGCTTTAGCTGTCTCTGGCCCCTATAACTCATCCTGCAGTGACTCTGCCACAGACTTCTGCCTCTTCAGCTGTGTTTATGCTTTATGTGGTCTTGTTCAGCTGAGGTGGCAGTGCTGTCTAGCAGAAACCATCAGTGAACAGGGTCTTCTTCTGAGAGCACCAAGGTAAGTGACCCTGGTTTGCACACAGAAAACAAGTGAAATACAGCCAGAATCTGAGGTTGAACCTCCCCGCTTCAAATGAGCACCTACTATCCCTCCTTTCTTGACCACAGCTGCCACTGTGTGTGCAAGACATTATTTTTCCCCTTAGATCAGTACATTTCCACAAAGGCTTTCTGTTTTCATAACAGAAAACAACAACAAAACTGTAACAAGATCCCAAACAAAGTCCACTGTCAATCATGGCAAGATGTGTCCACCACTTCCATGGAAATTGCTTTCATGCTGCTAAGAAATACCCTCCCTGATGATTAGTTAGCTACAAAGCCACTTGGGCCCCAGTGCAAAGAACTGGACTGAGATGCAACTCAGCCTAAGAACACAACAGCCATTTATAAAGCTAATAACCTTCCAGGGGACATGCAGAAAATCCCCAGCTGTACTGCTCCGAGACCTGGATGTCCCTATGTCTCTCTCAGTACCTCCTGTTTCTTCTTGTACTCCTTCAGGTGGTCCTCAAAACTTACTTTCTTTTTTTTTTTTTTTTTTTTTTTTTTTGGGCAGGAGACAAACTTGCAACAGAGCACAGTGCAACCTGCTTTTGTGTTAAGTTACCCAGATACACACACTCTCATCTCTCCCCCTCGGTGCCAAGAGGCACAAGGGAAAAGCAGAACATTGTGGATTACTAGCTTAATCAAACAGAAATGCTCCTGCCTGTGTCGAGGGCTTCTCTACTCTCCCAAGTATGGTGCAGCTGAAGAGGATCTTGAGGCTGCGAGAAAGCCAGGCACTGAAGGGCTTCCATATTTATCTGGACGCATAGCTGAGTGTCTTGCGTATGTTCCCTGCTGCTGATCTGTACTCTATTAGTCTGCTTAGCCGATCTGCACAACAATAGCCAGCCTTGCGTGGTATTGCCACATTTCCAGACAAATAAAAATGCAACTAAAACTTTGAAGGTTTGTTTATAGCTTGAATTTTCCCCCAGTGCATTTGTTCTTTCACTTGTGTGCATGAGAATGCGTGTCAAGAAGGAAGGGAATGAATCCTAAAAGAAATCAAACAGTCTGTGGAATGATGTCTGCTGTTTTATCTACAGTAGCTCATCAGCCCCAGTGGAGACACCCAGGTCTACATGGCATGGCATACGTGGGGGGGTTGTGAAAGAGAGGGAGGAAAGAGGAAAAAGGGCAATATCATTCTTCAAGTGGCTCATTTCCTTCCTCTCAGATACCAAACAAAATTTTAATGATGAAACCTGCTAGCACCTGGGGCTAATTTGGTGGTTATTTTTATGGTAAAAGCTACAAGACAATAAAAGGCCAGCCCCAAATGTGGCTCAGTTCAAGCGCTTGTCCCAGCAGACCCTCTAAAATAGTCGTGATCCGACCTCCTCCATTCCCATTGCATCACCTCTGCCTGGTAGCCGTGTGTCATGGGGATGTGTGTGACCACACACTAGGCCTCTCCAAAGGATGCGGAGACCTCTGCAGCTCCTTGCTTAGCAAATTGCAAGGAGTGGTCAGGGCCTGTAGGGTTCATCTGGGGACTCCCTGGAAGTTATGTCACTGCTTACATCTATATGCTAATAGATTTTGAAAACTTTTCCGCTTTGCTGCTGGTTGGCCTTTTCTATCCAGGGTCTTCCTCCATCTATGTCCCATGAGCTCAGAGCTCATGGGTGTTCCAGAGACATTTGTTCCTGTAGGATGCAAGGCTATTGCTGTGTAATGACACAAAATGAGGCTTTGTTAAGGGCTGTTTTTTTAGGTTTTGTAGGATTACCTTCATGCAGACCTCAGCTTGGGGGATTGGTAGAGCTGGGTTGTTTGGTAAATCAGATTTTCTAGCCCTTACACTAACTATGCCCAGGCTCCCCTGGAGAACCCATGGTGGGGAATGGAGCAGACCAGGAGTCCCACCAGCTGTCAAGGGGGTCCCTCACCCCAGGAGCTGCCTTTGGCAGTGGGGAAGGAACGTGACAGACACAAGCTTAGCATTCTGGGGCTGCTTCAAGCTTAAATAACCACCATAGGTCATTAAACTAAAGCCATCAGCTCCGGGGATAGAGGAGGGCACCAGCTGAAGGGCAAAGAAAGCCTCCTTTCACAAGCGAGAACCAGCGCCTCTTGCGACGCTGCCATATAAAATCACGCAGCACCTGTTAGATCTTTTCTCGCTTTGCTCTCAAGGCGCAGGAACAGCTTGGCTCTATAAAAGACCCGATGTGTTTGTTTTCATTCTGAAGAGCTAATCCAAACCCCTCTCTTCCCAAAGGACAGGGAAGGAGGGGCTGGGGGGGGGGGTATTTTTATTTTTTTCCTTCTGCTGGGGAAACAGGTTGGAGCTGTTAAAATAATTGGCAGCAGTAGATTCCTGCAGATTTCTTTGGCTGCATTTTAAAACGGAGAGGTTTTCTTCTCCCTCTCTCCCCTTGTTTTTTTGTCTTCTGATTTAGCCATAAAATTGCCACTTATGACATTAGCAGTTGCAGAAGGCAGGAGTTTTCCTCATTAGAGTGGCTCTGCTTGCGGGCTCTGGTAATATCATTTGGTGGGAAGAACCTTGCCAAAAGGCTATTAAACCAGCTGAGGACTCACACGGCAGTGTCAAGAGGTTGCTTTCTTGGTTACTTTGGTAACACACAAGCAAAAGCTTCCCTCTCTTTTCAGGACAGGGAAATGGATTTAGTTTTAGATCTACCTCCATGTCCCCTGTCTTGTGAAGCAGTTTGCAAACAAACCACTGAGGGGAACACAGGAGGATGGGAAAAGGCCCACAGCGTGTGTCTAGCCCATCTCCAAAGGCTGTGGCTTTTCGCGTAGCTCATCTTCTGCCTGCCTCCTCCTGAAGTACATCGGGGGCCGGCAGCATGCAAGCCTACAGCTTTCCCAGTCCTCGGAGAACACACATCACACGGGGCAGCCCCAGATGCTGCCCAGCTTAGTTAGAGAGTGCCACCTCCCCCAAGACCAGGCCCTTTCAGTGGTGGGCAGTCAGCAGGGGTAACCCTTTTACCCCAATTAGAACATCAGCAGGGACCTGGTCGTAATAGGGTTTTCTTTAGCACTCCTATTGCTCTTTTTCTTTAACACAAAGGACTTGAAAGGGCATTTCAGCCTCCAACATGTGTTGCTAGAGGCGATAAGAAGCATTTCGACATCATGTTTCTCATGTCTCCTGGTAGATGTGCCCATCTCTGATGAGACCTTGTTCTGAGTTGATTGATTCCCGCCTTAAAAATCTCCACTCAGCCCTAAAAAATAATTCAGGCAATAAATAAATAAATAAATAAAAGAAAAGAAAAAGAAAGGCAAGAGAAGGTCCTGCCTGACCACACTACCAGCGTTCTGAAACTCTTTCTGGTGAGTTGAACATGCCTTGTAAAGCTCAGGGAAAAGACAAGTCTGGAAGCTGATGTAACATTACAACTTCTGCAAATATGTGCCCTTGTCAATGTTGCTTCATCAGGTGCAGATTTAGACTGTTGGGGCCACAGGAAATTGCTGGCCAAGCCACTGGCCTTTCTGCCTTGCTTTTTACCTCTGTCGAGTACAACCTGGCCAGTCAAATGTTTGTATTTGTAGTTGAACAAATCTTTCTGAGAAATGGACTTGAATCTGACTCTGGGAGCTGAAGAAATCCTGATTTGGGGCCAAACATGAGTGAAAAACCATGTTCCTTAGCCAGCCCCCTTCCTCCATGAGGCAATGTGGGGCAAAGCCCAGGAGCTGCAGGTGGCCAGAGCTGCAAAGCTCAGAAAGGCTTCCACTTAGTTCCTTGCTTTGAAATTCTAGGAAATCCCTCACTGGAAAATACAAGGCCTGAGAATCTTCATTTAAAGGGCAGCTAGGTACTTGCTCACCACTAAAGATGTCACAATGTGTTCAGTGGCTGTGTTTAGAGCTGGAGCACAACAAGCAGGTGAAGGGCAGAGAGCTGGCAGTATTCCCACAGGAGTCAAAC
The DNA here is from genome assembly GCF_964034855.1 of Anser brachyrhynchus. Lineage (NCBI taxonomy): Eukaryota > Metazoa > Chordata > Aves > Anseriformes > Anatidae > Anser > Anser brachyrhynchus. The sequence goes on from NC_137701.1 coordinate 31,114,773, forward strand.
CTCTCCCTCCCAGGCTGGCTGTAGGCAACATCATATCAGACAGTATAAAAATGACTAAAGCTTCCATTCTGATGCTGCATCCGGCACAACGGTTGTAATCCTCTACTTTGTTATAGCCCCTCCAGAGCCACTTGTCACAACAGCTCCATGAGGTCACCCATCCAGTCAATATTCTAAAAACAGGGATGTAAACGTTACAGAAAATGGGTCAGGAAGGCTGGAGAGTCCTGTGCCCTTTTTCTCCATCAGCTCCTCCTACCCTGCCTTGAACTTTCCTCCTCTTTGGCAAGAAATGTCAAGAGTCATTTCCATGGCTTTATGGACAGATCTATATAAAACAGTGACTCAGGCTGAACTCAGTTACTGGCAGAAATGTATCAGCTGCAAGCCACTTCAAAATAGTGAAATAGAATAAAAACAATTAAACAGAAAAATACAACATTCTGGGAAAAAAAAAAAAAGCTTTTGGATGTAAAGTCTTCCAGACATGTCAGCAGTTTTTGCCATTTAACTTTAGAGATGGGTGAAATGAGTCTGTTCTCCCTCAGAGCCCAAAGAATGATTGGAGGAGGGGATTCTGTCTATTTCACAGTAAAATCTGGTTGGAAAAAAAAGGGGGAGAGAGAGGGTGCAGGTGAAGGTGCAATGTACTCAATAGCTCAGCACCAAATTCACATCTGCAAGCAGGATGATCCATTAAGGTTTCTGTTCTGAATGCCTGGAGGACATATTTCTGATCATTGTCAAAAAAAAAATTAATCATTCTTGGTCACTCTAAGTTGCAAGTCTCAGGAAAAAAATTAAAAAAAAAGAAAAAAGAAAACTGCTAGTGATTTTAGATGCTTTTTTTCTCCTCCCAGAAATTAAAACCAGTGCCTGGACTGGTGCCTTTGAATTTATTTATCTTTTTAAAATTAAAACAACCACTTAAAAAAAAAAAAAAGGCAACAGCTACTGGCTTTTACTTTAGCTAAAAGTTTCTGGCAAGTGTAATGCCAGGATTTATTTATTTATTTATTTATTTTAGTATGGGAACTTAGGGGCAAGCTGGTGTGAGAAACTTTCCTAAAGAATCTGTGTAAACCACACCAAAACCCCACAAACTCAACCAGTCTGGAGATGTCCGGGAGTGAGAGGAAGGCACATCTGCAGACAGGCTGGGGACATCAGGGGTTTTCAGCTGGCTGCCGGCAGCACTGACCGACAACTTCTCCATCCCCTCAGGAGACAGGGGCTGGATTTGGGGGCACTGGAGCCAGCACAACACCTGGTCCCGGCAGCCTTTGTCTTCTTCCCGGGGGAATTAAAGGGAGCCCGAGGAACTGACGCACTGCTCTGTTGCGGGCAGCCTGGGCACCTGACTCCTGCAGGCCGATGGGGAAATCCCAGCCAGCACTTCTTAATGTTGCAGGCAGGTGTCCAAACCTTCAGGCCAGAGGGCAAGTGAATCCTTGAAACTTTAGTTTCAGGAGAAATCCCCATGGAGTATAAGACTAGAATATCTCTGCAACCACCTGTGAAGAGGTCTCTGGAGGGAAGAGGACAAACCGGGACAAGCAGCCTCAGTGATGTGAATTAGCAAGGAGCGGTGGCATTGTTGGAGAGCACAGTTTTGCCATTAAAATGTGGTGTGTTTGGTGTTTTTTTGTTTTTGTTTTTGCTTTTTTAAAGTAGGCAGTTCTCATAGGATGTCTACTTGCCGCATGCCTTTGGACAATGCACTGCCCTCTGCTCTGAGCTCCTCTACCCTAGTCATGGGAACAGGGGCATTTTGTGCCAGCACTTGGTGCGTTATTGAAGAGCCTTCCTTCAGGCTTGTGCAGGGTGTTGAGTGCCTCCACTTGCCCCTGCAAAGAGTTTTGAAGCTTAAATACCCTCAATGTTATTCTCGTAGGCACCATCACTTGTATTTTCACCCCTGCTCCAGGCTGGAGAGGTGAACGCAGTCCTACCTGCTCGTGCTATGGCAAGCCCCAGTTCACCACCTTTCTCTCAGAGGTTGTGGTACCTCTACCCAAAGCCAAACCTCACCACTGGCTGCCATTTCTCTCTCCTCCCCCTCTTCCTCGTTGGACTTGTTTCCTCTTCTCAGATATTTGCGGCAAATGCATGTCTCTTGCTTTGTCCTGTAAACTCTGTGTGACCATGGGAACGGTTGCTGACCCAGCTGGCAGCCCGCATGCTCTTCTCATTAAACTTTGGCTCTCGCCTCAGCTGGATCTTTAGGCAACATCCAGGTGAGCACAGCTGGGAAAGCACTTTCATACATCTCGAGGATGCATACGGCATGGCTTCCCAGCCAGCCTTTCGCTGGGGGAAGCTTTGCCCCTTGTCTCTGCTAAAACGCCACCCCTTTCCCCACTCTCCTGCACCACCTCAGATAAGTCCTTTTTGTAAAACTGCCTCCCCAAATCCTTTTTTTGGGACGCACACTTAGAGCAAAACCAGAGGAGGTCTGCAAAGTGGTTAGTGCAGGGAAAGCCTGTACTGAATTACAGAAGGCCAGAATTTACAGTCAACAGCATTTTGTCGAGCCTGTGCTTCCTATGGAACCTGTCAGAGCACCTGAAATATTTTTGCCAGCCAGAACTAGTGGTGCACAGGGTCCCATTCCTGACTTTGTGTGGAAACCCTCAAAGCACCGTCACGTTCCTTAAAGGCCACATGGATCCCATCTGTTTCTTAGCCCAGCCAGGTGATTTAGTGCCCCACAGACATCTCCCAGCATCAGCTGGAAGCTCACAGCCTGAGCGGGCAAACAGCTCCACCTGTGGTCAGCACCCAGCTCTTGTGCTTGGCACCCACATGGGGACAGGAGGAGGGACTATGGTTGCTGGTGTGGTGCAGGCCCCACCTGTGCATCTCCCAGCCCACTGTGATGGCACAACACCCATGCCGTCCCAGCAGGAGGAGGATGGGGAGAGAGGCAAAAAGGCTCACAAGCTGGCCCCGCGCCATGGTTATACCCGAGGTTTGGCAGAGGTGTGGGGCAGCCCTCAGCCCTTCCTGTGAGTGGGAAGCAAGCCACACAGCCCAGCTGAAGGGAGCAGTACCAGGTCACTTTGGGACCCAGCACCACACTCCTGAGGAGCTATGGTCAGCTTGTGATTTTTTTTTTCAGGCACCTCTGTCATCCAGACCCCTGAAGTACCTGGTGGAAGTGGCTGGTGGTGTCAGGAGGGTGGACCACTTGGGAACCATTGTTTTCTGGCAAAAACAATGGAGAGGAGAGGAGCTGGGTTATCTGCCTGGTCCTCCCAGCCTACTTGGTGTGTCCAATACAGAGCTGCAGTGAATAAACAGAGTAGAAGATTGCACCAAGGCAATGGCTTTGACCAAGGATATGTATACCTCTTGCTGCTTTCAAAGAGTGCTGGCATCAGACCAGAGGAGGGATATGAAACAAAATAGGGGCTGGGAGATCCTTTTTTTTTTTTTTTTTTTTTTTACCACTGTATGGGAGTTGTTGTAGAATAAACTCTCACGGCTGTCCCTGGGGAAGACTGAGTGGAGGACTGCAAAGCAAGCGGCTGTGTGCACATGCACGCGCGGGCATGAACAGAGCAAATTGCAAAGTGTCGATTGCATTTTGAAGAGCATGGTTTAAGGCCATTCTGGGGATTTCCCGGCTCCAAGAGAGGATTTAATTCCCCTCCACAGGGTGGGAAAATTCAGCAGGGGATTGCTCAGGATACTGAACCAAGTAGCTACGGAGTGGAAGCAGGGTCTGCCACTTGTAGCAGATGAGTTGGGTGCAGCCATGCCAGATATTTAGGCACACTGAGTGTACTTCGGTTCCTGGCTTCTGTGGGTTTCACCTTTGTGGATCTCATCTTGACAGAGGTGGAGTCAGGTCTGTATACTTTATGTGCAGCAACATCCCCCAGATCTCATCCTAAGGAAGGAGAGGGTGGGAGAAGGTCATCTTCACGGGTTATGCTGGAAGCACAAGAGCTTTCACTAACAGGGCAGATGACAAGGCCGAGCTTGCCAGACCTCTACCAATTTTTAACAGAAGAGAAAACATGCTTTTCAAATCAGAAATCTTCCAGATTTGCAGTGAAAACAAACAAACAAATAAAAAAAAAACCACAGAAAATATGCAGGGGGGAGGGAAAAACTGTGTCCTAACTCCATGAAAAATAATTTCAGAAAAAGAGAGGAGAGGAGAGGAGAGGAGAGGAGAGGAGAGGAGAGGAGAGGAGAGGAGAGGAGAGGAGAGGAGAGGAGAGGAGAGGAGAGGAGAGGAGAGGAGAGGAGAGGAGAGGAGAGGAGAGGAGAGGAGAGGAGAGGAGAGGAGAGGAGAGGAGAGGAGAGGAGAGGAGAGGAGAGGAGAGGAGAGGAGAGGAGAGGAGAGGAGAGGAGAGGAGAGGAGAGGAGAGGAGAGGAGAGGAGAGGAGAGGAGAGGAGAGGAGAGGAGAGGAGTAAACCTCAGAACATGAAAAATCCCTGGCACCAGTTCTTACAGACCAGTCCGTTGAGTGAGTTCTGAAAAGAATCTCTGTTTGCAGAGTGAGGAGATAATTGGAGAGGCTTTGAAGAGAAGGGTCTGTCCTGGTTCGTGTACTTTAGTGGCCTAGGACTGTAAGATCTCCATACTGTTCTCTGTCACCAGTGTCCTGCGTGACCTTAAGTAAGGAATTTAAATCACCTATGCCACAACCTTCGTTGATACAATAGGTGATAACTGGAAGACAAAAGGGTTTTGGTTTATTAGCCAAGCTCAAACATCAACATTAAAAACAGGTAGACTGGGATTCATCTAAAATATTTCCATTAAAGCAACAACAACAAAAAGCAGTTTGTTTTATTTGGAGGTCTAATATAAATATTTAATCCAGCCCAATATAAGAGGTTTTGTTTAATTTTCAAGTTCTAGAAAGAGGTGGGGAGAACGGTATTATCTTTATTTAAGAAAAGTTAATTTTAGGTAAATATAAAAATAAAAAAAAAAAAGAAAAAGTGGAAGATAAAAGTATAAATTATTTTGAGATGTGAGACTTTATTTATTTATTTATTTATTTATTTATTAACCTACAAAATTCCACATTGGCAGCATGGCAAAATGGAACAAGAGAAAATTAATAAAGAATTATATATACTGATAATAATTTATCACTGCAAAACCAACAGCACCTCCTAACCTCCTAACCTTGCAGGAGTTTGGGGAAGGTAAATGCAGGCAGACCTATGAAATCCTCTGAAACTATGTGACGAGACGCCAGATAAGTGTCTCAGAAAGACAGGATTTGATTGTCAGGGGTCTGTTCTCACGGAAAATAAAAGGCTCCAGTTTCTGTACAATTATGTACAGACAAGACATGTGCTTTCACTGCATGGCACCAAGCCTGGAGTATATTTTTTGCTCCTGATTTACAAGGAAAACTTGGCATGAGGGTGACCCACACAGCAAGAAACGGGCAGATTTAAGACAGATGCATGGAATATCCTTTCAAATTCATAAACCTTTAGTGTCGTGCTTAGTTGTTTTCACATTGACCCATCTGCATAATAGCCTCCACAGGAAGGTTCTGAGCTCAGACTGGGGTTTTCAGGTGTTACCACCTTGGATTTATAAAGGGAAAACAATCTGTCTTTGTGCCCTTTCACCTATACCTGGGATTTTGCATTAGCAGGGTTTTTGGACTACCATGGTCTGCAAGAAAAGGTGAGGTTAGACTGGGAAGGGAGAGGATTCCCTGCTTCTGCCTGTGATGACATTGAGGTTTGTTCTTTGGGTACTTTTTCACATGCGCTGCCTCCACTTCCTTCCTTCCAAGGCTTCAGGAGCAGGGAAGTGGGAGATGCTCTTGCTTCTCAGTCCTGTTTGGGACAGTGGGAATTCAGAGAGGTGGGGATTAATTATGTTTCTCAGCAGTACCTGCATGCCTATGCAGCCCCAACAGTGATTCAGAACAACTGCCAGGCCGGTAGGTTGTCAGAAATGAAGTTTTAAACTTCATTACACTGGTCCTCCCACTTCTGCCTTCAATGCTGAGTCCTTCAAGACATTTTCCAGCTGAGTTAGCCACATCACAATCAGTCCATGACCAGCAGCACCTCAAGGCCCTGACAGCTCTTCTCCCTTGCAGACTGGTTCTTCGAGACACGCTGCAGAATGTTTGCACCACCAGCCTTTACGTCTGTGGACCTCCACTGGCAAGCAGCCCATTCACCATCTTTCATGAGTAGTAACATAACCAACACAGAGAATTAATGTTGCTCATTTAAAGAGGAGGTTGGCAGTTAGTACCAGGAACAGCTGTGCCCTTTTCAAGATTTAATCAAGGTCTACAAACAAGCCAGAAGAAGAGACAACAGCCTTTAAGTAACAAGCTGACTAGGCTCTGACATTTTCCTTCTGTACTCCCAAGGAAGACCCTTCCCTCAGGAAAGCAAACAGGCACAGCTACTCGGAGCTGGAGATTTTACTTGAAACCATAAAGTGGAAAAGCCGCTGTTTTCAAGCAGGTCTCGAGGTGGTCTTTGCTTCTGAATGCCACACAAAGCAATGTCACAGAGAGATGTGTCCTTAGAGAGGTAAAAACATCAAGTCTGTCTCACTGAGGACAAAAAAAAATCCAATTTATTTTTTGTCCCAAAACATTTCTAATAGTAGCAAGTCTCTGTCCTGGCATTTGAAGGTTTGAAGGACAGCCTGACAAGTTTGCTTGTGTGCATTGAGGGTGACCATGGGTATGAAGTATCACACACATAAGCACATATCTATGTATGTATATATATATATATACACACATATATACATACATATATATATTGCAACTGTGATGGGCTGAAAATTCAGGCCGTCAATATTTATAACTTTGGCTCATATCCCAAGCCAAGCAGCCCTATTGCAGAAGCTCTATTTGTGGCAATGGGATCTACACACTCCATTTTAGTTCTAATCCTAGGCGAGCTGGCAGACATAAGGTTTTATGGGAAGCAGAACAACTAATCCATGCTGAAGTGCAATGCAGAAAGTTTCCTAAGTATAGCGTCCCCTCAAAAATATGAGGGCTCAAATTAACCCCCAAATCCTCTTTATCAAAGTCAGCCAAGCTTGGGGATGGTAAATTGATTACGTGGCAAACCCCAGCAACCAAGGCTCTTAAAACAGTTGGAGCACATGTTGGAGAGGGCTCTGAGGGAAGTTTAGAAAAAGGACAGAGCTAGCAAAACTATTGACATGGAAATCTCCCAGAGTTCAAAGTTTCAGCGCAGTTCTGCTGAATCCACAACATTCACATCAGAATTTGGGAAGACTTGGGTCTTGTGGGGAGACTCTGATTCTTTTGGATGAATAGAAAGGTGAGTCCCTGGCTGAAGCAGACCCTTGGGTTTTTCCTGAATGTGAATTATTATGGCCCTGAACTGTTGTTTGCTACCCCTTGGCATTATTGCCTAATACAGTGTGTACTCTTTGGCCCATGATATTCCCAGCCCCACTCTCCCATCTGAAACCATGGCTGTGTCTAGCTCCTGGGCTGCATTAAACAATCAAACAGGGATTTCATTTTGCTTTGTGAGTATTGGCGGAGAGCCAAGTTTAGAGTGGAGGTCTGGTTACAAACTTTCTTACAACACAGAAGTGTGGCCAGATCCAGGCTTTATGTTTGGACACATCTCTCCCAGTCAAGGAGAAATTTCCAGTTGTTTGGATGCTGAGTCAGCAGAAATGTTGGGAATTAGCAAAGTTTTTTTGTTTTTCTTCCCCTTTGAACTTTGAAACAGGCTCAAATCTTGTTGCAGCTTTGGCCAGTGGTTTACATGGCCTCCCAGCTGAGATTTCTAATAGGAGATTGCCAACTGTACTGAGAGTTTTCTGTGACCCTGACAATTGGCCCAGAAAGAAGGGCACTGAGACCCATCATGCTCATTTCATGAGATCCTGGAGGGACTTACAACCAAAGGTTCGTCTTACCAAAGTGCAACTCAGAGATGCAAAGCAGCAAAGGAGGGAGAGGAGCTCAATAAAAATATCTTATGTGGAGGAGCTCTTCGATAATATTTCTCTGCTGAACAATCAGTAGTATGTTGGATTTCTTTCTTTTCTTTCTTTCTTTCTTTCTTTCTTTCTTTCTTTCTTTCTTTCTTTCTTTCTTTCTTTTTCTTTTCTTTAATGAGTAATTTTGGGAGAATGGCTATTATCTAGAGGAAATTTTTCTAATAATGCAAAACACAGATTTTGGCACACAAGTTTAGCCTCATGAACCCTAAAGTAGGAACAGGTTCACCAGCTTCTCCCTTCTTAATGGCCACAGAGTACAGAAGGAATACTGATGGCTACCACAGGAACTTCTGCTTCTATAGCACCGATTCAAACCTGATCCTGAGAATAGTCATTCTGACAAATATGCCTACATACCTAGTACCTTTTCTAACTTGGAGCCACAGTGAAGACCCAGAGTAGTTCCAAACTCACCTAAATCAGGCTGTCATCATTTAAAAGCTAGGAAAAAGATGCATTAGGGTTAAATGCTTCAAGGAAATTAAGAGTCTGTCTAGTGGGTTACAAACAACAACAACAAAAACAACAAAAGCAAAACAAAAACAAAACAAAACCAGAAAAAGCCAGCCCAAACTAACAAAATATAGTACATAGGAAAGAACCTTCTTAATCCACTTTATCAGTGATCCCAGAAAAAAGCTCATAACAACTTGTTTCTGAGATCTGAGAACCTAAATGTGTAGGGACACTGGTTGTAATTTCCTAATTTCCTCCAAACTCAAATAAGCAGATTAAAAAAAAAAAAAGAAAAGGTAAAAACTTGTATCCCTTTTACATTCTTTTACCCTTATTGCTTCCTTCCTTTCTTTTTTCACATGTGGGACTTTTCAAGAGAAAGTGTTCTGGGAACGGAGGAGTAGTTGGGGCAAAATACATCGTGAAGAATTTCCCAAGTCTCTGGTGGGGTGGAAGTTTTGTGAACTGCAGCCCAAACTGTTTTCATGCACCCTCAGAAACCTATAAATGTTTTCAAAGAATATTTACTAGCAACCTTTTCACTAACATTTGCCAAACTCATTTGAAAAGGGGACCAAATTCCAAATTTTCTGTCAGAGGAGCAATTCCTAGCAAGGAAGCCACAAGCCCCTTTGAGCTGCCATGAAAAAAAAAAAATGAAAAGAAAAAGAAAAAGGAGGAGGAGGGTGAAAACGCATCTGTAAACCATAGTCTGCAATTTTGGCTTTGGAGCTCAAGATAATAAGACCACTGACTGACAAATTCCAGGAGTATTTTCCTATTTATATTAGCTTGTATTTATTTGTTCAATATGTGAGGATGTGATTCCTTGCATTAATCATTAACTTGGTAGAGCTTTTCCTGTTTCCTTGCCAAGATTTAAAAAAAAAAAAAACTCCAAAGTTTCCATGTCGATATAAGTAGCATTGCATGGAACAAGCCCCCCCTGTAGGAAAGGGCAGGACAAGTTGTCAAGACTGTTCTGTAGTCTACAGTTGTATTGGGTTTTATTTATATCATTGTTGCTGGGAGATTTGTGAAAAGTCGTGCAAATAGTCTCCTCAGGGAAAGAAATATGCCATTTGAGTTGGATTTCAGAGAAGGCCTGGAGAAATCTCACTCAGCCTTGTCAGCCCTGTGCTAAGTCCTCTGTGTGGAAAAATTCAGGTTACCCCTTTGGTTCGAAGGGTAGGTTGTTTGAGACCCAGCTTTCCAACCTGGACCACAACAACAGCTATGATCGTGACACACTGTGTAACTCACCTGTCTTCCACACCTATAGCAGTTTCTCTGGAGATGTCCACTAGCTTAATAAGATGGCTAATACCATACCAGCAGGATCCTAAGGCCCTGAGGATACTGGGACATGTTCCAGTGTATTGGGACACAAATCACATTTAGACCTCAAAGTGTTATATTTGTATGGAAGAATAGGTAAGAGGTGTCATAGAGTTGGTTTTCATTTCATGAAGAGTTCGGCCTTTCTGTGTTTAGTGCTGGAATTAATAAGTAGGTCCACCCACTGCAAACACAAACAATTGCTTCCAACGGTTCCCAGCACCAGTAGGAGAAAGTGAGCAATTGGAGAAATGCCTTCCAAGATGCTGTAAAGAAAAGGGAAGAGAAAAGTGAGGGTCCTGTAGTTGAAACAGTTTTTATGTTGCCTGAATAACAGTAGAGTCTTCAAAGAAAGGAGATTCTGCCTTCCACCTAGAAAAAAAATCACAGTCCAGGGATAGAATCAGGTTTGGATTAAATTGTCAAAAGCAGTATGTGATCTAGTAGCTAAGGGTCAATCAAAAGGTGGGGTTCATCTGGGTTGCATAAGCAGAGATGATTCCTCTCCTGAACAACACGAGGCAACTGCAGAGAGACAGAAAGGAAGACCTATGAACTATTGGTGTGACTCAGTCTGCTGAATGGAACAGCTTTTGAAAACGGTTCTTGGGGTTCTTACAAATGCCTTTAACACTGCTAAAAGTTACATCCCCAGTCTTCATAAGCACTGAACTAGCTTCCTCCCCTCCATTCCTACTTATTTTATGACTTCATACAGAAGGCCTCTTTTACCCCATCAGCTCTCAGGGCCAGAAGGAGGGAAGGTAATGTTTTCCATGTATCTTCTGTGTTGCTGGGTAGGGGTGGCTTAACAACTGATGATTCCTTGTATGCTTGTGGAGCAGGTGAAACAACAGTACTCTCTACGCAATGAAGTCTTCCCTTCCTAGCAGAGAGAGACACGTGTCCTGGCAAGCATTGCTCAGGCAGTTAACCCACCAGCTTAAAATTCATCCTGCACTTTGAAGTGAGTCATCCAAGTGGGGAATGGAAATCTCCAAGGTACGCAGGCCTTCTCCCTGCCCGTGTGGGATAGCTCACCGCAACATGTTCTTCAGAAACAGGGCCAGTCCAGGGCTGTGTGACTCAAACAATCAGGTTTCCATCACCTCCCCTGGGAGACCAGTCCAATCTTAGGAAAGTTTTCCTCAAGCTAATTTTTCCTTTGCTCAGCCTCAACCCACTGCTCTTAATTCTCTACATCTTGCGTTAACCCCCCTCCACCCTGGACCTCCCTGAATGACTGATCTTTCTTCTTGGATGATCTTCAGATATTTGCACATCATTATTCTTCTCTCCTGCTAAGTGGTCTTTTAGCCCATAGTAATGCTTTTGTGTCATAATGTTTTGGGTCCTGTGTTTATCTAGAGTCATTTTCTCATCTTCATTTTAAGAAAAAAATGTCAAAAAACGTAAATGGAAAGCAAAATCTACCAGATTTACTCACAAGTCAGGATGCCATCTGCCAAAGTGTCTTCCAGAGTGCTTTAATTTATGGCTGACTTTCAAAACTTTGCAAATGAAGCAGCATAATGGAAATGTTGGCACCACCTTATCTTTTTCTACACTAATGTAGAGCCATATGAACACACTAGGGATTCATGGGTGTAATACTTTGACCCTATGGAAGCCCAGCTGGGAATAAACAAACACCCTTTTGTCTTATATTTTTTTTTCTTAAAACTTCATTGGGTTCATTAGTAATCATCCTCACAATTACCTTACGTATCTAGAATGTCAATCAACCATCCCAAAAGATTCTTATGTCCTAGACACAATCCATCTGTTGTGGTGGTGTTTTTGTGTGTGTGTGTATGTGTGTGAGTGTGTTTGTTCGTTTGTTTGCTTGTTTTAATAAGAGCAACAAATACTATATCAGAGGACTCCCACATCCCATTAGCAAATATCAGCTCTTTGAACAGGAAGGTGCATTAACAATAAGGTGTTAAAGATCATGACAGGGCCAATAAAGGAATCTCCAGGGAAATATTTTGGAACGGGTTAGACATGTATGTTTAGACAGGGGAATCACCTTCTGAAAGTGACTTGTCTCCACCCCTTGTAAACAAGTTTGGAAAACTTGCTTAGCCTGCAATATCTTCCTTGCAGACATCTAAAATTAGGGTAGGAGGAAAGACTGAAGTGTGAGAGTTATACTTCAATTGTACTCCACAAAATGGGAAATTAACAGCAATGCTTACTAGGAGGAGAAATATCTTACAAACCTGAAATCTTCAAGTACTTCAGACACTGAGGCCATAGAAGTAGTTGCATTAGATTGACAGCGTTACATTTCATTTCCTCTTTCTCTCTGTGGTGCTTTTAACTTAAGTCATTCATACCCAAAAGGTACGATGCCACTTATAGAAATGCTACATTCCGTCCTCTGGAAGGGGTCATGATGGTTATTTCACAACAAACACTCAGGCTATGCAGAAGCTCTGAAGCACGGTGCTGCAAGTAAAGGTATGTGATTTTCAGTCTGGTTCAGTGGATTACTCCTAAGAGGGACATGAGTGATGAGTACAATGACATAGTTCATCTCTGCCATAAAACAACACAAAACAAAACAAAACCAGAAACAAAAACAAACATTTCTCATGCAACATTTCTAACGAAGTCAATGCCTTCATTGGAAAACCCATAAAAGAATCCACAAACTGAAAGGCACTTCACTACTGTAGGAGGGGTGATGAGGTGGCAGTGAAATGGAAACTGGGCAGGATCTAAAAATTAATGATGCTGACAATTTAGAACTTCAGTTTTCAGGAAGTTTGTTTTTCTCCGTTTCTCCCCATTGGCTGCAGTGGCCATACCCTTAGCGTAAGGCTCCAGACCTCAACTACTTAGACATTATCGCTTGCTGACGCTTTTTCCTGAAGCATATTGCATTCTTTCTAAACATCTGTTTGCACAGAAAGATGTGTTTAAAAGACTGTGGTTATTCATTTACTCTCATTTTGACATGGCACTGCTGAATGATTATATTAGCAATGCTGATGAGTTTTCTTTACAAAGGGAAGCCCCGTGGAACCACATGAAATGGGCATTGCTGCAAATTGCTGGAAGGAAAGAGGGAAAAAATTCAGACCCCAAAAAAGCCTCAGCTCACAGCATGTCTCCACCCAGCAACAGAAAGGCAGGCCAGAGATCTCTGAGCAAGTCCTAATTAAGGCAGTAAGTTCACAGAGCAACAGGCAGTATCAAGGGGTCAGGCTTCTTGGTCTGAGAGCAGCATGGCTGAATCAGTGCATCCAAAGGTGTAAAACCCTGTTTTTCCTTTAGAATGGAAGTGCCTTGGGCACAGCACTGTATGACTGCAGCTGGGTTTCTTCTGCACTCACACCAGATAGAGGGAGAGGCTGTGAGTCATC